>NC_143393.1:3600000-3937500 GCF_980474605.1 Leiobunum rupestre | reverse complement strand
AATTAAAGATGGGGCCCCACTCAATTTTTCGCAAAGTATCTCAACAACTGAAGATATTGAAGCCAAGTGTCTAGTTGCCGTTCAATTTTACGTTCGGGGAAAAGTTAATTTTGACATTTTACAAAACATTTTGGATGCCGTCATGGAATCTAGTGTTGGGCATAATTTAAGTAAATGTTCTAACGATAAATAAAAACAACTAATTTTAATGGAAATTTGTTTATTTAACAAAGTTTAGCCTATAGCCGTATCAAAGATTTATCTTAAAATATCCTTTATCCCTTTTCAGCGGGGCAATATAAGTTAGATTGTGGTAATCCTGTAAAGTTTGGGAAATGTAAAAAGAGGAAGGTAACCCTAAAAATGGGGAAGTAAGAGTTATTATCTGACAAAACTGTAAAAGGTGCGTTATATAGTGGCTGGTAGCATTGCGATTTGGGGAAATTAGTAAGTGGTTGGTAAACCTGTAGGATTGGGGGAAATTTAATTTGTGGCTGGTGACCCGTTAGATATGAGAGTATTAAGGTAGAAGTTAGTAGCCCTGTAAAGTGGGGATATGTGAGATAGAAATTGGTAGCATTTCAATTAAGGGAAATTTGTTCAGTGGTCGGTATACTTGTCTGACAACCGTAACTAAGGCATATACTTTAGTATCTGACTTGTAAGCGAGATAAGAGTAAAATAAGCAGAGACCCGATAAGAAAAAAAGCGGGGGGGTACGGGGGGCGGAAGCCCCCCCGACAAAAGAATTTTTTTCATTTTCAATACCTTACGAAATTATTCGTACAGCCACTTTAGTTGAGCCACTAAACAGATAACGTTGCGCTGGTCATGTCGAATAGGCGCTTAAATAAATCATCCTCCAAGAAAATCTCCAAGAAGTAATATTTCCTAGAGCCCGGATCAGCGAGGTATTGTTTAAGTAATACTTGTTGAAACAATGGAAACTTTGCACTTTTAACAGGAACGTCGTGTTTTTGCCAATGCTTAATATCTATAAAACGTTTCCTGGCTATGAACGAACGCTTGTTGCTGCCGTATAGCTGAAACATTTCCCTTAATTTAACAAGCACTATATTAACAATGATATACAGATCGTGGCTGTCGGAAATATTACTTTTTCGTGATTTCCATGGAGGATGATTTATTGAAGCGTTTATTACTTCGAGAATAACTAAATGACTTGTTGAGAACAAATTACCAGATCGTAATTAACCACGAAAATTATCACGCAACTATATTGAAATTCATAATTTTCCAAATATCAATTAAGACTTGTCCCGAAATTCTTTAAATTTCGGGAAATCGTTCCTAAAATTCTAATACCGTCGTTGTTATAGCTGTATGCACAAATCTGTCCGATTCACGGAGTTAATTTTTGACATTAACGATTAAATCAAGCGGTTATGCTTTCGCCTTTGATTTATGGAAATTAATGATAAATTAAGGTAAACTTGTCTTAGGCAGGTACCGAATTGTAGATGAAATTCTACATATTTGTCTCATATTCCGGGCCGTCGCCAGGGGGGGGGGGGCAGGCGGGCCAGGCCCGCCCTGATATTCGATTGGCCCACCCTACGAATTTCCAAGAAAAATCGTTTTAGAGTGTTTGGCCCTACCAAAAAATTTCCAGTGCCATTTGATTTAATTGTCTGATACTCTCAGAAAACATTGTCTTAGTTATGGTTACGAGTATTCAATATATAACTATGTATATTAACTACATCATATGCGACCAGATTCACTACACTTTTACAATATACAGACCATAGCTCGAGCCATCTACTAAAGGCTAATTTCGCAACCTTATATTTGGTCAAATGCTTGCATAGAAAACAGAAGATGACTAGAATGATTTTTAAAATGGCGGAATAACCGTTAATTAGAACCGTAACTTAGACTTAACTAAAACTTGGCGGAATCTGCCGATAGCGGCCTCTCGCTAATTTTGTATTTCCTTCGTTAGGAATAAAGGATATGGTTAAAAGACGGCGTTACTGACTAATCTACTGGTTTATACAGGGCCGGATTAACCAATAGGCCGACTAGGCCTGGGTCTAAGGCTCCATGCCTACAAGGGGCACCAAGAGATTTCAAAAAATAAAAGTACAAAATTTTTATCATTTCCTTTTTAATTTTATTTTTATTAGTAAATGCGTTTAAATTTTTCGATACCTTATAGCGTCGCTAAAATATCCTTAAAGTCTACATTGAAAATTGAATTTTCACAATTAGCAGTTCTACCTTTTGAAATAAAACCCGCCGATTTGCACTTTCGGTTTTGAGTTAACCTATAGGCTTCAGTAACAAATGCTATACTTGTAAGTAGTAAGTTTTTAATCAGATGATCGGTAACTTAGAAAGTATGGCATTGGCGACTTTATTTCGATTTTTATTTTATTTATTCTCGATTACAGTAACCCTGGGGGTATAATTCAATAAGCAAAATGTGTTCACATCTTATTTTTATATGGGCATTTTCTAAAAGAAAACTAACTCATAATAAGATTTTGCTTGCAACTGAAACTCCGAAGCACGCAAAGATTTTTTATTTTAGACTCAACTAAATGGTTTTTTTTGCCAATTTACCTTAAAAAAGCAGTAGTATAGTCACACTTCTAAGAATAAGACCGAAAATAAGAGAATAACGCTATTTCTATTTGGTACTGTCGGTAGCCCAACATTATTATAACTTCATTAGCCTGATAGTGTTTATTTTGTAAATCATGTCACTTCAGTTCATTTCAATTATTTGAAATATTCGATGTCTATATTGTATCAGTTGACCTCTCAACTTTTGCTTCCCGCCTGATATTTTGGATAGTAGACCCGTTTTTCAGATGAATTTTTAACCCTCTTAGTGTAGAGGATATATTCGTCTGGAAAATTTTAAGAATGAATACTATATAAAAAGGGCAGACGGGCAGTGTCGTAGCGTAGACAAAAGGACGTTTTAGGGTACAAACACCTCTATGATTGCGTATTTAAAAAAGTTCATAAAATCCATTGTACCGTAAATGGCGCACGAGGCTCTGACCACGTGCTCAAACGGACTGCCGTCTGAGCAAGTGACGACAAATAAATGGTATCAACAGCGTTGCCAGATCGAAAATCTTAAATTATCGTATCTAGGCCAAAAAATTATCTATTTTCCTGGAAAATTATCGTACATTTCTTTTTGGCGCTAATTTTTAATTCTTACAAAAATGCGTTGAATTTAGATGATTTTTTTAAAGCACTACAGGAGTTTTATTTCAGGGAAATAAACAAAATGTCTATTATCATAATTAACTGAACTGAATATGATTAAAAATGTATTAACAAATGCGGTAATAGCTAGGAGTAATAAACTCACACTCAGGACTACGCGTACAGAAAATGTATATCATTCATTTTTAAGAAGAAAAGTTATATAAATTAATAATATATAAATCGTTCGTAGGTTTTTAAAAAAAATCTAAAGATTATCGTACATTATAGTACGTTGAGGCAGAATTATCGAAATAATGATACGATATCGTACGCCATGAAAATTATACTACGCCCTAAAAATTTTTATGAAATTATCGCACTGTGCGATAATTATCGTACGTCTGGCAACGCTGGGTATGAAGGTAATTTTTTCATTCATTTGTCAATTGCAAACGAGACGGGAGGGATCCTATTGTGGTTTTACTGGTTCCGCTGATTACCCCCTCCAGATAATTTGGCCGGGTTGAGAACGGAATAAGAAGTTAAGAACAGGGCCCGCTTGGGGCTAAAGAAAAGCGAAAATTTCGGCCACAGGTGATAGCCAGACTTTAAGTCTCCAAACGCATCACCAATAAGAAAGGGGAAACTCGGCATTGGGATGGCTTTTCTATTATTGTTAATATCTCGATATTTGCGGAATGTAAGAGACTAGCGCAACCCGCTTCCTCCCTCCCTAACTTTGGACGCGTTAACATATCGACTAAGACTATTGTGCAACGCAGCACAAAAAGCGGGTTATTTATTATTATTTGAATATTTAATCGAAACAGTACTTTTCTAATGTAGCTCAATGCAAATTTATTCATGAAGAGTTTTAGGTAAAAAAATCAGAGCGGGGCAAATGCCCCTCCCTGTACTACCCAAATGACGTCCCTAATTTTGATTTAAAAATATCTTATTAGACTACACTAATTATTTTCCGAGCCACTTCAGTCATAAAAATCACTCGCTATTTTCGATAAGATGGTCAATTAAATATTAAAGATTACGCTAAAAGCATTAAAAACACTATATAGTATTTACCGTTTGTTTATTGAATTTCCCATAAAAACAGTGTAAAGAAAGTTTTATTAAAATTCATTTATGACCGTTAGATTCTTAATCTGACTCCTAAACCTAAGTTTCATATATAAATTATACATCTTAACCCTTTGTTTCTTTCGAATACAATGTCTAATTGGTCGGATAATATTACGTGGCGGTTTATAAGTATTTAAATAGACTGAACAAAATTAAAATGGTTTTAATCCACAATAAATTTAATTAAAATTCGACGTTTGGAGGAATACCGTTCCTCGGAAACTTTGTATTTTATATTACATTTAAAGTAAATTAAAACCGTTTTACGTCACTTTTTTTAATTTGTATTGGAATATTTTTTCCCGAACTGAAAAATAACTTTATTCATTAAGTTATACAAGCGATAATTATTTAGAATTAAAGTTCTTTTCCAGTTTCTGCGGTATCACACCGTAGATTTCGTGTTTCAGACATGTAGGTACTTTCCAACTTTAAAAATCTTTCTGGAAGCGCGAAACTAATTTCCCCTCCGCTCCTTATCGTAGTTTTTAATCCGTCTTCGAATAATACGCGAAGGAGACCGCAGGCCTCACTTTTGTCATTTTAGCTTGACCGGTTTAGGCGGAAGTCTCGCGTGCTTTAGACCACATAAGTTTCATTGTAAATCTAATTGTCATACTTCTCCCTATTACGTGACGGGTAAAAATATCATTATTTCAAATTCTGATATTTATCATATTATAATAGACTTACTTGCTTTTCATGGACGAAAACTCTGAAATAGGCTTACATTTAAAAAATCTTACATTAAATAGTTAAGGAAGTTCTCTTACAATAAAAATAAATAAGCCTAAAATAAAACTCAAATTGCGCACACCACAATACGAAGCGTATGTTGTTAAGTATGACTTCATCGACTATATTTCATATCATGAAGCTCGTACAATTAATCACACAAGAGTAAACTGCATTTAAAAAATTTCTAAATTATTAATTTTTCGACGTTTTTAATAAATATAATTTCTGATTTCTCAGCCATTAAAGGGTGAATCACGTGAGCTAAATACATGCTTTTTTATCATTGAAGCCTATCTATCTGAAACCAGATATAACCCGATCATTCTGAAATTCAAATATGAAAAGTAAACATATTTCTACGTCTAATAAAAAACAAACGGAAAATTGAAATTTTAAGTTTTATTTAAGATGAAATAATGAATGGTTGTGGTTTTTTTCACGTCCGCTTAGTCGACGCTATTAAGTATGTACCGCGCAGCGGCTTTTTTCAATTTTTTTGAGTTGAAATCGTCCGCGAACGTTAGAAGCTCCATTGCGTTTTCACTCTCAACTTGGTTCACGAGGATATTTTCACTTAGGTTCCTCAACCTTTCCATGCCGTGTAAATCCGCGGTAACGAACATTTTTCTTGCGTGTTTTTTAATATCGATGGGCGTAGTGTTTAGGTATATATATTGCAAAAGGCATTCCAATTCTTGCCCGTTTAATTGCTCGCTCAGGTCCACCACGCCTTCTAAATTCTCTTTCATAGGATGTTCATACATCGCCTTGAAGTAAGGGGACCTGAGCGACAAAATGCATTTGTGGGCGTCAAACACCCGCCCATCCGAAGACTTAAGTTGCACGTCGGGGCAAATCTTTTCTTTATACGCCGCTTTCAAAATTTTAGTATCCATAATGGACGGGATGGCCTCGTAAATCCTCGATCTTATAATTTCTGTTTCAACGGTATGATTTCGCTGAAAATATGCCTCAACGTAGCATTCGATTATCAAATCGTGGTTTGGTGATTCCCTGGCCACATCTTCTCTAGAGATGAATCTGGGAAACCGTACACCAGCGTGCGCCGCAGCATCGTTAAATCTTAGGTGTTACACCTCACCGTGATGATTTCGGATTATTTTCAAGTCAAACGTGAAAGACATTTCGCGTAATCCTTCGGAATTTCCCCCTAAATGAAGAATCACTCCAATGTAATCGACATCGATTTGGTTTTGGCCCTTTGGGTATATTTTCAAAAAAAATCAATTCCGTTACTCTCTCCCGAGTATGGTCCGAAATTTACACTTCTCACAAAAGAGCATGGGCGTACGGGATACCTCAGAAAGTTTTCTATTTTCCACACTAAACGATATTTGAGGCACGGGTTCTTGGTCTCTACGAAAACGCCGTATTTTGCATCCGAGGAAGCCATGCTTGAAATCTATTTTCAATAAGAAATATTATTATTTTTATTTTTATTATCTCAAATTTCCATCAAGGTATTAAAAATTTAGGTAAGATTGTAACATTGACTAGCTGAGGAAGGACCGCTCCTGCATCGTTAATAAAGTGTTTTCAACTTCACTAAGGATCAGTGTTTTTTATTAAACTTGTTTTAACTATTTCTAAATAACCGTGGAGCAAAATTTTGGAAATTTAATATTAATGATGCCCCGAAAAATATTAAAAAATCATCCCGTTAATCTCCGAGCGGTCACATAAAATGTTAAGTGGGGAAAAAATTAAGCTATTCGGCAATAAACGCTTTTTGAAAACTTACCTTAAAAAAGAAGATTTCTGGTTAAGACCGCTGCGATTAATTAAAACTACCAATATATAAACACTTAAAAAATATTAAATCATACGATGCAATTAAATAATAAGGAAAAGCGAAAAACAAGCGAATAATCTGAAGCTACGAGGGTTAAGGCAAACGGAAACGAAATGCAACATGAAACTGACCAAGCGTAAGTCCCGAAAAGTCTGTTGGGCAACGGGTCCCAAGACCCTATGGCGACAGTGATGGGCACTCTCTTCTCGACGTGAGATCAGTTAGAGTAATTGAGAGGAGGTGAGATTCTCTAAGCTTGCAATCATGGAGAAAGAAAGCAAGGAGATGATTTCATAATACGGATAGCTCGTAGATAAGTTCGCCCCCCATTTCATCTCCTTGCTTTCTTTCTCCATGTTGCAATGGAAATGAGCGTGAAATTAGTTTGCAAGCTATGAATTTAAAGAAATGAAATTTTTCACAGAAAGTGTTTCGAGTGCGAGTGAGCTAAGTTTATTTCGCGAAATACGATGAGAGAAGATCAGCTTAAAAGTTTGTAAAAGGAGGTGAGTCTAAGTTTAGATGTATGGAAACCAAAATAGGAAATATAAAAACATGACATAAAATAAATAATTAGTGAACTTTGGCCAATATCGAAACCGAAACGAACATTGACATCATATGCTGCCGTTAGAAGGTGATAATTAAATTAAACCTTTCTAGTTTCAGAACATGGCGCCATCTATATTTATTTCCAAAACTATAACAATACCACTAGGTGGCGCTTTTTAAGCGCGAAATTTAAAAGCATTTCTAAAGACCGGAAGTAGGTATACCTATATTTTCTTATATAAAATTAATTCTATTCCTACTTTGTTTAAAATAATTAAAAAAACAACGGGATAGTTTTTTCACACTCGTTAGATGGAGGATGAAATTAATGAAAAATATAACAGTTTATTTCTGTAACGTGAAATATTTTATTTATTTTAGCTTTTGCGGTCAATAAGTCAACAATGTGTCAGAATTTATCGCCCGGTGTACCTAGTAACAAAGGACCATACCACCGGAGGCCTATCATCATAGTGCCCTACGTCAGCGTCCCCAAGCCCGGAAAGGTGACAAAACCAGCATGGGTAGCAGAACTCTACTACTGATGGTCGCACCTTAGACGCAAGCCACTCAACTCAGCAGAAGGTGCAGCAATAGGTGGACCAATTCCCACTTGGCACACAGCAGTGACCCAACTCCAGCCGACACCCCCCTACGGAGGCAAGGAGCCTTATCCTTTGGAGAGAGCTCCTAAAGGGGAACGACGGGCACACAGCAGTCCAAGTAACCCGGCACCACTGGCACCGGAGATCCCGGTGTGAGTCCAAAAGGCCGGGAAACAGGACCGCCGTGCCCTCATACGGAGGCCCGCCGCCCCACAGCAGGCTACCCAATCCGCCGAGGTGGCCAGTTTGCACGGACCCTCTCCGTTCACCTGAGCCGAAGCTCAGTCGGAGGTGGAGATAGGACAATTTGACCAGGGCTAACATCTCCCGGTGCCCCACCGCCCTTATGGGTTACAAGAGCCGGACCTCGACTCGGCGGTAAAACCACCAGTTATTGCACACCCTGACCCGTTAAGGGCCTCAATAAGTCAACAAAATGACGAGTTGCTGAAGTAGCAATTATAAGGAAAAATTGATAAAAAAATTACAGTTATTTAGTGGTTAAAGTTTAAAATGGCGCCAGTGTTTTACAATTCAGAACATTACAATCTTTGCAAAAGGTATGATTTCTTTATCACATACAAGGAATCAATTGGTTTTCCTTTTCAATAGTCTCGCGGAGAGTTCCCAATTAAAACATGAAGATCCTGAATTTTCCAAGAAATTCTTTAGTTTACAACGAAGATGATACTGTTTGGGTGTTCAGTAAATTTCGTTGGTCTGATTTAATTAGGTTCAATTGCGAAAATGCGCTCCATTAAGAAGTTTTTAAAAATGTATTTATGGTTTAACAATACCCATCAGCTTGTTAGAGACAGAGCCATAAATTGCATTTCAATAAAATTCAAAGGACATTTATGGATTCCATTCCAGTTGGGTTTACTGAGTCTTCTCTCCAACTCAACAAAATCACAACGATAATAAGGACAATTTTCCTAAACGCAATACCAGCGTTGGGCATATATTTTGTAATTAAATTAAACAATTTTTAAATCGTTCTGTTACACTTAAATAGAACTCCGTATTAATAGTCCGTTGCTTTGATAACCCTCAAAATAAAATTATAAACAAACATTTCAAATCATCCGCCGCTTCCAACCCCAGGATTATACAACTACATTATCCATTGATAAACGAACTTTGTTTGGAAACTTCAATGGGGCTAACTCACTCTCACGAGATTACCCTGACATTAAGTGACTCCGCCAGTTTGCTGTGTTCTCCAGAGCGTAGAACGTATTGAGGAATTTGAGGTCGGAGTTTTGGGAATAAACGTGTTTTGCAAGGTAAATGTTTTCAAATATACCAGAAATATCGTTCAAAACCTACTTGAAATCTTAACTAAATGCTGTGTTTTTTTAAATTAGCTCTCAGTTCAAGAAATAATTTCCATACATATTGTTCGCTTAAGCCTTTGCAATTGAGATTGCGTTACACCAAGGTTCTAGTACCGACTTCGAGTAGTGCAAACAACACCAAATATTATTATTCGGGTGCCGCCACCAGATATCGGCCAAAACTCGGACGCCCATTCTACAACATGAAGTTTCCTATCTATAAACGAAATTATTTTATTCGTAATATTAACTGTACAAAGAAATATTAGCTCTTGATGCGGCAGCATTCCAGGTACATATGAGAT
The DNA here is from genome assembly GCF_980474605.1 of Leiobunum rupestre. Classification (NCBI taxonomy): domain Eukaryota; kingdom Metazoa; phylum Arthropoda; class Arachnida; order Opiliones; family Sclerosomatidae; genus Leiobunum; species Leiobunum rupestre. Next base: position 3,927,818 of record NC_143393.1, on the reverse strand, counting down.
TTCTATGTTTCAGCCCGTCAGAGAAACCATTATCTGGCAGTGCTGTTTTTTGACTACGAAATTATACCGCCGATATATTTTACATTTATTGTACCGCAGCTTTTTCGATCGTGATTTAGAGTTATGCTAAATATTTCCCCTTACTGCTCTTGAAACCTTTTGGAAGATGGACAATTAAGTCGCCTTAACTTGCATAACGATAAATTACATGCGCGGTCAAAGAAATTTAAAAGGTGTTATTCTGAATTGTACTTTTTTGAAAGACCTCTAAGAAATATTTCGCTAAATTCTGGAATGTACTAAAATTATCCTAAACTTTTAAAAATGTACTTTTGTTCTTAGTTATTTAAAATTGTACCGAAAAAGTACAAATGTACCAATTTTGGCAACACTGGACTTACTACTTCTTCCGGAAATAGAAATAGATTCGATTTCTCAATAGCTGCGGCAAAGGTGATGTAATTTTGTTTTAATTGGTATAGTTAAGAAATGGAGAAAGCGCGGAAGATACAGTTGAAAGAGGCCAAAATGGCCAAGGCAGATTTTCCCCGAAGTTTTTAATTAATTAAAAATTTCAAAAACTCAATATTTAAAAAGGCGTATTTTGGCGCTAGATTTAAAGTGTGTCACGCAAACAAATCAATTTGATGGACAACAATATCCTTATTCATATTCTCGAAATTGGTTTTTTAGCGATTAACGATTATTGATTTAATTGGTTTTTACTGCAAAATTCCCCACAGCCAAAGAGATTTGAAAAAGACTGTACAATTAGGAACCGTTAGGAAATATTGTGTGACAATTTTATCTATCGCTATCGGGAAAAAGGTTAAAAATGCCTTATTGACCCTTAAAGTAGTTTTTCATGCAAAACTGACCAAGGTACCTCGTCAAACTTTTTTCGGGTTCCTGTATTTTAAATCAAAATATAAAGAATTTCTGAATCCTGAATACAAAACACCCTTCTTTAATCAGAATCTGTTGAATTATTACGTTATTTTGTCAGCATTGAGACACTCTACAGGTCGAACGATAGTTGTTAGAAATTTGAGCTCCATAGAAACATTGACCAGCATCGTGAGAAGAACATCGTAACCCAATTTTGTGATATTTAACCGGGAACGCTACGCAGTGTTAAACGTGCCATGTCTATTACCCAACGTTTTGGAAAGAATTAGGAAATCTACAGAACTCGAAGAAGATAGAATTTTTAAGTTAATTGTTATTAAATCAAATTATTTTGTAAATTACGATAATTTTTCTTCCGTTTATCCAATGAAATGGGTGACGCTAAGAAACTTACGGAAAGTTTCGTATGATTGAAAAAGATCTATTTTAACACAATGACGGACAAATGTCGCTAAAATAAGGCATCGCACAAATACACACTAAAAAGCACGATATGTCAATATAAAATGAAATTATAAAATTGTAAAGTTTTGTCATGAAAATTAGTTAATTGTATTAGCCAATTTAATATATGTTAATAAAAATACCAGAATATCACTATTATATACTACTGAATATTTGGTGAATACCAGAAAATATGATGACATTGCTTCTATAAATTATGTCAGTTTTGAGTGCGCACGTACATACGAAGAGGACTTAAATTCAGGAACGTATACACGTTGGACTAAGAAAAATGTATTTTTACCTTGGTCTTCTAGAAAAAATAAAGGAACCAATGACTTAACGACATTTAAGTCTGATAATACGTCGTTAGGACGTAACTGAATCACGCGAAATTTAACTTTTCTGCCTTTAAAAGGGCTAAACTAATGAGTCTGACCAAGACCTTTCGAAGCCGAAAGCTCTTTCTGTTAACCCGGATATTTTGCCCTTTTAATTTGACAATCTACGAGCTTCTTCATATAAAGATTTTTTTTATAAAACCTCACTTTAATTACAAAAGTGGTTATAAATTTATTTATGTATAAACGTTACATTATCACCGTGATCATTAACGATTGGTTAAATAAGTGTTTCGATAGAATTTAAGTCAATATGAAAACCTAGTCGAAAGAAAAATAAACTATTATTGGGTTTGCTATTATTCCACCCTTAAAAATCGTGTTGCCACCCTCGAACCGAATAAATTTTTATGTAGGGGCAGCGGGAATATATTGTAATTTTATATACATGGTATTCCCTAAATGGTGGTAGGACTGAGCGTCTACGGGTTCAACACATTATTTTGAGACGAAAATGTTCTATGGAATTTTTCCGATTTAGGTCACCATTTCAAAGTAACGAAACGATTGATGTATGGACGATCCCTTAATTAAACAATTTATTTTAATACCTTAACGTAAATTAGTAGCTGTTTCATTCATAGACATCGGCTCGCGGCATTAATAAAAATATTTCTGGGTGAAGGCAATTTTTTAAGAATGAATAAAATATTCACGCTCTCACTATGAAATCATTTTGTTACGGCGCGAACGCGCTATTTTTCGTTACAATATCGATTATCTGATTTGTTTTTAAGTAGGTTTAGTAAAGTTTATTTTCACTTATTTCCTAAAAGATAGAAACAACTGAAATATTGAAATTTTCGGACATTTTACCTTTGTTTTTATTAAAAAATTAATCGCAATTATAATAGTTTTCATTAAATGCAGTTATAGTGTTGTAAGACAACGCTTGGGTAATGAACAAATTCCCCTCCGAGGAGAGGTTATATTACGGGCTTGGCCGACAAGATTTAATAAATGTTGAGTCTCTAAAATGACCGATTTATTGATTTCAAACAAAAACCATAATTAAAGAAATTAAACTCAAAGCCAAGGGGTAACTAGAAAAAAGTATATCTTAAAATACCGTGGTACGTCAAATTTTATTATTCATATCCCCAGAGCCTAAATGGTCGAATTAAGATTTATTGTAGTGCATTTTACCGTAAGGTCCTTTGTTTTTGGTATTATTAAAGAATTGAAATTAACCCGCTATGAGATGTACAAGTCTATCCTTGGTAAAAATCGATGAATCGTGACTATTTCTATAAATGAGGTTAATGTAAATTAGTTTGACTCATTGCCGTAAAGAGGTATTGGCCGGGTTGGCACTCGTTAAAGGCGCGAGGGGTTAATGGGCTTGGTTTGGGGACTCAGAAAACTTAAATGTATTGGCAAGGAGACCCACTTAAAGCCCCGAGATCCCATGCAAAACTCAAGGTGGGGTTGGCTCACGCCAAGGGCGTGAAATTGGATTGTTGCCGTTTAACACTAATTGATAGGGGCACAGACGCCTACTAAGTTCGCCATTATATATAAATATTGTTTAGAAATAGAACTTTAAAATTCAAATATAGCGCCGATTTATACTGATTTCCGCCAAATATGTTCGGTGGGATTTATACTTGTCTACACTAATCGCTGAAGCGTCTTTACTTCTTTACAGGTTCGCTGGTCTAGGAGTGGTGCCTAAATATTAATTTCAGTTTAGAAGGACACCCGAAGGAAACATAAAACAATTAACTTTGATTTCACTGCGGTACTTCCAAATTCTTCAGGAAATTACCTGCCGGAATGATTGAAAAAATAAATTTGATTTTTAACGACAAGTCAACAACGAGAATAATTCAAATTAACTTTCAGCGAAGCTATTCCACTGGCTGGCGATCTCTATAGAACTGAATTTAAACCGCTACGAATCTTTAAAAAATATTAAAAGCAGGTTCAAATTGGTTACGTATATTTACAGTTATAAAATATTAATGGAATAAGTAAAACTGGAGGTTAGGATGAATTAATGGTTTTTAATACTTTATTATATGAAAATAAATTATCGGAAATTTAAGCTGAAATACAATTCAAAAACAATGTTCTTTAAAAAGAAAAATAAACAGATGGATAATGAAGAGTACGCTTTATGAAGTATTTGCTTAAGAGAAATTACAAAATAAGTTTTTTTATGATAACCCCGACAGGGGAAACAACGTCTTTAATTGGTAAGAATGGTCATATCGTAACTATTTCTATAAAAAAGGCCATTAAAATTAGGTTTACCAACTTGTGTTTGTGGTAAATCTTTTTATTACATACGATCATGATATTAACTTTTCATCATTTTTCAATTCAGAACTATATAGCAATTAGTGGTGTAGTTTGGAATAAAAAAGGCCCTAGGCTCTAACTGGGAAAGAGCAACTACGATTTCGAGTCTGATAGAATATAGCTGTACAGGCCGCTAAAATGTACGAAGGTATGTTGTAGACCAACTAGGTAGTATAGTTCAAGCAAAATAGTGGCTCCCTTATGAGTTTTACTGCATCGCATTACGCTGGGAGAACTGCGGACATAGATATCCCAAGACTGTCAGTTGTTTTGGTTTTGGTTTCAAGTCGTTAATCCCAGATATTTCAACGCTTTACCTAATGAGGTACGTAATATTTTATATTGTGTAGGTAATAATTGTAAAAGATCTTTCTTAAATATTAATTATTCTTAAAATTTTCTATCGGAGACAATATTTTACGTTAAATCGGGTCCTGCAAAATTCATTTAGATTTCTAGATACATTTCAGGGTTCCGGTAGTATAACGTAGCTAATTATTATTTTTGTAGCTGTTATTTATGTTTATTTCCAAAGTAAAATATCCTTAAGTCCAAATGCGTATTATTATCTTTTGTCTTTTATTATTCGCCGCAGTTTTTAGAAAAAAAAAGTAATATTAAAGTGTTTTTGAGTAGGGTTTGTCAAGCGAGTTCCGAAAACGTATAAAAAATATTTACAATCATGTTAACTCTTCTTGAAATAAATGCAGGAAATAATAAATTCCAGCTTGTCAGCACTGGTTTTAATGGCCTAGTATATAATTAGTATATAATTTTTTGGTTCCGACAAATGATTTATTTCAAAAGGTTTAATAAAAAAACTTTAATAGTCCATGGCGACGTTTGTACGCTGAAAATGTTTTAACAATTTTCAAAAACCAATTTGTAGATATATATTTGCTGCAACAATAGTTTGTTATGGTAAAACTACACTTTGATCTTATCCAACTCTTCGAGAAGCGATAACTCCAGATAAATAATGTTATCAGACAGGGTGAGAAATTAGAATTTTTTGAAAACTGGACCTGTGGCGAGTAGAGCATTGATAAATTAATTAAAAAACTGGCCACTGGCCACTCACCATTTTTAACCTTCAAAATTAGCCTTTTATAATTTAATGAAGAAAAATCTTGAAGGGAAAACTTTGAATTAATTAAGTGGTCATTGGGGCCACTAACACCCCAAGCATTTAATTTTTAAACTAACCCGGCTAATTTTTAAACTGGCGATTGGCCAGTGATAGTGCCTTATTTCTCACACTTTCAGATACTACACTTTGATCCTGGCCAAAAGGACGAGAAACATTAAACCACATTTTGAAATAAATAAAAAAGCTGAATTTCAATTTTAAAAAGAAATAATCTCTCTGCTATTGGCTATTTAACATCATTTATTTTGTTTCCTTAGAGAAATCTATGTGAGTTTTACAGGCATAGTTGAGAAAGAAATATAGAAATTGGATAACATGCTAGAACAATTTTTGAAACTTTGTCGCGTGTTCCGCTTAGAACTTTAAAAGAACCTTGCCTTTGGTCCCTACTTTTCGTTAGGCCGGCAACAAAAATGCGCCATCAGCGCCGCACTGGTGAGCTAACACTCTATTTCGCTTTAGAGTAAATGGCCGACTTTAACTCGCCGTTTACGCTTTTTTTATATATTTAAAGCGACTTAGGTTTAATAAAAAATGAAGAAGAGCTTAAAATTGCGTTATTAAATCGCGTTATAGTAAATACACAAAAGGCAAAATATCTTTTCACAGGTTAGTGTTAGAAATACTTTTCTTCTTACCATAATTTCCAATTGTTATGAACGCACTAGAAAACGCGTTTCCTACAAAACAGGGAATGCTAGTTTTTTAAAATAAAAATGAAGAATGGTTCAAAATTGCTTAATTTAATATTTTAGAAGTTGGTACAAATACAAAAACATATCTTTTCACAGGTCACTGTTAGCAATAGTGGTTTTACTAGCGATGGTTATGGGGGACACCGGTCGACAGTAATGGTTTATAGCGAATATCTACGTTATTAGTGTATGTACGTCTATAAGCCCAAATATAAACTATAGAGCCCGGCTATTTCCTACAAAAAATAGTCTATGAACATTTTACATGCTAGCAATCGTTGTGTCGTATTCGCGGTTTTGACGTTGTACCCGAAACGCGTAGTTTTTGGGCCTTCGTTGACTTAAAACGCGTTTGCCGGTCTTCATGTAACCGCGTTTATAATTTAATACCCAGCTACTTCTTGTTATTTCTGCAATAAATCGCTTGAAAATTTATCAACTGTGAAGGTTCTGTGAGAGAAAATGATGGGAAAGTCGGAATAATGGGTCCCTTCAATTTAATTTTATATTAATAATAATAATAATAATAATCAGCTAGGCTAATACCCAAGGCACCACCTTAGGCCTAAGTCATCATGCGATTTTTGAGCCCTTAATTCAGGTGGCCGGGTTACAATGCGTAGGAGGGTGGTGCAAGCCCTGCATGCCACGAGATCGAGCCAACAGCTCCCTACACTAACTATTACCGTTAACCTAGACAAGTTTTTATGGAAGGGGAAACCGAAGAACTCGGGGGAAAACCTCTTAAACCAGTGGGGGGAAAACCTCTTAAACCAGTGGGGAGATAACTTGCAAACTCAACGCAGATGGAGTTGTTCCGAGTTTTCACCCAGTGCCACAAGCTGGGATCGAACCCGGCTCCTCTTGCTGCGAGGCGAAAGTGCTAACCACTCCGCCACCCCAATTAAGTGCCGTAAGGATTAAATCTACAAGACTCGTATCAATACTTTGAAAAGAAAACACGACACTGATGAGACTGTTCGACATGTAGAACGCGAGCGAATCAAACGTATAATAAGTTATATTTTATACTTTTAATTATTATAAACATTGTTTAATATTTCAACGCTAAATAAAGACCTCAGAGCCAACAATAATTTACTTGGTTAATACCTTATATAATTTTAACAGAGGAAAACCGAAAACCTACTATAAACTAAGAATTATAAGTAGTGAGACCAACAAGAGTGAGAATCAGATACCAAAGGTTAAGCCATAGCCTTCCAAACTAGCCCTAAATACAGCAAACTATTTCTTTTAATAATAAAGATAAATAAGAACAATTATTCAAAAGATAATCTATCATCTCGTAAAATATCAAAGAAATGCTGTATTTACCTTTCGAAAAATATTAATCCGAAAACCACATTCTGGATAGTAGCAGCTTGGAATAATTAATCCAAGGTTGCAGCCTCCTCTCGATTTGTACTCGCTGCTAAAACTGTTAAAGAAAGTGGTTAAGACCACTAAATGAATCAACAATACCTGTAAATGGTTATTTGCATCTGTGCATACGTAATTCACAAAGTAGACATGATCACTAGATAAACTAAGCATCGTGTGTGCGGCGTAGAGGGTGCTACTATCGTTTTAGCCAAGAATCTAATCGGTGGTCTGCCAGCCATTTGATTAAGCGTTCTAGTTTTTATCCGACTTCTATGAAAAAAAACCCTGACACACAATCGTTGCTAAAATAACGTGTCGCAAATATACCTTATAACATTAGGTTAAATACGGTACCTACATATTAAAAAAATTATATCCCCACGGGTATTATTCGAACCTACGACCTTTGGTTTTCCGTACCAACGCCACTAACATTTGACTACCGTGGCTACGAATAATTAGGCCTTAGACCCCCAATTTATGAATTACTCGATCTGGTTCACATTATAGACGGGATTTAAATAAAATTTATAATTTAAAATAATTCCTGCGTAATAAGAAAAATAAATTCTCATTACATATGAAAAGCGAATTGAATTTTTTAGGTTTGCCATGTGCAGTTTTTAGTTGCAGTGGCTAAATGACGACGTTCCTAGAAATATTGAACGAATATTATTCTCACATGCTGCTAAGATTAAGGTTTCAATCCTTTGAATACCATTATTATTGCGTGTAATAATTGTTAATTTTGGTCTCAAAACATTTTTATTTGTTTGGCTAATGCGTTCCAATAGATTTCACCCTTCTCTGCAACGCCGAGTCTATACTGGGGTGCTACAGGTTAAAATTTTCCCCATATATTCATCTGATGATCCACTATAGTTAAGGATCGTGTTCCCCAGATGTGAAGTTTCCTGTAGGCCTTACAGATGCTCTAATTCCAAAGGCGTTCCATAAGGACGTCTGTTGGAACGGTTCAAGCGCAGTTAAAGCGCACATAGAGCGCATCTTAAGCGTACTACGAGAACATATTAGTACATATGATAAATATCAAAAGCTTTTCTGTGAAGGCATTCAACAAGTGTCAGGGTGCTCTAATTTCTGGACACAGTCTTGCGGTCTTAAGGTGTTTTTTGAACGTTCTTTAGGTGTCATAGGGATTTGCCTTGTACTAATGAGGGGTTCTTTGTTCCATAATTTATATCAGTTTTATTTGGGATAGCGTAAAGGGAGGTTTGGTACGTATATTTTCGTGGGTAACAGTGAAGGGACATTGTCTCGCGGATGTTCCCTAGGAACCGCCTCGAGTCTTGTTCCGAGGGAACATTGACGTGACATTGACCCGTTACTATTACATTCAATTAGGTATATATGAGGGGTTTTGCTTTATTTTCTCTCTATTGTATTTCGGATAGCGTAGAGAGGATCGAGACAATATTTAAAATTTATCTTTCCTTTGTAGCCTATATTTTCAATATGGCCAATTATCTGACCAAAGATAAAGTTGTTAAACCTTTGTGCGACGCTTTTCGTCTTTCTAAAAAGACGCCCAAAAGTGCCTATTTTACGCCGGAGTCGCTTATCCAAGCGCTCTATTTTTATGTAAGTGCTCTTCCTGGCCAGCAAATAAAACAACTCTTCTTGACAGTCCCCGAAATAGATGAAGCCTTTTCAAATAACACTGTTAAAAATGAAGGCACGTGGTTTACAGTGGTCTAGAGCGCAATAGCAATATCTGGGAAAAAAGGCTCAACAACACATGAGTAAAATTTATTATTATTATTTTGTGTTTCTATCCTGCCAATTCTTTAACCTTCGTACAAAGATTTTGTAAATTTCCTTTATAATCACTTTGCGACAGGATATAGATACAAACTAATTAGAAAAAACAGTCAAAAATGTCTATCCGATCACTCTAAAAACCTACAGAACTTATTTGCTATTCAATCTGACGGGTCACTGAAACAGAACGATTTCATCCTATACAGCGTGGCTTACCTCGCCAAACTGGCTCGTAAGTGTAATAGTTTAAAAATAATAATAGGCCTATTCCACTTCCAGATGGTTACCAGATGAACAGCGTCACTAGCTTCTTCCGACAGCCTGCTCATTTTTTTTTTCAGAGGGCAAGTATGGTGATGCAGCAGAAAATCTTTTCCCGGTTTCAGTATGGAGTCGATATCTAGAGTTGGCTGTGAAGGAGCCAGAGTGGTCAAAACTTTTGTGTTTACCTAATGACGAATTGTTTGGTTTCCCAAATTGCGTGGATGTTGCAGAACCTCCACTAGTCGCATCAATTCCTGGTAGCTTATATCAAGGAAGATTAGCCAAAGGAAGCGAAATGTTGGTAGAAATTATCGCCCCAACCGCCGGTCCGTTCATTTGAAGAGGAAGGAAACAAACGGGGGTGTATAGCGGGAAAATGGCAGACCCGGAATCGCCACTATTGGTACGCCATTTTTTGGCTCCAAACCCTCGATTGTTTCCTTTCCCTTCAACCGAACGGACGTGCAGCTGGAGCGAAAGTTTCTACCAACAACAAGCTTTCTTTGGCTTATCTTACCTGTTTATATAATTATTTCTTTTATTTATATATTTTTAAAGACGGACAGGTGGTACCAATCGTGGAACCGGAAGATGTAGCAATAGCTGACGACGAGTATGATCGAAAATATTCTAGGTTGCCCCAAAAAATTAAACATAAGGAAGAAATACTCGAGGTAGCTATAATTTTTTTTGGGCTGTTCTTTTAGCTCTCTCTTCTCCGAAATACCATCCGTCAACGAACAAAAGGTACTTCGGAGCATTCCGGTAGTAGAAAGAGCAGCTCAAAGAAAAACGCTGGTAGTAAAAATATAATTAAAAGATACCGGGAGCTTTAAAGTGGCGGTGTACAACCAACGCTAGGTGAATACAATTTCGAACGTCGGTTTTAGCACCGTTTTAATTTTAAGCTCTCGGTACAGAACTGTGTACTACTAATAACGCATATATTTTCTAGTCGCCCAAAAAAACTGAAAAGCAGCACCAAGCCGCCGTTAAAAGCCTGAAAGAAGAAATCAAAAAATAAGAGAAAAAAGTTCAGTATCTTGTTGATCTGAAAAACACGAATGAGAATTACCGTCGGTTAGGAAAAGCGTTTTCCCACTCTACTTCTGGTCAGCAAGAGGACATTATTAACTCCACAAATCTGCTTAATAAAGCTATGAAAGAAATGGCTACGGCTAGCCTTACTGAAACAATTGCGCAACTTATGGCTTTACGCAATGTGTCCAAAAACTTGATAGTTGTTAATACAACTCCACTCCCTAATGAAGCGGATAATGCAACTGAATTTAGAGCTGAAAATACTCTAATTTCTGAGTCCGGGGATAACTTTGACGATAGCGAGGAGGGCTGCAGTACAAGGGTCCCAACGCCAGGGTCCACCTTCGAATCAACTGCTACTAATCCAAATATCCTAGAAAGGGCGATTCAAGAGTTGCACGAGAAACGCGGTAAATACTTATTTTTCAATATGATTTATTTATTCTAAATTTAAATAAATTTATATAAAATTTTATTATTTTAGGCGCTGACGAAGCATTGACCATGTCGCAAGTCTTTCCCTTAAAGAAAAAGAAGAAATCGAAGCGGCATAACTAAAAAAATTTTAATATAAATTTAAATGATAAGTATAGTATTCTAAAGTACACACTATTTTAAAAAGCATCTTATTTTAAAGAGCACACTATTTTAAAAAGCATACTATTTTAAAATGCACATCATTTTAAAGTGCAGACTATTTTAAAGCGCCAACCATTTTAAAAAGTATATTTTTACAGAGCACACGATTTTAAAGAGTACACTATTTTAAAGAGCACACGATTTTAAAGAGTACACTATTTTAAAGAGCACACTAATTTATAAAGCATACTATTTTAAAGATCACACTATTTTAAAGAGCCCACTATTTTAAAGAGCACACTAGTTTAAAGAGCACACCATATTTAAGTGCACACTTTTTAAAAAGCGCATCTTTTTAAGAGCACACTATATCAACGAGCTCTTAATTTTAAAGAGCACACTATTTTAAAGAGCACACTATTTTAAAAAGCACACTATTTTAAAGTGTAAAATATTAAAATGTAAACTATTTTAAAGTGTAAAATATTAAAAGATAAACTATTTTAAAGTGTAAAATATTAAAATGTATACTATTTTAAAGTGTAAAATATTAAAATGTAAACTATTTTAAAGTGTAAAATATTTAAAGTGTAAAATATTAAAAGTATAAAATATTAAATATAAACTTTTTTAAAGTGTAAAATATTAAAAATATAAAATATTAAATAATTACTTTTTTAAAGTGTAAAATATTAAAAGTGTAAACTATTTTAAAGTGTTAAGTAACATAAACTGTAAAATATTTTTTAGGTAAAATATTTTAAAATGTATTATATTTTTAAATTTAAAATATGAGTGTAATGTTTTAGATGTAAAATATAATTTCTGTTAAGTATGAAGATAAAGTTTAAAGTTAAAATTTATGTTCCAAGTTTTTAGCATATTGAAAAACATTGAAAATTGATTTTGAATGATTTTTATTAACGAAATTTCAAATTGTCCTTTTTAAAATGTCATTTAGCCCGTGAAAAGCCTCTTCATTGTACACTGTTCAAAAATTCCTCGGCTGTTAAAATATTTGTAGTTTATAAGAATTAACACAAAAGCATTTTAGGTAGAAAAATCAAACCAATTGCAACTTTTATCATTTAAAAAAGCCTCTCAGATGCATTGGTCACATTTTTGGAAAATTTTAAAACTGCACCGGAAATCACGAATGTCCTTTTCGACACCTTTTTAAACAATGTCGTTACACCATTGATAATGGCATTTTCGGATTCATAAGGGTTGATTCATATGTGGAAAGCGTCAATTTTATCCTTCTACGACCAACGGTTAAAACGATATTAGCTTTGAAATGTTTTGGGAAACTTCGTGACATTCTAAACGGTTGACTATCAAATCCGGATAAGATTCATTGAATTTCATCAACATTTACGCTATTAATGATAGTAGATACGGTTTGAAATATAATATTGTTTCAATAATTTCAAAAATTTCACAAACATAAACAGTGGCGTAGCTTGAGATTTTGGGACCAAGGGGCCTTTATGGAACTAACAGCTTAGAAAAGTATGGTTCTAATTTTGATTTGGTGCTTTTAGTCCAGGGGCTCGCTCGCATTGTGGCTCTGCTGCGACTTAGCTTCGCCAGTACAATAAAGCTTTCTAATGTTGAACGTCTTTGGCATTAAATGCGAGGGACTTTTTAATTGTTGGTACCTGACACCATTATCGAAACACGATATAAATGCCGATATATCGGAAAATATTCCCATAATCTCCGACTATTTTGGATTGGAAACGGTATAATATCGGTCAGCCTCCGTTCACGTTAATGGGGTAAGGGTAGGTTCTTGCTTAAGCCAGCCGTTACGTCGTGTGTATTCTCATAGTACCCATGCTCTATCGCGCTTTCTGTAAGTATGAGAGTGCAAGAGAGACGCCAGCAGTATCCTTGTTAACGTGTTCATTCCTATGAAAGTGCGATGGCGCTTTAAAAGTTGGAACAGAAGACGTGGCCACGGCTATAAAAGATAATTTTCAAATCTACTCATTTCCCGGTGAAGTTTGAAAAAAGCCTAGCTAGGGAATATAAAGAGGCACTTTTCGACAGGTGTATCGCCTAGCTCTTTAGCGAAATGTTTTTGTTTATTTTACGCCCTTTTTGCTAAGGAAAGCCATCGCGCTTCGTTAGGAATGAAGGTGTTTCCAAGGATACTGCTAGCGTCTGTCTAGCACTCTCCTGCTTACACAGCGAAATAGAGCGTCATTCGTAAGAAAGGGTTTTTGCTTATTTTTGCCTTGTTTACAGCAGGCGCACTTTCGAGCTTTTTACATTACGATGAAAAAACTACGATTGGCGCAGTAACAAAACCGTATTTTACACACGTCACTTCCTTATAGAATAAAATTTTAAAAACTTAAACAAATCCCATGGCCAAAAACATTTTGAACGGACTGTTTTTAGCATAACTTTATCTAATCGAACCATTACTAACCTTAATATATCTAAGCTGGCTTTAACAGCAGCTACAGCAAAGGCAGACTAAGGCTACGGCATAGAGCAGGCGGTTAAGCAGACGAACCGACAAGGAAATGTATTCCGACTGGCGTAAAAACACTATCCGCCCCGACTAAGATCTCCGTGTATCCATGGAACATATACTGAATTTGTTTATTATAGTTTAAAATTAAAATTTACAGTATCCTTATTCATATTGTCTTATTATTAAATTAGAGCAGGTTATTTTGTGTTATATTTCCAACATAATGGTTTTTCATTATGGTTTTGTGTGAAAGAATTTTTTTTTAAATTTGTTTAAAAATAAAAATTTACGTAAAATTAAAAGTCAATAACAAAGCTTCTTTTAAATAGAAGTTTAAAATTATAATCCAGTAACCTTATCGTCTGAAAGGGGGTACCTTGCGTGAAATCCGGTAGTTCTGATTTTTTGCTGACATGTTTATGATGATGGCCCAATGAATAGTCCAAGATTTTGACTCCGAGCGACGAACCCAATCTTTCCGTCAATCGAACAAACCGCGGAATATTCCACTTTTCTTCAGTTTTTGGCGATTTTAAGCCTAAAGGACTAGTTTTTCAATAATATCTACGTCTTTAAAGTATATTGGATTTTCTACAATAGTAGACTCCGAGCAATTTAGAGCCAATTACCTCCGACCAAGGGTGTTAGTGTTGCTCGTGTGAATTAGGAAAAATCAAACCATTTTTCCTAATGCGATAGATACTACACTTTGATCTTAGCCAAAATGCCGAGAAGCGCTACCGAAATGAAGAAACTCGGATTGAGTGTCTTTTCAGATTCCGCTACGATTTAAGAGTGGAAAATGAATTATGGTGATTTAATCTGTTAAAGGCGAGGTTTACGACTGACAAAATATAGAGCCGAGATTTCTTCTTCGAACGGTCAAATTTTAAATAAATTTAAAACGTAGGATGAACGTGTAAATGAGGAAAAATCCTACTCTTTTTCCAAATACCATAGATACTAAACTTTGATCTTAACCAAAAGGCCGAGAAGCGATACCGAAAGGAAGAAACTCGGATTGAGTGTCTTTTCAGATTACGCTACGATTTAAGAGTGGAAAATGAATTATCGAGGTTAAAGGAAGCTCAGATGTTAAGTGTCATGCCAATATTGTGTGAGGGCGATAATTTTTTTTTTGAATAAATAAATATTTCAAGTGATGAAAACTAATAAAAAGAGTTGAAAAGTTAGGAATTTATTAAACTATGTTTATCTTAAAAAACTAAATAATTTTATTAAGAATAAATTATTGTTAAAAAGTGTGTTGATTCTGCCGGCCAATCGGTTTGTAAAGGTAATAATGAATGCAGTACGTGCCAGGATTATTTTTGTTGCTGTAATTTTATCGCTAGTAGAACACTGTATAAAGGTGAAATAACTAAAATATTATCGTGATACTGCAAACCGGGAAAACTGTTATTGGCTGATAACACTGCAAAGTGGGGGAACGTAAGTAAGTGGTTGGTAGCCTGTTCTGGATCTGAATATAAAAGGGAATGTAAAATTCTTTTAATATCAGTTCTACCTTGGATCCTGAATAGGTATGTTTTACTTTTCGTTTTATTGTTAGTGGGTTAAATGTGTAAAACTTAGTTTGTACTTAGCGATGGCAGACCAAGAAGATTTAAATGAAAGTTTTAGTTCCGAGGATTCGGATTAACACATATATATGTGTTTTAGAAATGGGCACTATTCGTCTTCGGATTCGGAAGACCTTCTTTCGAGGAAGGTGTGGAAAGTGAGGAAGACGAGGATTACGAACTAGGAGAAGAATTAGGAGTACCCGAAGGAAATGATGGGGCAAATTCCGATTTGGTAGCCACAGTGGAGGTTGAACGTCTACCAGATCCTCTAATTTTATTAGAGGACGGGGAAATAGAAGAGGCATTCATTGGGGAGTTTGCTGATAGAGAAGAGGATGCGCAGGAATAACGTAAGTTGTCGAAATTGCTAATTAATTTTTTTCTGACGTTTTCTCTAACGCGTGGTTAATTCTATTAGTTATCCCTTAATAACGTTTTATTAAATCTTTAAATGTTATTTCTTTACAGGTATGAATTTGAAGAAACTTTTTTGTTGTTTTACAAAAAATTGTCATTCATGAATAAACTTTACCTTTAAATTTCCAAATATTGTGTTATTTATTAAAAACGTTATCCTTAACCTTTATTTAGTTAAATTGATATAGGCGCTGTGCAACGAAAAAAATGAAAGAGCGGGGGCTACGTGGGGCGGCAGCTCCACCGACATAAACAACGGTTTGACTTTACTTGGTCTCTTAGTATAAAATAAATACATTGTAATATTAAATTTGGCGTGGAAAACGAGTAAAAGAGACGTATAAAAAACCCCCGAGGTCCGGGGTCTCCCCTCTATGGGGGGCAGATATAGGGGGCAGAGCCGCCCAACAGAACAAACAGTGGAATCTTGCGCGTAAAGTAAATATAAACATTATACCCACGATTTTAGTGATTTATAAAAACATGATATAAATTCCGATATATCAGAAAATATTCCTATAATCTCCGACAATTTTGGATTGGAATCGTGATAATATCGGTCATCATCCGTTTACTTTAATGTGATAGGGGTAGGTTCTATGCTGGGGCCAGCCGTTTCCATCGTTCATGCTTACGTCATATGTCTTCTCATAGCAACCATGCTCTATCGCGCTTTCTGTAAGCAGGAGAGTGTAAGAGAGACGCCAGCAGTATCCTTGTTAACGTGTTCATTCCTATGAAAGTGCGATGGCGCTTTCGAAGTTCGAACAGAAGACCCACGTATGGTAGAAAATATTTTTCAAATCCATACATTTCCCGGTGAAGTTTGTAAAAAGCCTAGCTAGAGAAAATAAAGAGGCACTTTGTCAGGTTTATCGCCTAGCTCTCTAGCGTAATGTTTTTGTTTAGTTTACGCCCTTTTTGCTAAGGAAAGCCATCGCGCTTCGTTATTAATGAAGGTGTTTCCAAGGCTACTGCTAGCGTCTGTCTCGCACTCTCCTGCTTACACAGTGAAATAGAGCGTCATTCGTAAGATAGTGTTTTTGCTTATTTTTGCCTTGTTTTCAGCACGCGCACTTTGAGCTTTTTACATTACGATGAAAAAAGCTCTGATTAACGCAGTAACAAAACAGTATTTTACACACGTCACTTCCTTATAGAATAAAATTTTAAAAACTTAAACAAATCCCGTGGCCAAAAACATTTTGAACCGACTGCTTTTAGAATAACTTTATCTAATCGAACCTTTACTAACCTTAATATATCTTAGCTGGCTTTAACAGCAGCTACAGCAAAGGCAGACTAAGGCTCCGGCATAGAGCAGGCGGTTAAACAGACGAACCGACACGGCAATGAACTCTGAGTGGCGGAAAAACCCTACCGGCCCAGTCTAAGATTTCCGTGTATTCAAGAAACAGATCCTACACTTTGATTTTACCCGAAATGAAGAGACTCTGAGATTCTATTCGTATGTCGCTAGGATGAAATAACCGAGTTTAAACCTATCCAAAGCGAGTTTTTTGACCGAATTTAACGTGAGAATAGTTTTCTTCCTTTAATAAATTACTAACTTTCGCCGAACACACTCCCTATACAACCAGTGGGTTAACCCGTTAAAGATGAGGTTTTTTGTTGAATTCTATGCGCCTACTGCCGTTGGAAAGGGAAGGAATGATCTTCCCCAGACGTGAAACCTCTGGGAATAAGCGCATCCAATAAAACTTGATTTCCTATGGATTGAAAGCGTGTGTAAAGTCTAGTTTTGTAGAGTTTCTGTAAGGATTGTGTTTTATATATACCTACTTCTGTCTTATTTCCCGAAAGTAATGGTGACGTGACAGCATTACGTAGTTGTTACCGAATAAGTATTCTGACGAGGAAACACCGGGGTGTCATTGTCACGTATCCCTTAACAACTAAATATACTTACTAAACCTAGCTTGGTATAGCCAAGGCGCGAAAAATAAGGAAACCAGTTCAAAATAAATTTGCAATAATTTTTATAAAAAGTTTATTTTAGTTTTTTTCTTAAAAACTGTACATTTGAAAATATCTTTAAATGGGTTACAAAGTACGTTATAAGATGTGTTAACGAGAGGTCAATAGGTCTTTAGATGAATTAAGGGAAATCACGTGATTGCGTTAAGGTTAAAAGATCGCGCGCGATTTTCCTTTTAAGACCCTCTGCACTAAAATATTAAAAAGTGCGGGCTTCTTCAGTGACGTCGACATAGACAGTAAAACATGTCAGTCCGTGGGAGAAACAATTTACGAAACCACCTATTTATAATACTTTTATAAAATATGACAGTTATTGTACCTTTTTAGTAACATTTTTTCACAGTTGTTAAATATTACGCCGTTACAATAAGAAGGGGATCGGCGAATGATATTAAATTCTCTTGAGAGGCTTGATAACTAAGATCAAGTTTTCACTGTACACAGGATAATATAAGTCAGTCTTTAGTCGAAGTAAATCATCGTTAAGTATTTTATAGAACGTTTCGAATACCGAATAAATTTCACTCGCTTCGAGAACGGAAAATACAATTCCGCGTATTAAAGTCAATGAGTTAAGGCGGGAAAAAAAAACGGTAGGCTTTGAGAAAAAATAAAAAGCGAAATTCCACGTTGATAAAAAGCCTTTCGACGAAAAAGTATTCGATAACGCTCGAGTAGTTTCGTAGTTATAGTCTATCTTCACCGCCTAGGCCGTACGTCACAGCTATACTTTTAATAATTAGATACAATATATATCGACATAATTTGTATCGCGAATCAACGTTTTGAACGTTAGCGAGTAAATTATACATCTCCAAGACTTTGAAACCAACGTCAAAACCTTTGTTTAATAGCAAAGTCAAACAATTGAAGGAAGGCTCGTAGGTTAGCATCCCATTGTCATCGACAAATAGCGTGTTGTTACCGATAACTGGATACGTCACGTCAGAATGGGACACGAATGACCTAACAACCGTGCCAATGTCTTTACAAAGGTTGTAATCGAAACCCTTCGCGTACACAGTTGAGACGCTGGTTCCGTATATCATGAACGATACGGCGGCTTCACCAGCTTCGCAACTCAAGATATCATCTAAATGGATGTAGAAGAAATTAAATAATGAAGTAAATAAAGAAGTAATAAAGGTATATAGGGATCTTATTCGGGGTAATATTATTGAAATCCTGGTTGCTGCTTGGACTTAGCAACATATCTTGTAATCGAAGAATGTGGAATTTGGCCAAATTACAGAAGGGAATGAAAAGGCTTTCGCATCTCGATAGCAACGTATTGGCGTCAATAGCGTATAACGTTTGACTTGAAATAAAATCGTTCTCCGTAATGGCAACATCGCAAGCCGACGCGACGTATGCCGGAGTCTTGTATTCGAAGCACGAAACAACCACTTCTAATCTAGCTGCGCCTTGCCGTACATTAGCGAAATGTTCTAATAAGTTCGTTAAAAGAGCGAGCTCTTTAAGCAGTCTATTGCATTCTTTAAGCATTTTGACGCGATCCCTGAAGGATAATGTACGGAAACTCATAGTAGCGGATTTTAAAAAGAATACCGAGTAGCTTGGAACTTTGAAGGGTCGTTTCGGGTTATCGTGGCAGTATTTGTGAGACGCATAATAGAATTTATACTCCAAAATAGATAGCGGATCGGCACTTAAATTGCCGTTTTTAAAGTAGTAGTTTCCAAAGTCGTGGATAGCGTTAGGGTAGTATTCTTCCGAGGGCCGTCCAAATTTATTGGTTAAAATTTCTCTTCGCCACAGGACATAGCCCTGCTCTTGCAAAGTGTCGTAAGCTATGTGATACAAAATCTCCAGTAAATATTTTACGGATAAATCCCAACAACGATTCGCGAAATAATGAAGGCAATGGCTTTGGCCAGCGGATTGAGATACGAAAACGAAATTTAAATGTCCAGTAGGATAGGGTAGGCAAATTTTGGACCGCAACTCTTCTACAAAAGCGGAGCCTAGCGAGTGAAAGTCGCAAAGAATAATATTAAAGGTACTCTTCAGTGTTGAGTTAACGAACGAAAACACTTTCTGATTCAGCTTAGCTTGCGTTTCGCTTTGGTTTATACGCGTCAAGGCCCGAATGAAGGCGGACTTTACTAGGGCCAAGAGTTCGTGGTATGAAAAAAAAAGACTCCCTGGTGGTGTAAGCGAGACTAACTAAGGCATAGGAAATCTCGAAGAAGCGTATCAAATAAAGATATTCGTATCCCGACAAGGTTCGAGAGCCTTTAACAATTCGATTTGTTCGCTCTCTTTTTACCATTAAAGGGAATGTAATAGTGGGAGATTTTAACGGGTTCCAAACGTTCCAAGAAGTTGATATTAAGAAAAAAAACCATCCAGTTTCGAGACTGTGCTAATAGTAGTAACGGGTTTAGGCATTTGAGCCATTATGACAAAATATAGTTGGATAAACGCGCGAGGGTGTTTTCGCAATCGCGGCTAAGTCAATAATGACAAATAATACCAATCTACGTGAGACTTAATATAGCTGGTGAAAAAGCATGACCTACGAGGGTGACGCTCTACAAGCGGCTATACAGGGTGGAAGCCTCCGCCATGGTCCAGCCTTGGTACTTCTCCTAGTACTCCTGAGTGCTGCGGATGGAACACTTCTACAGGCGCCTGTAGGCCAAAAATAGATCAATGGGAGAATTAGAAGCGCATTTTCCCGATGCTTTTTTGGGCGATTGGTTAGAGGACTTTCGGCGTTTGTTCCTGCAACTGAAGCTCCAGTTTCCGTTGTAGGAGAAAAATTCGGAAAAGTCAGATTCTCGCTTGTTGATTTACTTATTTTGAATTTCAAAATCTCGGAAAATAAAGAAATCTGGATAATTTTCCCATAACCACGTAGTGAGCGATAATGGGCTCCGAAGAATTAGTAAATAATTTAGAAACTACGATCAAAGATGACTTTTTCACATCAGCCGCTTTGTCAATAACCATTGTTGGTGTAAGACGGCAGTCTGGAATTTTCGCCAATGCAATACAGTGCCAAAACAATAATTTAGTAATAAGGAAACGATGATTTATTTATAAACTTGGAATTTATAATTTAAAGTTAATGTTAAAACTGCCTTCCTTCCACGTTAATGAATTTCTGCAAACGAAAAGCCCAATTTCCTCTGACATCTTGTAACAATAACGGAGTATTTAGCGCACAAGCTTGTATAATTCTGTCTTGAAGGATCTATCGTGTTGGTGGTTCAGTGTCGTAAAATACTTTGCACTTACCCCCAAAGAAAGGAATTAAACATCGTGGGACATTCCTTAATACTAAATTATTGTTCTGCTACGGTATTCCATTGGTGATTTTTTTATGAGGATTCCCATTGAACTTACAAAATTCCACACTGCCATCTTACACCAACAAATATTATTGACAAAGCGGCAAATGTGTTTTTTTGATCGCAGTTTGGAAATGGTTTACTAATTTTTCAAACACATTATCGCTCACTACATAGTAATATTGTCAGAATTTATAGCCCGGTGTACCGGTAAGAAAAGAACCACACCACCGGAGGCCTATCATCAGAATGCCCCACGCCAGCGTCCACAAGCCCGGACAGGTGACAAAACCAGCATGGGTAGCAGAACCCCACTACTGATGGTCGCACCCTCGACGCAAGCCGCTCAACCCAGCAGAAGGTGCAACAATGGGACGACCAGCCCGCCACTTCGCACACAGCAGTGGGATAGAGAACGGATGCTCTAGCAACTCCGGCCGACACCCCACTTGCAAAGGCAGGGAGCCAAGCCCTTTGGAGAGAGCTCCTAAAGGGGAACGGCGGGCACACAGCAGCCCGCATAACCCGGCACAGCTGGCACCGGAGATCCCGGTGGGAGCCCAAAAGGCCGGGAGATGGGTCCGCCGTGCCCTCATACGGAGGCCCGCAGCCCCACAGCAGGCTACTCAATCCGCCGAGGCAACCAGTTTGCCCGGCCCCTCCATTAGCCTGGGCCGAAGCCCAATATCCAGCCCACACCTGACCGAAGTCGGAGGTCGGAGATAGGACCCTTTGGACGGAGCTAACATCTCCCAGTGCGCCACCGCCCTTACGGGTTACAAGAGCCGGACCCCGACTCCCCGGTACAGCCACCAGTTATTGCACACTCCGACCCCTTGAGGGCCACTACATAGTAACTGTAAAATTTTCCGGATATCGTTATTTTCCGAACTTTTTAAATTCAAAATAAGTAAACCAACAAGCGAGAATGTGGTTTCCGGGTCGCCACTCCTACAACCGAAACTGAAGCTTCATTTGCAGGAACAAGCGCAGTAACTTCTCTAACCAATCGCCAGAAAAAGCACTTGGAAGATGTGCTTCTATTTCTACCATTGGTCTATTTTTCGCCTACCAGCGCCTGTAGAAGTGTTCCACGCGCAGCACTCTGGTGTACTAGGAGAAGTACCAAGGCTAGACCACGGCTGAGACTTCCACCCCGTATGTAACATTACTAATAATAGTATGATTACGACTACGCAGATTTATTGGTTGCCTTGTTTAGTGATGATAATACAGGGTGTAAACTAAAAAATTGACCAGGTCGAATCGAGGCCTTTTCAGACGATACAACTAGATGAGTCAAAAAATGGATTTTCCTATGCCAACCTTTTTGAATGATAAACCTCATCCAACTTATATTAAGACAAACCAAATAGTTGACTCAACTCACGTTTATCCATCTAGTTTAGTCAAAAAGCGGAATCGTCTAGGGTCAAACTAATTTCCTGGACCAATTGACCTGCAAATTTAAAATTTCCAATTTTTTACCTCTCACTTTGTCCCCAAGGAGGGTTATTCCAATCAACGTGTTTGTCGTTGTGTCTGTCTATCTGTCTGGGCTGCGCACGCGTTCGTATTTACGAAGGAAAGTGTAACCGAGTTTTCACACAGTACCACAAGCTAGTTTCGTACCCGGTTCCTCTTGCTGCGAGAAGAAAGTGCTAACCACTCCGCCACCCCACCTATGATGTTTTATAATTTCCTTTTATTTACGTTAGTTTCGGGCGGGATTCGAACCTGAGCCCTCCTGCTCTACCACAGAACCACGGATACATATAACGATTCACTGAAAATTTGAAACTTTGACTTGCCAGATTGTTATTTTTCTGAAACGATATATTAGGTGTTAAAAGTAATTTATGAATAAGACGATAGTGAATAACCAAAGGAACTTTTTAATATCACGAATTGGTACGATAAATTCGCTTATTGTTACGCTACAGATTTCAAAGAATGGTAAACGATTACAAATCATACTTTGAAAAGGACAATTCGAAATTTTGTAAATGAAAAACAATCAAAATCAATTTTAAATGGTTTTTAATAGTATAAAAATGTTTATTTAACACTTTAAATTTTATATTAATACTAAACAAAAGTTATATTTCACAAAAGTTATATTTATATTTAACAAAACATTTATTTTACACTTAAAATTTTACATACATATTTTACATTTAAAAATATTTTACACTCTAAAATATTTTACGCTTTATGTATTTAACACTTTTAAATAGTTTGTTCTTCACTTAACATAAAATTAAAAAAAAAATATTTAGGTATCCCGTTTACGTTTCTTATTTTTCTTTTGGGGAAAGGCTTGGGACATTATCAATTCCTCGTCAGCGCCTAAAAATTAGAAAGATTTACTTAATTTATTTTATTTAAGAATACATAAATAAAAATTAAAAATAAATATTTACCGCGTTTCTCGTGCAATTCCTGAACCGCCACTTCCAGGATATTTGGATAGTGCGCGGTTGATACGAATGATGATGACCCTGGAGTTACGACTCTTGAATTACAGCCCTGCTCGCTGTCGTTGGAGTTAAACCCGATTTCGGCAGTGAAAAATGTTTCAGCTTCATTTTCAGTCGCATTATCTGCTACCATTATCAAATTTTGGGACGAATTTCGTAACGCCAAAAGTTTTGAAACAGTTTCTGTAAGGCTGGCGGTAGCCATTTCTTTCATCGCTTAAAATTAAAATAGTGCTAAAACCGACGTTCGAAATTATAATAACCACACTTTAAAGCTCCCTCTATAGGTCGAGTTAACATCATTTTACTACCAGCGTTTTCCTTTGAGCTGCTCTTTCTGCTCCCGGAATGCTCCGTAATACCTTCCTTTCATCCGTTCGTTGATGGAAGTTATTTCGGAGCAGAGAGAGCGAAAATAACAGCTAGGAGAAAACATTTATACCTACCTCGAGAATTTCTTGCTCCTGTTGAATTTTTTTGGGAAGCCGGGAATATTTACTATCATACTCGTCATCTTGTAATTCTTCCTCTACTGGTTCGACGTTTGTTATTACCTGGCCATCTTTAAAAATATATAAATAAAATAAAAAATGATATAACCGGGGAATATAAGCCAAAGGATGCGAAATGTTGTTAGAAACTTTCGCTCCAGCCACGCGTCCGTTCGGTAGAAGGGGAAGTAAACAATCGAGGGTTTTAAGCGAAAAAATGGCGTTTTAATAGGGGCGATTACGGGTCCGCTGTTTTCCCGCTACACCCCCCGTTTGTTTCCTATCTCTTCTACCGAACGTTCGTGACATTTGGGCGAAAGTTTCTACCAACATTTCGCTTCCTTTATCTAATCTTCCTTGATAAATGTTACCAGGAATTGATGCGATGAGTGGAGGTTCGGCAACATCCACGCAATTCGGGAAACCAAACAATTCATCGTTGGGCAGACATAAAATTTTGGTCAACTCCGGCTCTTTCTCAGCCACCTCCAGATATCGACTCCATACTGGAACCGGAAACAGATTTTCTGTTTCATCGCCATACTTCCCCTCTAAAAAAATTATAAGCAGGCTGGCGGTTGAAGCTAGTGACGCTGGCAACCTGGTAACCATCTAGAAGCGAAATGTGACCGGTAACAGTGTCATATTTTACACTTTTGTACACTTATTCTACGCTTTTACCCCTTAACAGATAGCGCCGGCGTCACTGGTTATTAAATTATTATACTTACGAGCCAGTTTGGCGAGGTAAGCCACGACGTAACGGACGAAGTCGTTGTTTTTCAGTGACCCGTCAGATTGAATAGCGAATAAATTTTGGATATTTTTCGAATGGTCCGATAGACATTTTTTACTTTTTTTTCCTGAGAAATTTTTTAGAACTAATTAGTTTGTATCTTTATCCTGTTGCAAAGTGAATATAAAGAAAATTTACAAAATCCTTGTACCAAAGTTAAAGATTTGGCAGGAAAGAAACACAAAATATTAAAAATTATAATAATAAATTTTACTCATGTGTTGTTGAGCCTTTTTTCCCGATATTGCTATTGCGCTCTTGACAACTGTAAACCATGTGCCTTCATTTTTTACGGTGTTATTGGAAAAGGCTTCATCTATTTCGGGGACTGTCAAGAATAGTTGTTTTAGTTGTTGGCCAGGAAGAGCACTAACATAAAAATATAGCGCTTGGATGAGCGACTCTGGCGAAAAATAAGTACTCCTGGGCGTTTTTTTAAAAAGACGAAAAGCGTCGCAAATAAGTTTAACAACTTTATCTTTAGTCAGATAATTGGCCATCACGATGAAAATCTAGCCTGCAAAGGAAAAATTATTTAATTTATGTCCCGAACCTCTCTACGCTATCCGAACCTTCCTTTAGGTATTGTAACGAAGGAACACCCGCGTAACGATTACAAAGTTAGGGATATTAACATAACAAACCTACTTGGAAGATATCCAAATTGCAAATGTTTGAAAAAATCTAAAACCCACTTATATACCCGTTTGTAAATCCTATATCCCGAACGTTATAACGACGTGACAACGTTACGTGGGTGATTCGTCGTAACCATACTAGGTATTATTACGAGGGAACACCCCCATAACGTTAACACATCGCTTATACGTTAGGGATATATACATACCAAACTAACTTATATACCCGCTTTTAATTCATATATACCAAACGTAATAACGACGTGACAACGTTACGTGGGTGATCCCTCATAACCACACTCTAGATATTGATAAGAGGGAACACCCGCTTATCGTTAACATGCCGTTATTGAGTTGGGGACTTCATACAAACCATTCCTCCCGTGTAGATATCCAAATTGCAACTGATTTAAAATATAGAAAACCCACTTATATACCCGCTATTAGGTACTATATCCCGAACGTAAAAGCTAAGTGACAACGTAAGGCGGGTGATCCCTCTTAGACACACTCTAAATATTGTTAAGAGGGAACAATCGCGTATCGTTAACACGTTTCTATTACGTTAGGGACTTTATACGTACCGAACCTCCCTTGAAGATATCGAAATTGCAAATGTAGAAAATATCAAAAACCCATCTATATGCCCGCTTTTAAGTCTTATATCCCGAACGTTAT
This sequence comes from Leiobunum rupestre, assembly GCF_980474605.1. Classification (NCBI taxonomy): domain Eukaryota; kingdom Metazoa; phylum Arthropoda; class Arachnida; order Opiliones; family Sclerosomatidae; genus Leiobunum; species Leiobunum rupestre. Next base: position 3,901,971 of record NC_143393.1, on the reverse strand, counting down.
AACGAAGTGACAACGTTACGCGGATGATTCCACGTAACCGAACTCTAGGTATTGTTACCAGGGAAAACCCGCGTAACGTTACCACGTCGCTATTGAGTTGGGGACTTCATACGTACCAAACCTCCCTTGAAGATATCCAAATTGCAAATTTGAAAATATATTTTTTTAAATTAATAAACATTATGTACAACAATGGCCCCCAATACTGACAATTAACACGAAAAATTTCAAAATTCTAACTATAACGGTTATTGAAAAAAATCACTTTTTCGAAAAAAATGGACACCTTGTATATGTAGTTACCATTAAGGTACACATTAGATAATTTTACACGAGAGTTTATTCAATTGTATGTTAAGGTGTTGGTGAGTGAACACATATACTTAGTAAGGTAAAATCATGAGCCATTTGGTATGGTCTCACTGGAGCTCTGTACGGAGATTACATTCTTGATATACGTCGTGAATGATCTTAAAAGATGACTGTAGACAACCACTTTTGTAATTCACCTTTATTTAACAAAATTTATACTTCACAATATTTCAACGTTTATAATACACCGTATTTCATCAACATAATACAAATTTTAATTTCCCATGCGTGAGAGCCTAGTGACATTAATATTTTACGTTGCGTGGTTTGGGATGAAATTTCTAACTACCGTTGCGCGAGAGTTAGGTGATATGTAAACTAAGCTGCGTGAGTGATGAGTGATATACGAAACTTATACGCTGGGTTAGGAATTAGTGAGAGTTCCGCATGTGATCGGTGAGATTCAGTCTTTACGGTGCGTGAGAGGTCGGTGAGAATACTACTCGAGGTGTTATCCGCGAGCCGTTATCCGGTCCCTGACAACCAGTAACTATACGTGCCGACTAAGCTTACGTTCTCCGTAAAGGCTTTTCCAAGCGGATTGAGATACGAAAACGAAATTTTGATGTCCAGTAAGATAGGCAAATTTCGACCGCAACTCTTCTACATAAGCGTAGCCAAGCGAGTGAAAGCCGCAAAGAAGAATGTTTAAGGTACTCTTCAGTGGCGAGTTAACGAATGAAAACACTTTCTGATTCCGCTTCGCTGGAATTTCGCTTGGCTTTAAACGCATCAAAACCCGAATGAAGGCGGACTTAACGAACGCCAGTAGTTGGTGGTACGGAAAAAAGACTCGGGTGGTAAAAGAGAGACTAACTAGGGCATCGGAAATCTCAAAGAATGGTATTAAATAAAGAAATTCGTATCCCGACAAAGTTCGAGAGCCTTTAACGATAAAATTTTTTCGCTCTCTTTTTACCATTAAAGGGAATGTTGTGCTGGGAGATTTCAATGGGTTCCATACGTTCCAAGAAGTTGATATTAAGAAAAAACCACCAATTTTCGAGACTGTGCTAATATTAAGAACGCGTTAAGGCGTTTGAGCCATTAGGACCAAAAATAGTTGGGTAAACCCGCAAGGGTGTTTTCGCAACCGCGGCTAAGTCAATAATGACATTATATGATTCTCCGTGATACTTAATACTGCTGGTGAAAACGCATTTCCTACGAGGGTGAAGTGCTACAAGTGACTTAATGTAACAACAACAATGCTTTTATGATAACGGCTACGCAGATTTATTGGCTGCCCGGTTTAAGTCATGTTAATTACACGGTGTAAGTTAAAAAATGACCAGGGCGAATTGAGTCCTTTTCAGACGATACAACTAGATGATTCAAAAAATGGATTGTCTGATTGCCAACCTTTTTCGTTTCATAAAACTCATCCGTCTTCTATTCAGACAATCCAACTAGTTGATTCAACTCACGTTTATCCACCTAGTGGAACCAAAAAGCTGAATTGTCTTAAAAGACCTATACTCAAACAGTTTAAAAACTCAAGTTTTAAGATTTCGGATTGTTTTCCACGTGCAGGAGGGACAATCGTTTAATAATTTCGGATCACCTTCCAGGATGTCTTCAAGATCATCCAAAAACTAACGTGAAAGCATTTCGCCTTGTAAGTAACTTTAGTTCCAATAAGAAAGTTGTTCTCCATCATATTTTTAGTCAAGGTGACTTGGATCCGATCATATTTTAGCAATAGTCGGCTGTGAAATAAATGGTCAAAAACAAGGAATTATGACTAAGAGACCACATTTAAGTCTGAAATAATCAGCAATTAAATGGACTATGGCATTCAATTTCGCGGGTCCTATTTCACTGTTAGGACTACGGAATTTCTAGGCGAGGCAACAGTTATCTCGAAAACTTTTAGGCTTAGATCTACAGTTCCAATTGGTAAGTTGTTCTCTATCTCATTTAAAGTAAAAACGGCAGTTACATAAAAAATGTGACGGTGTATTTGGAAATGCGTTAATAAACATAATGTTTCTGGAGATACGTGTTACATAACCTTTGAGACAAGGTTCGAGGTCATCCGATATTCGATAGTCATACGTCCCCCTAACAGAGGCATAGATTCTGAGAATTTTAATACGGTATCACATTTGCTGATTAATACAGACGTAAATGCGGTCTCTTAAGGCGGGTTTATAAGCGAGCGAAAAGCCGAAGCTTTTTGTAGAAACTGAAACGTTTTCGTCGGCGTCGGCTCTCGCGTAAGCGTTTACAAAGAAGCGAGAGCCAATTTCCTACTTGCTGTAGCAGACAGCTTACGCCGCATTCCGACGCTGGCGGCATCAAACTCCGTTTGATATTCTCGCGTGTTTTTCTGGGGTCTCGGCTCTCGCTTGAAATCACGTGGTCGTATTTAACCAATAATAATGCAAGCATTTTTATGACCTTCGTGGATTTCTTGAATTTTTTAATTTAATTAATTAATTTTTTTTAAAATTAGCAATTTCCGTTTTTGAAGCAATAATAAAAAAAAATAATTCAGCACAGCTATATTTCGACTTTCTTTCGTAGCTGCCATTTATTCTAAACAAACCACGTGATCACGTAAAGTTCAGGAACGGGCTTAGTACGACAAGCGCTTTTGTAAACAGTAGCTTATTGCGCAGAGGCAGATTCCGAAAGCTTTTTCCGATAGCGTCGATCAGCTTTCAGCTTCATGCACAAGATTCTTTGGATTTTCTCGCTCCTTTATAAACCCGCCTTTAGACACAATATCTTTTATGGTCTTCACATTTTTACCGTTTACTTCGCAGCGCCTTTTTTGTCAAATTTGATCGGGTCAAAGCTATTTAGACTAAAAATGTGAACTTTTCCAATCGGAATTAAAGTATTAATTTAACCTTATGCTTCTCGAGATAGTTTAAGGATAACCTTGAAGACATGGTTTAGGGTCCTACTAATTTCCTGGACCAATTGACCCCTTAAACGTGGGAAATGACCTAAAATTTCAATTTTCTAATTTTTAACTTTCTGAAATATTCGCCCTGCTCCATTTTTAGTTAACTCCATGTATATCACACGATGTATAAGGTGTTCAAAATATTTTTTTAAATAAGACGAAACTGAAGAATAAAAGGAATTTTTCATTATCACATTCTTTTAATGGTACGTTACAGATTTCAACGCATGGTTAACGATTACACAAAATAGCACCTTACGCGAAAATAATGGAAGCGGATAAATCGCGGTTTAATTGCACGGCATAATTTCGTGGCTTAATCTTCGCCTGATGATATGTCCGAAAATTCTACATTTTCATCGTTTCCTTCTACACTTTCTTCGTCAACTTCTCTTTTTCCTTCGACACTTTCTACACTTTCTTCGTCTTTTTGTACCGTTTCGTCTTCTTCCACACTTTCTTCGTCTTCTTCTTCGATTTGTACGGAGGCGTACTCTACAACTCTGTAATAAATTATATTGTTTATTCCTAATTGAAGAGAAAGTACGTTCGCTTGTTAGCTATTAAAAATGTACTAAAAGTTAAAATTTACTTTCGGGCTAAATTGGCCACTTTTAAAATTTCTGCCTTTTTTGATTTCGTAAGACCTAGGAGAAGAGCGATCTGCGATTCGTGGTTACCGTGTACAATTCCGTGTTGAGTAGAGTGGTAGCTCGCTCGAAGAAAATATCGACGGAACTAGATAATAATTACAAAAAATTTCAAGTAATTTGATTGTATTCAAAATTACGTATTAAAGCGCGATACCACCTGTACATTTTGGGGTCTAGCAAGCTTATTTACCTGCTTCTCACACCCTAAAAATGCAGGGGATATTCAGGCGCAAAACAATCTTAGATATTAACGATGGTATAAATTACCCAAAAGTTAACTGTTTCATCATAACTGCCGCCGGTGATTTTGCGTCGTTGATTTTTGTGAAAAGTTTACGGGCAAAATCCTTTTCCGGGTTACCAGTAAAATAGACCTGCTTAACGTCAGACCGAAATTTCTTAGCTTCTTTCTCCCTGTTTTAGAAAAATTAAGCGTAGAACCAAAAATAACATAACGTACAAAATTCTGGGAATAAGGGCTCACACCCACTACGTGATATTTATCAAGTGCTGTATTTCACGCGCTCTCCACGGAACTTTCGAGCGTAACAAGTAACTGGGAAACTAAGTTACTTGATTACTTGCGAAATATCACGTTAACACTGGGCAAAGTGTAGGAGCGATCGAAGTCTCAGACTTTTTGTAAAAAATAATATTTACTTTTGGTCCGATTGAACTTGTTTTTCGTCTTGCTTAATTTTATCTTGAATTTTAATTTCTTCTCCGTTGTTTCTATAACAAATAAAAATCCATTTTATTATTATTTACGGTGACGGTGACTGGTGAAATTTACCTCTCAGCATCGGGCTCGTCTATCACGTACACCACCTGAACTTTGGGCTTCTTAGACTCGTCAATTTTCATTTTCTTAACGAGGATGGCCGAAGCAGGGGAAGAACGCCTTTTATCCTTAAAAATGGTATTTTCAAGATTGTAAAACACTGAGAAAAGCATTCACAGGGAGTATAACCCCAGGATATGGGTATGGAAATTAAAGGGTTCCCATTTAAGGATGCAATAGAAACTTTGGTCTCTGCTTAGTGATTTGTTTACGATAAATCTAAAAAAATTAAGAGTTTCCATTAAATCCTTTACCTTTAACGCGATACACATTCGTTTACGGAGTAGGCCATTTGGTTACGGGCTTAATTTCGCATAGTACAGGCGCGGTCGAGTATTACCAGAAATCATACCTGTAATGAAAAGGCAGCTTCCACAAATAAGTGTAAAAACTTTTTTAATTTTTCCAACCATTCTTGAATCGGTACGAAGGAACTTGGCGTAACGAGTTTTCAGAGAATTTTCCGTATGTTTGTAAGACATTAACTTGTTTTCTACGACGTAACTTCGTATATTCTTCCAGAGAGTGTCGGATGTTATTCCGTTTCCGTCGGGAGCGCCGAATATTCTCAACACGGCGTTCTTTAATACTTCATCGTCAGATGGAGTGTAGGAAACCCGTTTCTTACTATAAGAAATAAAACGATAATTGAAGCAAAACAAAACCAAAACCAAATACAAACCTTTCAGGCAAAATATTAAAAAAGGCCGCTTTCGTCGAACCTTTAGGAATTTCAACCCTACATGGTAAAAAGATATTAAACCCCTTTAATTTTCGAACCAAAATAAATTAAGGCAAACATTTTCGTGACCGTACGTTTTCATTGTTGGCGAAATTAATTGTTTCGCAACGACCTCGTTGAAAGTTTCCCCTATAACCTTTACGGGACGATCCATCAAAAGGAAATGATTACGGGATTTCAGATTTATTGTATGTGGCCGAGCTAAAAATTCAAAAACAGCGACATTTACGACCAAGAAAAAAGGGGGTAGAATGAAACCCGCCATTAATACATACATCCCTAATGTGACAACGTTACGAGTTTGATTTCACGTGAAAATACTCTATTTTTTACAAGGCAACAATCGCGTGACGTTGTCACGTCGCTATTACGTTACGGATATATACCAACCAAACCTCCTTTGACGGTATCAAAATTACCACTGATTGAAAGTATCGAAAACCCACTTACATACCCACTTTTAAGTAAAATTTCCCGAACGTAATAGCGACGTGACCACGTTATGCGGGTGTTCCCTCCTAACCACACTCTAGCTATTGTTACGAGGGAACACCCGCGTGACGTTGTCACGTCGCTATAACGTTTGGTAATTATACGTACGAAACCTCCATTGACGGTATCCGAATTACAACTGATTGAAAATAACGAAAATTCCCCCTATATACCCGCTTTTGAGTCCTATTTCCAGAACGTAACAACGACGTGACCACGTTACGTGGGTGTTCCCTCCTAACCATACTCTATTTACTGTTACGAGGGAAAACCCACGTAAAGTTAACACGTCGCTATTACGTCTGGGACTATATACATACCAATCCTCTCTTGTAGGTATCCAAATTGAAAATGATTGAAAATATTGAAAACACTCATCTATACCCGCTTTTAAGTACTATATGCCGCACGTAATAGCGACGTGACCATGTTACGCGGTTGTTCCCTCTTAACCACACAAGGTATTTTACGAGGGAACACCCACGTAACGTTAACACGTCGCTTTTACGTTGGGGACTATATACATACCAAACCTCCCTCGGATGGTCTTCGTGCTACTTTTTCGACTAAAAAAAGAAGGAACTCTCGGTGTTTATTATCATTTCAGTCGCTGGTCCTTTCGTGGTAAGTTCATTTGTATTTGCTCCGTAGTCTTTGTACAGAAAAATCTAGTGTCCAGCTTTGTAAATTAGTCAGATTTTCACTTACGTTTGTAGGGATTTTAAAATCTATATCATTATCGCAATGGACCTTGTACAATATTCAATTTCGAAAACTTTCCACTGCTCTACGAGAGCGCAAGTGATGAGTTATTATAAGTTTATGGTGGATAACTACAATTAAACATATAACGTAAGTTACATCTCCGATCCCAGACTCTTTTTAACGAAGATAAACATTCAGCCCCGATCTGGGCAGATGGATCTCAAGCTGCCGTCGTGGGAAAAGATACCAGGTAAGCATAAATAACTTTATAATTGTTTGGAATTAAAAAACGATTCTTCTGTAGCAGTTTTGTCTGATCTCTCTGTTAATGATGGCTTGAAACGAAATATTAAATATTGAGGGCGAAAACAATATGATCAAGAAATTCCGTAGTGCTCCTAAAGAACTTAAAACAAGTGACGAAGACAAATACTTTGAAGAAGTCGTTGGAGGGATTATTTCGTCATAATTCAAACGTGGAAAGATAAATAATAAAATCAATTTTCAATATGTATAATAAAATAAATTTTTGAAATGTATAATAAAAATATTTTTTCGTAATTGAAATGTATTTATTTCACGAATTTAAGCCTATAGAAATAATCTAAGCTAAGTTGAAAAATTAAGGTATATTGGTTTTCTCACTACATATAACCTCATGCGATATTTTCAGAGAGTTCATTCTTGATACATGTCACACCACAGGCAATAGATTTTTTAATCGTCAGGATATAGCGCAATTCATCACACGTAAATGTACTTGAAAAGACTATTTCAACTCAAAGTACGCAGAAGCAGATGTGTCAAATATTCTTTGAAAAGCTTTATTTTCAACAGGGTGCCAGCAGATCAATTGGAAAACCGTTTAGGTTTTGATAGGACCGACGCGAATGGGGAAAACAGAATTAGCCTAAGCACATGGCAAATAGTCTCTGATTGTGAGGAACAAATGGGAATGGAAGAGGTACCGCTCAGGCGTAACAGTCTTGAGTCGTCATCGACGACGATGTAGACACAGAAAAATTGTCCCCCCAGAAGTTTATCGAACGTAGACCTCAATGTCACATGTGACGTAAAGTATTCCACAGTGTGTTTCGAGAAGGGGGTGCCGATTTTTATATGTTGCAACTCGGAGGCGGTATTTTGGACGATAGGTATCTCAACCGAACACAAAGAGGCCCGTTTGCAACGTGTGAATATTCATTTGATCAATGAACCTCTGTTTGAAAAAGCAGCGATTGGAAATTCGAGGGCTTCGGAAAAAAATGATAATTTTCAGTTAAAGAAGTAACGTTAAACTTACGTTCTTGTGCAAAACAAGTCGGAAGTTTTTCAGGGTCTTGCCGGCCTTTGTCACGATAATGTTCAAAACGAGGCGGCATTTTTACAGGTGGGAGTTTTTGAAAGTCATTCTGGACCTTAATTTTAGAGGCTGGAATCCCCCGGCTTTTTTGCGTTTATTGGACGTGAAGGTGGATTAAACGCCAGATTTGGATGGTAGCGCCTTTATAGTTCCAGCTGGAAACGGGTTATCGCGGAGGGCAGATAAAATTTTACCTCTATTTGTTACCAACTCAATAGCCCCGCCCTCGGATTTATAATCAATTATCGCAACAACGAGTGTGTTAACCCGTTAAAAGATGAGATTTGTGTTGTATCCTAGGTGGCTGCTGCCGTTGGAAGGGGAAGGAATTATCTTCTTCTGACGTGAAAGCTCTGGGAATAAGTGCAGCCAATAAAAATTGATTTCCTATGGATTGAAAGCGTGTGTGAAGTCTAGTTGCTTTGTGTTTCTGTAAGGAATGTGTTTCTGGTATACCTACTTCTGCCTAATTTCCCGAAAGTAATGGTGACGTGAGAGTAGTACGTGGTTGTTACCTAAGAAGTCTTGTAAAGAGGAAACACTCGCTTGTCGTTGTCACGTAACCCTTAACCGCTAAATATACTTACTAAACCTAGCTTGGTTTTATCCAAAGCGCGGAAAATAAGGAAAAATAAAATCAGTTAAAATAAATTTGCGAGAAATGTTAAGGCGGGTTTATAAGCAAGCGAAAAGCTGAAGCTTTTTGTAGAAACTGAAACTTTTTCGTCAGCGTCGGCTCCCGCGTAAGCGTTTACAAAGAAGTGAGAGCCGATTTCCTACTTGCTGTAGCAGACAGCTTACGCCGAATTCCGACGCTGGCGGCATCAAACTCCGTTTGATATTCTCGCGTGTTTTTCTAGGGTCTCGGCTCTCGCTTGCAATCACGTGGTCGTATTTAACCAATAATAAGGCAACCCGTTCTATGACCTTCGTGGATGTATTGTTTTTTTTAATTTAATTTATTTATCTTTTTTAAAATTAACAATTTTCGTTTTTGAAGCAATAATAAAAAACTGCATTCAGCACCACAATTTTTCGACTTTTTTGTAGCCGCCATTTATACAAAAAAAACACCACGTGATCACGTCAAGTTGAGCAACGGGCTCAGCACGACAAGCGCTTTTGTAAACAGTAGCTTACGGTGCAGAGGCAGATTCCGAAAGCTTTTTCCGATAGCGTCGATCAGCTTTCGGCTTCATGCACAAGCATCTTTGGATTTTCTCGCTCCTTTATAAACCCGCCTTTAGAAAATTATATTTTATTTTTTATTCAAAACTGAGCACATGCTAAATTGCTTTCGAAAAAACTCTTTAGTCAAGGAATTGGGATACAAAATGCGTATTAAGATGTGTTAACAATAGGTAAGTTAGTATGTGTTTACATAAAGTAAGGGATATCACGTGATTGCGTTAAAGTTAAGAGAAGGGGATAAACGAGAGATTTCCGATATTCTTGAGAGTCTTGATAACTAAGATAAAGTTTCACTGTAGACAGCAAAATATTACTGTATTTAGTCGAAGTAACTCGTCGTTATGTATTTTATAGAACGTTTGGAATACCGAATAAATTTCACTCGCTTCGAGAACGGAAAATACAATTCCGCGTATAAAAGTCAATGAGTTAAGGCGGGAAAAAAAAACAAAAAGCGATCTTCCCCGTTGAAAAGAAGCTTAATCTAAGCCAATCTATGTCCGAAAATCCTACACTTTCATCGTCTCCTTCTACACTTTCTTCGTCAACTTCTCTTTTTCCTTCGTCTCTTTCTACACTTTCTTCGTCTTTTTGTACCGTTGCGTCTTCTTCCACACTTTCTTCGTCTTCTTCCTCGATTTGTACGGAGGCGTACTCTACAACTCTGTAATAAATTATATTGTTTATTCCTAATTGAAGAGAAAGTACGTTCGCTTGTTAGCTATTAAAAATGTACTAAAAGTTAAAATTTACTTTCGGGCTAAATTGGCCACTTTTAAAATTTCTGCCTTTTTATTTCGTCAGACCTAGGAGAAGAGCGATCTGCGATTCGGTGGTTACCGTGTGTAATTCCGTGTTGAGTAGACTAGTAGCTCGCTCGAAGAAAATATCGACGGAACTAGATAATAAATACAAAAAAATTCAAGTGAAAGTAAATTCTTCGGTATAGGTAAATTAACCGTATTCAATATTTCGTATTTGATCGTGACACCACCTGTACATTTTGGGGTGTAGCAAGCTTACCTACCTGCTTCTCACACCTTAAAACGCCGACGGATTTAACGATTTTATTTTATTATCGAATGTATAAATACCCGAAAGTTAACTCTTTGATCATAACTGCCGCCGGCGATTTTGCGTCGTTGATTTTTCTGAAAAGTTTACGGGCAAAGTCCTTTTCCGGGCGACCAGTGAAATAGACGTGCACAACGTCAGACCTAAATTTCTTAGCTTCTTTTTCCCTGTTTTGGAAAAATTAAACATAGAACCAAAAATAAGTAATTTTACATACTACAATAAGGGAGTATGGGTCACTAGCGCCACATGATATTGATCAAGTGCTGTATTTCACGCGCTCGCGTAGGCAAATATCAAATAACACGGAAAAAATTTACTTGATTAGTTGCGACGTATCACGTTAACCATGGACAAAGTCAAGCAGGGGTCGAAGTCCCAGACTTTTTGTAAAAAATACTATTTACTTTTGGTTCGATTGATCTTGTATTTCGTCCTTCTTTAATTGTTCTTGAATTTTTTCTTCGTTGTTTCTATAACAAAAAAATCCATTTTATATTATTCACGATGACGGTGACTGTTGAAATTTACCTCTCAGCTTCGGGTTTGTTTATCTTGGTCATCTCCTGAACTTGGGGCTTCTCCGCCTCCACAATTTTCAGTTTCTTAACGGCCGAAGCAGTGGAAGAACGCCTTTTATCCTAAAAAAATGGTATTTTAAAGGTTGTAAATACACCGAGAAAAACACTTACAGGGAATATAACCCCAGGATATGGGTGTGTAAATTAAGAGGGTTCCCATTGATGGACGCTTTAGAAACTTTGATATCTGCTTAGTGGTATGTTTACGATAAATCTCAAAAAATGTAGGGTTTTCCATTAAAACCTTTCCCTTTAACGCGATACACACTCGTATACGAAGTAGGCCGTTGGTTAACGGGCTTAATTTCGAATAGTACAGGCGCATCGGCTCGCAACGTCACTCACGGTTGAGCGCTTGAAACGGCCTTGTTTGTACTCAGGGCCGGACTGGCTAGTAGTTGGCCCCGCCGGCAATGCAATCGGGTTAGCCTCATTTCCCATTAATGACCAATTTTTCCACTTAGGTCCCCAAATTGAGTTGGCCCCGATCTGAGCGTTGATCGCCGGTTAGCCACCCGGGCCAGTCCGGGCCTGTTTGTAGTATCAAAAAACATACCTCTAATGAAAGGCAGTTTCCACAAATAAGTGTAATTTTTTACATTATTCTTACCATTCTTGTATCAGTACGAAGGAACTTGGTGTAACGAGTTTTCAAAGAATTTTCCGAATGATTGTAGGACATTAACTTATTTTCTACGATGTAACTTCGAATATTCTTCCAGAGATTGTCGGATGTTATTCCGTTTCCGTCGGGAGCGCCAAATATTTTCAACACGGACTTCTTTAATACTTCATCGTCAGATGGAGTGTAGGAAACCCGTTTCTTACTATAAGAAATAAAACGATAATTAAAGAAAAACATAACAAAAACAAAATACAAACATTTCAGGCAATACATTAAAAGTTGCCGCTTCCGTCGAATCTGTAGGAATTTCGACCCTACATGGTATAAAGATAATAAAGCCATTTCATTTTCCGACCAAAATAGAATAAGCCAATTTTTTCCGTGACAGTACGTTTTTGTTGTTGGTGAATTAAAATGTTTCGCAACGACCTCATCGAAAGTTTCCCTTTTAACCTTTACGGGACGATCCATCAAAAGAAAAGGATTACGAGATTTCGGATTCATTGTAAGTCGCCGAGCTAAATATTAAAAAACAACGACAGTTACGACCAAGAAAAAAGGGGCAAGAATGAAACGCGCTATAAATACATATATCCCTAACGGGACAACGTTACGAGTGTGTTTTCACAAGAGAATACTTTATGTATTTTTACGAGGGAACACCCGCGTTACATTTTCATGTTGCTATTACGTTAGGGATATATACGTACCAAACCTCATTGGACGTTACTGATTGAAAATATCGAAAATTCCACCTATATACCCACTTTTGAGAACTATATCCCGAACGTAATAAGGAAGTGACAAGGATACGCGGGTGATCCCTCTTAACCACACTTTTGTGAAGAGGGAACACCGTCGAATCGTTAACAAGTCCCTTGTACGTTGGGGACTATATACATAACAAACCTCCCTTGTAGATATCCAAATTCAAAATGATTGAGAATATCAAAAACCCACTTATATACCTGCTTTTAAGTCCTATATACGGAACGAAATAGCGAAGTGACAACGTTACGCGGGTGATTCATCGTAACCATACTCTAGGTTTTGTTACGAGGGAATAACCTCGTATCGTTAACACGTCGCTATTACGTTGGGGACTATATACATAACAAACCTCCCTTGTAGATATCCAAATTGAAAATGATAGAGAATATCAAAAACCCACTTATATACCCGCTTTTAAGTACTATATCCCGAACGTAATAGCGAGGTGACAACGTTACGCGGGTGATTCCTCTTAACCATACTCTAGGTTTTGTTCGAGGGAATACCCTCGTATCATCAACACGTCGCTATTACGTTGGGGACTATATACATAACAAACCTCCCTTGTAGATTGAAAATGATTGAAAATATTGAAAACCCACTTTAATACCCGCTATTAACCATACTCTCGGTATTGTTAAGCGGGAGCACCCGCGCAAGGTTAAAACATCGCTATTTCGTTAAGGATATATATTTACCAAACTTTCCATGAAAATATCGCAATTGCAAATGTTTGAAATATTTAAAACTAACTTATATACCCGCTCTAAAGTTATATATCCCGAACGTAATAACGACGTGACAATGTCACGCGGGTGATACCCTAATCTTATTTCTAGGTATTTTTACGAGAGAACCTCAGCGAAAAGTTTTTACGTCACCCTATTACGTAAAATATACGTACCCTACCTCTCTATAAGATATCAATATCAGAAATGTTTGAAAATATCGAAAACCCACTTTAATACCCGCTATTAACCATACTCTCGGTATTGTTAAGAGGGAACACCCGCGTAAGGTTAAAACGTCGCTATTTCGTTAAGGATATATATTTACCAAACTTCCCTTGAAAATATCGCAATTGCAAATGTTTGAAATATCCAAAACTAAATTATATACCCGCTCTAAAGTCCTATATCCCGAACGTAATAACGACGTGACAATGAACCTTATTTCACCCGAATAAAAACGAAATTTATAAGCACAGACAGACATTTTATTATTTGCAAATTGTTCGATTGTACATTTTCTTACAAATGGTTAAATGTTTGAAGAGTCTGCTGAACTTTTCACAGTACGTGATGGTGCAAAGTTTCCAAAAACCTTGAAAGAATTAAGCGATTGAAAACAAATTGTTAATACCGAAAAAAACTACATACGTAAGAGTTGTCTTCGATATGGTGGATAACATGAAGTTGGTAGAACATGCAAGGTTTAAGAGATATGTTATCTGCTCGGTAGTCGAAATTTCATCATTCGTTTTGTTTTCGACGCTACGAGCGTTCTCGTAAAATGAACTTAAGACTCTAATGTCAAAATTAATTATTATAAGTAAGAAGTGTACGAACGGTGATTAATAGCGAATTTATCACCTGGATGTGATATCTTTATTTTCGCTTGACATATCGCGAGAAATTCTTTGCCACGCTAGAAGGCCTTCAACGTGTATGGTCGGTTGTCCGTCTTTAACTGTGGCGCTTACCGATTCCTTTACTTTCTCGCCATTGTCTACCTCGATTCGCTGAGCCTGCAAATTTTTTTCACATTTCTCCTGCTTTTCAGGATTTCTTGCAATGGTCGAAGATGGCACGTTCTGCTAAAATTGAAATATTTAAAGTATTTCACTCGCAATTTGTGTAGGTCTTCGGCAGGATTGTAATTAACCTTAGCCATCCCATTTTTATTCGTTTTTTACTTTTTAAATCTCGATGAACTTTCAGCCACCGAAAAATTAAAAATGTAAAACCGGACTGCCGAATCGCTAAGATTTCGTTTTGAGGTCAGGTAGGGTTGGGTAAGATTAGACGCCAAAGGTCAGGGGTCGCTGAAAGTGGACCGACCAAATTAGCATTGCCATCGCGACGAAGCGACCTGATATTTTAGCTTAAACATCTCTAGATGAAAAATTTTTATTGAACAAAGGTAATGAGAAAACCAACCCTTTTTTGACTCCTTTAGGCTTGATATGTTTATAATACCGGTCCTGAATGTGTCTTAATGGAATGTTTACAAAAATTTTATTTTTTTTGAAATACTCCAAGACCTCATTCCAGGCGACACCGTCGCGTTGACCGGAAACACTGGAAAATTTTTTAACCGCGATCTTGATACTGTTGTCGTCGTTTACGGTGAATCTTTTTCTGCGATGAAATTGAAACACAGCCGTAAATCAAATCTGTTGTGTTAAAAAAATAAATTAATATACCTAGTTTTCGTTTTGTTCGACTTGGAATGAGTTGCAGCAGCTGGTTTGGTTGTCTTTGCTTCTTTTGGCTCCTTCTCGTCTAATTTTTGTAAATCGTCGAAAAACGAGGTTTCCGGTATCGAAACCCGCGTTGAAGTTTTAAAAAAACGGTAACGTGAATTTTTTCTAAATTCCATATTTTTAGGAAATATTATAGACGTACGGAGCGCGAAAATCTTACCACCGCCTTCAGTAGTAGTGCATCGAATAATTTTTGTCATGGATTTTTCACCCTTTATGTAGTATTTGATCCAACAGCTCCAACTGTCACTCAGGACAAAGCGGAGACATCTGATGAACAGGTATCTTAAAGGGAACGTGCCTTTTAAGGGAGTAATGGGTAAGAATACGATGCTCTAGAAATGTTAATCGGAAACTTAAAACTAACATATTCTTTAAATGTTCGCGGGTATCAAACATAGAACTTGTAACTTTCTAAGAGAAATCACCAAAATTAACGTGTTATACAAATCGTACCAGGTAACAAACCGGGAACTAGAAGCTTTTGAAAAGAATTTTCCAAAAGTTACGTATTCTATAAACGTAACCGAGTAACAAACGTTTAACCATATATCCGAAAGTAACATATCCTTTAATTGTTTCCATATTCAGGCAATAAATATAAAACCTAACTTTATATAAGAATGTCCGACTATATTAGACTATATACGACTATATCCAACTATATCCGACTATATCCGACTACCTCCGACTATATCCGACTAGCTTCAGCCTCGAAAATTATTGAAGTCCTAACCCAACCTAACCTAACCTAACCTAACCTAACCTAACCTAACCCAACCTAACCTAACCTAACCCAACCTAACCTAACCTAACCCAACCTAACCTAACCTAACCTAACCTAACCTAACCTAACCTAACCTAACCTAACCTAACCTAACCTAACCTAACCCAACCTAACCTAACCTAACCTAACCTAACCTAACCTAACCTAACCTAACCTAACCTAACCTAACCTAACCTAACCTAACCTAACCTAACCTAACCTAACCTAACCTAACCTAACCTAACCTAACCTAACCTAACCTAACCTAACCTAACCTAACCTAACCTAACCTAACCTAACCTAACCTAACCTAACCTAACCTAACCTAACCTAACCTAACCTAACCTAACCTAACCTAACCTAACCTAACCTAACCTAACCTAACCTAACCTAACCTAACCTAACCTAACCTAACCTAACCTAACCTAACCTAACCTAACCTAACCTAACCTAACCTAACCTAACCTAACCTAACCCAACCTAACCTAACCTAACCTAACCTAACCTAACCTAACCTAACCTAACCTAACCTAACCTAACCTAACCTAACCTAACCTAACCTAACCTAACCTAACCTAACCTAACCTAACCTAACCTAACCTAACCTAACCTAACCTGTACCTGTACCTGTACCTGTACCTGTACCTGTACCTGTACCTGTACCTGTACCTGTACCTGTACCTGTACCTGTACTTAACGTTGCGTGAGAGTTGCGTGAGAAATGGGTGAGAGTTTGACTTAACGCTGCGTGAGAGGTGGGTGAGAGTTTGAGTTAACATTGCGTGAGAGTTAAAACTACTTAGCTGGGTGAGAGATGTCTGTGCGATATGTATAGTAAACGTGAAGGAGAGAGAAGATATATTTATATGTATATATGTATATATATGTATATGTACGTATATGTATATATATATGTGTATATTTAGAGTAAAGGTGAGGGAGCTGATTTAACGTTGCGTGAGAGTTTGCTGAGAGTCTGAATTAACGTTGCGTTAAAGGTAAAACTACTTAGCTGCGTGACAGATGTCTGTGAGATACGATAGGTGATACTGGAAGGAATTGCTTAGTAATATCCATGTTTATTTAAAGTAAAGTAGAAGGACAGGTAGAGAAGGAGCTGACGTACTCCCACCATTTACCGGCGCACGTACTCCCACCATTTACCGGCGCACGTACTCCCACCATTTACCGGCGCAAGTCAGTCGTGGTGAGTTCAATGTTATTTTATTCGTAGTTTTTATCGAATTTACAGTTTTGTAAACTTATTCAATTTTATTTTTATTTTTAGATGATACATACTGGTAGACATTCTCGTTCGAAAACAGTACGGCTGAGTTACGGTAAACAAAGGTTTGTCCAAATGTTTTTTATTTTAAATTTGCGTTGTTTTAATATTTTCGAATTATATTTACAGTAGAAATGTCGCAAAGATCCCCACGAAAGCTTGAAATTAAAGATGGGGCCCCACTCAATTTTTCGCAAAGTATCTCAACAACTGAAGATATTGAAGCCAAGTGTCTAGTTGCCGTTCAATTTTACGTTCGGGGAAAAGTTAATTTTGACATTTTACAAAACATTTTGGATGCCGTCATGGAATCTAGTGTTGGGCATAATTTAAGTAAATGTTCTAACGATAAATAAAAACAACTAATTTTAATGGAAATTTGTTTATTTAACAAAGTTTAGCCTATAGCCGTATCAAAGATTTATCTTAAAATATCCTTTATCCCTTTTCAGCGGGGCAATATAAGTTAGATTGTGGTAATCCTGTAAAGTTTGGGAAATGTAAAAAGAGGAAGGTAACCCTAAAAATGGGGAAGTAAGAGTTATTATCTGACAAAACTGTAAAAGGTGCGTTATATAGTGGCTGGTAGCATTGCGATTTGGGGAAATTAGTAAGTGGTTGGTAAACCTGTAGGATTGGGGGAAATTTAATTTGTGGCTGGTGACCCGTTAGATATGAGAGTATTAAGGTAGAAGTTAGTAGCCCTGTAAAGTGGGGATATGTGAGATAGAAATTGGTAGCATTTCAATTAAGGGAAATTTGTTCAGTGGTCGGTATACTTGTCTGACAACCGTAACTAAGGCATATACTTTAGTATCTGACTTGTAAGCGAGATAAGAGTAAAATAAGCAGAGACCCGATAAGAAAAAAAGCGGGGGGGTACGGGGGGCGGAAGCCCCCCCGACAAAAGAATTTTTTTCATTTTCAATACCTTACGAAATTATTCGTACAGCCACTTTAGTTGAGCCACTAAACAGATAACGTTGCGCTGGTCATGTCGAATAGGCGCTTAAATAAATCATCCTCCAAGAAAATCTCCAAGAAGTAATATTTCCTAGAGCCCGGATCAGCGAGGTATTGTTTAAGTAATACTTGTTGAAACAATGGAAACTTTGCACTTTTAACAGGAACGTCGTGTTTTTGCCAATGCTTAATATCTATAAAACGTTTCCTGGCTATGAACGAACGCTTGTTGCTGCCGTATAGCTGAAACATTTCCCTTAATTTAACAAGCACTATATTAACAATGATATACAGATCGTGGCTGTCGGAAATATTACTTTTTCGTGATTTCCATGGAGGATGATTTATTGAAGCGTTTATTACTTCGAGAATAACTAAATGACTTGTTGAGAACAAATTACCAGATCGTAATTAACCACGAAAATTATCACGCAACTATATTGAAATTCATAATTTTCCAAATATCAATTAAGACTTGTCCCGAAATTCTTTAAATTTCGGGAAATCGTTCCTAAAATTCTAATACCGTCGTTGTTATAGCTGTATGCACAAATCTGTCCGATTCACGGAGTTAATTTTTGACATTAACGATTAAATCAAGCGGTTATGCTTTCGCCTTTGATTTATGGAAATTAATGATAAATTAAGGTAAACTTGTCTTAGGCAGGTACCGAATTGTAGATGAAATTCTACATATTTGTCTCATATTCCGGGCCGTCGCCAGGGGGGGGGGGGGGCAGGCGGGCCAGGCCCGCCCTGATATTCGATTGGCCCACCCTACGAATTTCCAAGAAAAATCGTTTTAGAGTGTTTGGCCCTACCAAAAAATTTCCAGTGCCATTTGATTTAATTGTCTGATACTCTCAGAAAACATTGTCTTAGTTATGGTTACGAGTATTCAATATATAACTATGTATATTAACTACATCATATGCGACCAGATTCACTACACTTTTACAATATACAGACCATAGCTCGAGCCATCTACTAAAGGCTAATTTCGCAACCTTATATTTGGTCAAATGCTTGCATAGAAAACAGAAGATGACTAGAATGATTTTTAAAATGGCGGAATAACCGTTAATTAGAACCGTAACTTAGACTTAACTAAAACTTGGCGGAATCTGCCGATAGCGGCCTCTCGCTAATTTTGTATTTCCTTCGTTAGGAATAAAGGATATGGTTAAAAGACGGCGTTACTGACTAATCTACTGGTTTATACAGGGCCGGATTAACCAATAGGCCGACTAGGCCTGGGTCTAAGGCTCCATGCCTACAAGGGGCACCAAGAGATTTCAAAAAATAAAAGTACAAAATTTTTATCATTTCCTTTTTAATTTTATTTTTATTAGTAAATGCGTTTAAATTTTTCGATACCTTATAGCGTCGCTAAAATATCCTTAAAGTCTACATTGAAAATTGAATTTTCACAATTAGCAGTTCTACCTTTTGAAATAAAACCCGCCGATTTGCACTTTCGGTTTTGAGTTAACCTATAGGCTTCAGTAACAAATGCTATACTTGTAAGTAGTAAGTTTTTAATCAGATGATCGGTAACTTAGAAAGTATGGCATTGGCGACTTTATTTCGATTTTTATTTTATTTATTCTCGATTACAGTAACCCTGGGGGTATAATTCAATAAGCAAAATGTGTTCACATCTTATTTTTATATGGGCATTTTCTAAAAGAAAACTAACTCATAATAAGATTTTGCTTGCAACTGAAACTCCGAAGCACGCAAAGATTTTTTATTTTAGACTCAACTAAATGGTTTTTTTTGCCAATTTACCTTAAAAAAGCAGTAGTATAGTCACACTTCTAAGAATAAGACCGAAAATAAGAGAATAACGCTATTTCTATTTGGTACTGTCGGTAGCCCAACATTATTATAACTTCATTAGCCTGATAGTGTTTATTTTGTAAATCATGTCACTTCAGTTCATTTCAATTATTTGAAATATTCGATGTCTATATTGTATCAGTTGACCTCTCAACTTTTGCTTCCCGCCTGATATTTTGGATAGTAGACCCGTTTTTCAGATGAATTTTTAACCCTCTTAGTGTAGAGGATATATTCGTCTGGAAAATTTTAAGAATGAATACTATATAAAAAGGGCAGACGGGCAGTGTCGTAGCGTAGACAAAAGGACGTTTTAGGGTACAAACACCTCTATGATTGCGTATTTAAAAAAGTTCATAAAATCCATTGTACCGTAAATGGCGCACGAGGCTCTGACCACGTGCTCAAACGGACTGCCGTCTGAGCAAGTGACGACAAATAAATGGTATCAACAGCGTTGCCAGATCGAAAATCTTAAATTATCGTATCTAGGCCAAAAAATTATCTATTTTCCTGGAAAATTATCGTACATTTCTTTTTGGCGCTAATTTTTAATTCTTACAAAAATGCGTTGAATTTAGATGATTTTTTTAAAGCACTACAGGAGTTTTATTTCAGGGAAATAAACAAAATGTCTATTATCATAATTAACTGAACTGAATATGATTAAAAATGTATTAACAAATGCGGTAATAGCTAGGAGTAATAAACTCACACTCAGGACTACGCGTACAGAAAATGTATATCATTCATTTTTAAGAAGAAAAGTTATATAAATTAATAATATATAAATCGTTCGTAGGTTTTTAAAAAAAATCTAAAGATTATCGTACATTATAGTACGTTGAGGCAGAATTATCGAAATAATGATACGATATCGTACGCCATGAAAATTATACTACGCCCTAAAAATTTTTATGAAATTATCGCACTGTGCGATAATTATCGTACGTCTGGCAACGCTGGGTATGAAGGTAATTTTTTCATTCATTTGTCAATTGCAAACGAGACGGGAGGGATCCTATTGTGGTTTTACTGGTTCCGCTGATTACCCCCTCCAGATAATTTGGCCGGGTTGAGAACGGAATAAGAAGTTAAGAACAGGGCCCGCTTGGGGCTAAAGAAAAGCGAAAATTTCGGCCACAGGTGATAGCCAGACTTTAAGTCTCCAAACGCATCACCAATAAGAAAGGGGAAACTCGGCATTGGGATGGCTTTTCTATTATTGTTAATATCTCGATATTTGCGGAATGTAAGAGACTAGCGCAACCCGCTTCCTCCCTCCCTAACTTTGGACGCGTTAACATATCGACTAAGACTATTGTGCAACGCAGCACAAAAAGCGGGTTATTTATTATTATTTGAATATTTAATCGAAACAGTACTTTTCTAATGTAGCTCAATGCAAATTTATTCATGAAGAGTTTTAGGTAAAAAAATCAGAGCGGGGCAAATGCCCCTCCCTGTACTACCCAAATGACGTCCCTAATTTTGATTTAAAAATATCTTATTAGACTACACTAATTATTTTCCGAGCCACTTCAGTCATAAAAATCACTCGCTATTTTCGATAAGATGGTCAATTAAATATTAAAGATTACGCTAAAAGCATTAAAAACACTATATAGTATTTACCGTTTGTTTATTGAATTTCCCATAAAAACAGTGTAAAGAAAGTTTTATTAAAATTCATTTATGACCGTTAGATTCTTAATCTGACTCCTAAACCTAAGTTTCATATATAAATTATACATCTTAACCCTTTGTTTCTTTCGAATACAATGTCTAATTGGTCGGATAATATTACGTGGCGGTTTATAAGTATTTAAATAGACTGAACAAAATTAAAATGGTTTTAATCCACAATAAATTTAATTAAAATTCGACGTTTGGAGGAATACCGTTCCTCGGAAACTTTGTATTTTATATTACATTTAAAGTAAATTAAAACCGTTTTACGTCACTTTTTTTAATTTGTATTGGAATATTTTTTCCCGAACTGAAAAATAACTTTATTCATTAAGTTATACAAGCGATAATTATTTAGAATTAAAGTTCTTTTCCAGTTTCTGCGGTATCACACCGTAGATTTCGTGTTTCAGACATGTAGGTACTTTCCAACTTTAAAAATCTTTCTGGAAGCGCGAAACTAATTTCCCCTCCGCTCCTTATCGTAGTTTTTAATCCGTCTTCGAATAATACGCGAAGGAGACCGCAGGCCTCACTTTTGTCATTTTAGCTTGACCGGTTTAGGCGGAAGTCTCGCGTGCTTTAGACCACATAAGTTTCATTGTAAATCTAATTGTCATACTTCTCCCTATTACGTGACGGGTAAAAATATCATTATTTCAAATTCTGATATTTATCATATTATAATAGACTTACTTGCTTTTCATGGACGAAAACTCTGAAATAGGCTTACATTTAAAAAATCTTACATTAAATAGTTAAGGAAGTTCTCTTACAATAAAAATAAATAAGCCTAAAATAAAACTCAAATTGCGCACACCACAATACGAAGCGTATGTTGTTAAGTATGACTTCATCGACTATATTTCATATCATGAAGCTCGTACAATTAATCACACAAGAGTAAACTGCATTTAAAAAATTTCTAAATTATTAATTTTTCGACGTTTTTAATAAATATAATTTCTGATTTCTCAGCCATTAAAGGGTGAATCACGTGAGCTAAATACATGCTTTTTTATCATTGAAGCCTATCTATCTGAAACCAGATATAACCCGATCATTCTGAAATTCAAATATGAAAAGTAAACATATTTCTACGTCTAATAAAAAACAAACGGAAAATTGAAATTTTAAGTTTTATTTAAGATGAAATAATGAATGGTTGTGGTTTTTTTCACGTCCGCTTAGTCGACGCTATTAAGTATGTACCGCGCAGCGGCTTTTTTCAATTTTTTTGAGTTGAAATCGTCCGCGAACGTTAGAAGCTCCATTGCGTTTTCACTCTCAACTTGGTTCACGAGGATATTTTCACTTAGGTTCCTCAACCTTTCCATGCCGTGTAAATCCGCGGTAACGAACATTTTTCTTGCGTGTTTTTTAATATCGATGGGCGTAGTGTTTAGGTATATATATTGCAAAAGGCATTCCAATTCTTGCCCGTTTAATTGCTCGCTCAGGTCCACCACGCCTTCTAAATTCTCTTTCATAGGATGTTCATACATCGCCTTGAAGTAAGGGGACCTGAGCGACAAAATGCATTTGTGGGCGTCAAACACCCGCCCATCCGAAGACTTAAGTTGCACGTCGGGGCAAATCTTTTCTTTATACGCCGCTTTCAAAATTTTAGTATCCATAATGGACGGGATGGCCTCGTAAATCCTCGATCTTATAATTTCTGTTTCAACGGTATGATTTCGCTGAAAATATGCCTCAACGTAGCATTCGATTATCAAATCGTGGTTTGGTGATTCCCTGGCCACATCTTCTCTAGAGATGAATCTGGGAAACCGTACACCAGCGTGCGCCGCAGCATCGTTAAATCTTAGGTGTTACACCTCACCGTGATGATTTCGGATTATTTTCAAGTCAAACGTGAAAGACATTTCGCGTAATCCTTCGGAATTTCCCCCTAAATGAAGAATCACTCCAATGTAATCGACATCGATTTGGTTTTGGCCCTTTGGGTATATTTTCAAAAAAAATCAATTCCGTTACTCTCTCCCGAGTATGGTCCGAAATTTACACTTCTCACAAAAGAGCATGGGCGTACGGGATACCTCAGAAAGTTTTCTATTTTCCACACTAAACGATATTTGAGGCACGGGTTCTTGGTCTCTACGAAAACGCCGTATTTTGCATCCGAGGAAGCCATGCTTGAAATCTATTTTCAATAAGAAATATTATTATTTTTATTTTTATTATCTCAAATTTCCATCAAGGTATTAAAAATTTAGGTAAGATTGTAACATTGACTAGCTGAGGAAGGACCGCTCCTGCATCGTTAATAAAGTGTTTTCAACTTCACTAAGGATCAGTGTTTTTTATTAAACTTGTTTTAACTATTTCTAAATAACCGTGGAGCAAAATTTTGGAAATTTAATATTAATGATGCCCCGAAAAATATTAAAAAATCAT
This sequence comes from Leiobunum rupestre, assembly GCF_980474605.1. Lineage (NCBI taxonomy): Eukaryota > Metazoa > Arthropoda > Arachnida > Opiliones > Sclerosomatidae > Leiobunum > Leiobunum rupestre. The sequence continues at coordinate 3,878,196 of NC_143393.1, read as the reverse complement.
CCCGTTAATCTCCGAGCGGTCACATAAAATGTTAAGTGGGGAAAAAATTAAGCTATTCGGCAATAAACGCTTTTTGAAAACTTACCTTAAAAAAGAAGATTTCTGGTTAAGACCGCTGCGATTAATTAAAACTACCAATATATAAACACTTAAAAAATATTAAATCATACGATGCAATTAAATAATAAGGAAAAGCGAAAAACAAGCGAATAATCTGAAGCTACGAGGGTTAAGGCAAACGGAAACGAAATGCAACATGAAACTGACCAAGCGTAAGTCCCGAAAAGTCTGTTGGGCAACGGGTCCCAAGACCCTATGGCGACAGTGATGGGCACTCTCTTCTCGACGTGAGATCAGTTAGAGTAATTGAGAGGAGGTGAGATTCTCTAAGCTTGCAATCATGGAGAAAGAAAGCAAGGAGATGATTTCATAATACGGATAGCTCGTAGATAAGTTCGCCCCCCATTTCATCTCCTTGCTTTCTTTCTCCATGTTGCAATGGAAATGAGCGTGAAATTAGTTTGCAAGCTATGAATTTAAAGAAATGAAATTTTTCACAGAAAGTGTTTCGAGTGCGAGTGAGCTAAGTTTATTTCGCGAAATACGATGAGAGAAGATCAGCTTAAAAGTTTGTAAAAGGAGGTGAGTCTAAGTTTAGATGTATGGAAACCAAAATAGGAAATATAAAAACATGACATAAAATAAATAATTAGTGAACTTTGGCCAATATCGAAACCGAAACGAACATTGACATCATATGCTGCCGTTAGAAGGTGATAATTAAATTAAACCTTTCTAGTTTCAGAACATGGCGCCATCTATATTTATTTCCAAAACTATAACAATACCACTAGGTGGCGCTTTTTAAGCGCGAAATTTAAAAGCATTTCTAAAGACCGGAAGTAGGTATACCTATATTTTCTTATATAAAATTAATTCTATTCCTACTTTGTTTAAAATAATTAAAAAAACAACGGGATAGTTTTTTCACACTCGTTAGATGGAGGATGAAATTAATGAAAAATATAACAGTTTATTTCTGTAACGTGAAATATTTTATTTATTTTAGCTTTTGCGGTCAATAAGTCAACAATGTGTCAGAATTTATCGCCCGGTGTACCTAGTAACAAAGGACCATACCACCGGAGGCCTATCATCATAGTGCCCTACGTCAGCGTCCCCAAGCCCGGAAAGGTGACAAAACCAGCATGGGTAGCAGAACTCTACTACTGATGGTCGCACCTTAGACGCAAGCCACTCAACTCAGCAGAAGGTGCAGCAATAGGTGGACCAATTCCCACTTGGCACACAGCAGTGACCCAACTCCAGCCGACACCCCCCTACGGAGGCAAGGAGCCTTATCCTTTGGAGAGAGCTCCTAAAGGGGAACGACGGGCACACAGCAGTCCAAGTAACCCGGCACCACTGGCACCGGAGATCCCGGTGTGAGTCCAAAAGGCCGGGAAACAGGACCGCCGTGCCCTCATACGGAGGCCCGCCGCCCCACAGCAGGCTACCCAATCCGCCGAGGTGGCCAGTTTGCACGGACCCTCTCCGTTCACCTGAGCCGAAGCTCAGTCGGAGGTGGAGATAGGACAATTTGACCAGGGCTAACATCTCCCGGTGCCCCACCGCCCTTATGGGTTACAAGAGCCGGACCTCGACTCGGCGGTAAAACCACCAGTTATTGCACACCCTGACCCGTTAAGGGCCTCAATAAGTCAACAAAATGACGAGTTGCTGAAGTAGCAATTATAAGGAAAAATTGATAAAAAAATTACAGTTATTTAGTGGTTAAAGTTTAAAATGGCGCCAGTGTTTTACAATTCAGAACATTACAATCTTTGCAAAAGGTATGATTTCTTTATCACATACAAGGAATCAATTGGTTTTCCTTTTCAATAGTCTCGCGGAGAGTTCCCAATTAAAACATGAAGATCCTGAATTTTCCAAGAAATTCTTTAGTTTACAACGAAGATGATACTGTTTGGGTGTTCAGTAAATTTCGTTGGTCTGATTTAATTAGGTTCAATTGCGAAAATGCGCTCCATTAAGAAGTTTTTAAAAATGTATTTATGGTTTAACAATACCCATCAGCTTGTTAGAGACAGAGCCATAAATTGCATTTCAATAAAATTCAAAGGACATTTATGGATTCCATTCCAGTTGGGTTTACTGAGTCTTCTCTCCAACTCAACAAAATCACAACGATAATAAGGACAATTTTCCTAAACGCAATACCAGCGTTGGGCATATATTTTGTAATTAAATTAAACAATTTTTAAATCGTTCTGTTACACTTAAATAGAACTCCGTATTAATAGTCCGTTGCTTTGATAACCCTCAAAATAAAATTATAAACAAACATTTCAAATCATCCGCCGCTTCCAACCCCAGGATTATACAACTACATTATCCATTGATAAACGAACTTTGTTTGGAAACTTCAATGGGGCTAACTCACTCTCACGAGATTACCCTGACATTAAGTGACTCCGCCAGTTTGCTGTGTTCTCCAGAGCGTAGAACGTATTGAGGAATTTGAGGTCGGAGTTTTGGGAATAAACGTGTTTTGCAAGGTAAATGTTTTCAAATATACCAGAAATATCGTTCAAAACCTACTTGAAATCTTAACTAAATGCTGTGTTTTTTTAAATTAGCTCTCAGTTCAAGAAATAATTTCCATACATATTGTTCGCTTAAGCCTTTGCAATTGAGATTGCGTTACACCAAGGTTCTAGTACCGACTTCGAGTAGTGCAAACAACACCAAATATTATTATTCGGGTGCCGCCACCAGATATCGGCCAAAACTCGGACGCCCATTCTACAACATGAAGTTTCCTATCTATAAACGAAATTATTTTATTCGTAATATTAACTGTACAAAGAAATATTAGCTCTTGATGCGGCAGCATTCCAGGTACATATGAGATTTCTATGTTTCAGCCCGTCAGAGAAACCATTATCTGGCAGTGCTGTTTTTTGACTACGAAATTATACCGCCGATATATTTTACATTTATTGTACCGCAGCTTTTTCGATCGTGATTTAGAGTTATGCTAAATATTTCCCCTTACTGCTCTTGAAACCTTTTGGAAGATGGACAATTAAGTCGCCTTAACTTGCATAACGATAAATTACATGCGCGGTCAAAGAAATTTAAAAGGTGTTATTCTGAATTGTACTTTTTTGAAAGACCTCTAAGAAATATTTCGCTAAATTCTGGAATGTACTAAAATTATCCTAAACTTTTAAAAATGTACTTTTGTTCTTAGTTATTTAAAATTGTACCGAAAAAGTACAAATGTACCAATTTTGGCAACACTGGACTTACTACTTCTTCCGGAAATAGAAATAGATTCGATTTCTCAATAGCTGCGGCAAAGGTGATGTAATTTTGTTTTAATTGGTATAGTTAAGAAATGGAGAAAGCGCGGAAGATACAGTTGAAAGAGGCCAAAATGGCCAAGGCAGATTTTCCCCGAAGTTTTTAATTAATTAAAAATTTCAAAAACTCAATATTTAAAAAGGCGTATTTTGGCGCTAGATTTAAAGTGTGTCACGCAAACAAATCAATTTGATGGACAACAATATCCTTATTCATATTCTCGAAATTGGTTTTTTAGCGATTAACGATTATTGATTTAATTGGTTTTTACTGCAAAATTCCCCACAGCCAAAGAGATTTGAAAAAGACTGTACAATTAGGAACCGTTAGGAAATATTGTGTGACAATTTTATCTATCGCTATCGGGAAAAAGGTTAAAAATGCCTTATTGACCCTTAAAGTAGTTTTTCATGCAAAACTGACCAAGGTACCTCGTCAAACTTTTTTCGGGTTCCTGTATTTTAAATCAAAATATAAAGAATTTCTGAATCCTGAATACAAAACACCCTTCTTTAATCAGAATCTGTTGAATTATTACGTTATTTTGTCAGCATTGAGACACTCTACAGGTCGAACGATAGTTGTTAGAAATTTGAGCTCCATAGAAACATTGACCAGCATCGTGAGAAGAACATCGTAACCCAATTTTGTGATATTTAACCGGGAACGCTACGCAGTGTTAAACGTGCCATGTCTATTACCCAACGTTTTGGAAAGAATTAGGAAATCTACAGAACTCGAAGAAGATAGAATTTTTAAGTTAATTGTTATTAAATCAAATTATTTTGTAAATTACGATAATTTTTCTTCCGTTTATCCAATGAAATGGGTGACGCTAAGAAACTTACGGAAAGTTTCGTATGATTGAAAAAGATCTATTTTAACACAATGACGGACAAATGTCGCTAAAATAAGGCATCGCACAAATACACACTAAAAAGCACGATATGTCAATATAAAATGAAATTATAAAATTGTAAAGTTTTGTCATGAAAATTAGTTAATTGTATTAGCCAATTTAATATATGTTAATAAAAATACCAGAATATCACTATTATATACTACTGAATATTTGGTGAATACCAGAAAATATGATGACATTGCTTCTATAAATTATGTCAGTTTTGAGTGCGCACGTACATACGAAGAGGACTTAAATTCAGGAACGTATACACGTTGGACTAAGAAAAATGTATTTTTACCTTGGTCTTCTAGAAAAAATAAAGGAACCAATGACTTAACGACATTTAAGTCTGATAATACGTCGTTAGGACGTAACTGAATCACGCGAAATTTAACTTTTCTGCCTTTAAAAGGGCTAAACTAATGAGTCTGACCAAGACCTTTCGAAGCCGAAAGCTCTTTCTGTTAACCCGGATATTTTGCCCTTTTAATTTGACAATCTACGAGCTTCTTCATATAAAGATTTTTTTTATAAAACCTCACTTTAATTACAAAAGTGGTTATAAATTTATTTATGTATAAACGTTACATTATCACCGTGATCATTAACGATTGGTTAAATAAGTGTTTCGATAGAATTTAAGTCAATATGAAAACCTAGTCGAAAGAAAAATAAACTATTATTGGGTTTGCTATTATTCCACCCTTAAAAATCGTGTTGCCACCCTCGAACCGAATAAATTTTTATGTAGGGGCAGCGGGAATATATTGTAATTTTATATACATGGTATTCCCTAAATGGTGGTAGGACTGAGCGTCTACGGGTTCAACACATTATTTTGAGACGAAAATGTTCTATGGAATTTTTCCGATTTAGGTCACCATTTCAAAGTAACGAAACGATTGATGTATGGACGATCCCTTAATTAAACAATTTATTTTAATACCTTAACGTAAATTAGTAGCTGTTTCATTCATAGACATCGGCTCGCGGCATTAATAAAAATATTTCTGGGTGAAGGCAATTTTTTAAGAATGAATAAAATATTCACGCTCTCACTATGAAATCATTTTGTTACGGCGCGAACGCGCTATTTTTCGTTACAATATCGATTATCTGATTTGTTTTTAAGTAGGTTTAGTAAAGTTTATTTTCACTTATTTCCTAAAAGATAGAAACAACTGAAATATTGAAATTTTCGGACATTTTACCTTTGTTTTTATTAAAAAATTAATCGCAATTATAATAGTTTTCATTAAATGCAGTTATAGTGTTGTAAGACAACGCTTGGGTAATGAACAAATTCCCCTCCGAGGAGAGGTTATATTACGGGCTTGGCCGACAAGATTTAATAAATGTTGAGTCTCTAAAATGACCGATTTATTGATTTCAAACAAAAACCATAATTAAAGAAATTAAACTCAAAGCCAAGGGGTAACTAGAAAAAAGTATATCTTAAAATACCGTGGTACGTCAAATTTTATTATTCATATCCCCAGAGCCTAAATGGTCGAATTAAGATTTATTGTAGTGCATTTTACCGTAAGGTCCTTTGTTTTTGGTATTATTAAAGAATTGAAATTAACCCGCTATGAGATGTACAAGTCTATCCTTGGTAAAAATCGATGAATCGTGACTATTTCTATAAATGAGGTTAATGTAAATTAGTTTGACTCATTGCCGTAAAGAGGTATTGGCCGGGTTGGCACTCGTTAAAGGCGCGAGGGGTTAATGGGCTTGGTTTGGGGACTCAGAAAACTTAAATGTATTGGCAAGGAGACCCACTTAAAGCCCCGAGATCCCATGCAAAACTCAAGGTGGGGTTGGCTCACGCCAAGGGCGTGAAATTGGATTGTTGCCGTTTAACACTAATTGATAGGGGCACAGACGCCTACTAAGTTCGCCATTATATATAAATATTGTTTAGAAATAGAACTTTAAAATTCAAATATAGCGCCGATTTATACTGATTTCCGCCAAATATGTTCGGTGGGATTTATACTTGTCTACACTAATCGCTGAAGCGTCTTTACTTCTTTACAGGTTCGCTGGTCTAGGAGTGGTGCCTAAATATTAATTTCAGTTTAGAAGGACACCCGAAGGAAACATAAAACAATTAACTTTGATTTCACTGCGGTACTTCCAAATTCTTCAGGAAATTACCTGCCGGAATGATTGAAAAAATAAATTTGATTTTTAACGACAAGTCAACAACGAGAATAATTCAAATTAACTTTCAGCGAAGCTATTCCACTGGCTGGCGATCTCTATAGAACTGAATTTAAACCGCTACGAATCTTTAAAAAATATTAAAAGCAGGTTCAAATTGGTTACGTATATTTACAGTTATAAAATATTAATGGAATAAGTAAAACTGGAGGTTAGGATGAATTAATGGTTTTTAATACTTTATTATATGAAAATAAATTATCGGAAATTTAAGCTGAAATACAATTCAAAAACAATGTTCTTTAAAAAGAAAAATAAACAGATGGATAATGAAGAGTACGCTTTATGAAGTATTTGCTTAAGAGAAATTACAAAATAAGTTTTTTTATGATAACCCCGACAGGGGAAACAACGTCTTTAATTGGTAAGAATGGTCATATCGTAACTATTTCTATAAAAAAGGCCATTAAAATTAGGTTTACCAACTTGTGTTTGTGGTAAATCTTTTTATTACATACGATCATGATATTAACTTTTCATCATTTTTCAATTCAGAACTATATAGCAATTAGTGGTGTAGTTTGGAATAAAAAAGGCCCTAGGCTCTAACTGGGAAAGAGCAACTACGATTTCGAGTCTGATAGAATATAGCTGTACAGGCCGCTAAAATGTACGAAGGTATGTTGTAGACCAACTAGGTAGTATAGTTCAAGCAAAATAGTGGCTCCCTTATGAGTTTTACTGCATCGCATTACGCTGGGAGAACTGCGGACATAGATATCCCAAGACTGTCAGTTGTTTTGGTTTTGGTTTCAAGTCGTTAATCCCAGATATTTCAACGCTTTACCTAATGAGGTACGTAATATTTTATATTGTGTAGGTAATAATTGTAAAAGATCTTTCTTAAATATTAATTATTCTTAAAATTTTCTATCGGAGACAATATTTTACGTTAAATCGGGTCCTGCAAAATTCATTTAGATTTCTAGATACATTTCAGGGTTCCGGTAGTATAACGTAGCTAATTATTATTTTTGTAGCTGTTATTTATGTTTATTTCCAAAGTAAAATATCCTTAAGTCCAAATGCGTATTATTATCTTTTGTCTTTTATTATTCGCCGCAGTTTTTAGAAAAAAAAAGTAATATTAAAGTGTTTTTGAGTAGGGTTTGTCAAGCGAGTTCCGAAAACGTATAAAAAATATTTACAATCATGTTAACTCTTCTTGAAATAAATGCAGGAAATAATAAATTCCAGCTTGTCAGCACTGGTTTTAATGGCCTAGTATATAATTAGTATATAATTTTTTGGTTCCGACAAATGATTTATTTCAAAAGGTTTAATAAAAAAACTTTAATAGTCCATGGCGACGTTTGTACGCTGAAAATGTTTTAACAATTTTCAAAAACCAATTTGTAGATATATATTTGCTGCAACAATAGTTTGTTATGGTAAAACTACACTTTGATCTTATCCAACTCTTCGAGAAGCGATAACTCCAGATAAATAATGTTATCAGACAGGGTGAGAAATTAGAATTTTTTGAAAACTGGACCTGTGGCGAGTAGAGCATTGATAAATTAATTAAAAAACTGGCCACTGGCCACTCACCATTTTTAACCTTCAAAATTAGCCTTTTATAATTTAATGAAGAAAAATCTTGAAGGGAAAACTTTGAATTAATTAAGTGGTCATTGGGGCCACTAACACCCCAAGCATTTAATTTTTAAACTAACCCGGCTAATTTTTAAACTGGCGATTGGCCAGTGATAGTGCCTTATTTCTCACACTTTCAGATACTACACTTTGATCCTGGCCAAAAGGACGAGAAACATTAAACCACATTTTGAAATAAATAAAAAAGCTGAATTTCAATTTTAAAAAGAAATAATCTCTCTGCTATTGGCTATTTAACATCATTTATTTTGTTTCCTTAGAGAAATCTATGTGAGTTTTACAGGCATAGTTGAGAAAGAAATATAGAAATTGGATAACATGCTAGAACAATTTTTGAAACTTTGTCGCGTGTTCCGCTTAGAACTTTAAAAGAACCTTGCCTTTGGTCCCTACTTTTCGTTAGGCCGGCAACAAAAATGCGCCATCAGCGCCGCACTGGTGAGCTAACACTCTATTTCGCTTTAGAGTAAATGGCCGACTTTAACTCGCCGTTTACGCTTTTTTTATATATTTAAAGCGACTTAGGTTTAATAAAAAATGAAGAAGAGCTTAAAATTGCGTTATTAAATCGCGTTATAGTAAATACACAAAAGGCAAAATATCTTTTCACAGGTTAGTGTTAGAAATACTTTTCTTCTTACCATAATTTCCAATTGTTATGAACGCACTAGAAAACGCGTTTCCTACAAAACAGGGAATGCTAGTTTTTTAAAATAAAAATGAAGAATGGTTCAAAATTGCTTAATTTAATATTTTAGAAGTTGGTACAAATACAAAAACATATCTTTTCACAGGTCACTGTTAGCAATAGTGGTTTTACTAGCGATGGTTATGGGGGACACCGGTCGACAGTAATGGTTTATAGCGAATATCTACGTTATTAGTGTATGTACGTCTATAAGCCCAAATATAAACTATAGAGCCCGGCTATTTCCTACAAAAAATAGTCTATGAACATTTTACATGCTAGCAATCGTTGTGTCGTATTCGCGGTTTTGACGTTGTACCCGAAACGCGTAGTTTTTGGGCCTTCGTTGACTTAAAACGCGTTTGCCGGTCTTCATGTAACCGCGTTTATAATTTAATACCCAGCTACTTCTTGTTATTTCTGCAATAAATCGCTTGAAAATTTATCAACTGTGAAGGTTCTGTGAGAGAAAATGATGGGAAAGTCGGAATAATGGGTCCCTTCAATTTAATTTTATATTAATAATAATAATAATAATAATCAGCTAGGCTAATACCCAAGGCACCACCTTAGGCCTAAGTCATCATGCGATTTTTGAGCCCTTAATTCAGGTGGCCGGGTTACAATGCGTAGGAGGGTGGTGCAAGCCCTGCATGCCACGAGATCGAGCCAACAGCTCCCTACACTAACTATTACCGTTAACCTAGACAAGTTTTTATGGAAGGGGAAACCGAAGAACTCGGGGGAAAACCTCTTAAACCAGTGGGGGGAAAACCTCTTAAACCAGTGGGGAGATAACTTGCAAACTCAACGCAGATGGAGTTGTTCCGAGTTTTCACCCAGTGCCACAAGCTGGGATCGAACCCGGCTCCTCTTGCTGCGAGGCGAAAGTGCTAACCACTCCGCCACCCCAATTAAGTGCCGTAAGGATTAAATCTACAAGACTCGTATCAATACTTTGAAAAGAAAACACGACACTGATGAGACTGTTCGACATGTAGAACGCGAGCGAATCAAACGTATAATAAGTTATATTTTATACTTTTAATTATTATAAACATTGTTTAATATTTCAACGCTAAATAAAGACCTCAGAGCCAACAATAATTTACTTGGTTAATACCTTATATAATTTTAACAGAGGAAAACCGAAAACCTACTATAAACTAAGAATTATAAGTAGTGAGACCAACAAGAGTGAGAATCAGATACCAAAGGTTAAGCCATAGCCTTCCAAACTAGCCCTAAATACAGCAAACTATTTCTTTTAATAATAAAGATAAATAAGAACAATTATTCAAAAGATAATCTATCATCTCGTAAAATATCAAAGAAATGCTGTATTTACCTTTCGAAAAATATTAATCCGAAAACCACATTCTGGATAGTAGCAGCTTGGAATAATTAATCCAAGGTTGCAGCCTCCTCTCGATTTGTACTCGCTGCTAAAACTGTTAAAGAAAGTGGTTAAGACCACTAAATGAATCAACAATACCTGTAAATGGTTATTTGCATCTGTGCATACGTAATTCACAAAGTAGACATGATCACTAGATAAACTAAGCATCGTGTGTGCGGCGTAGAGGGTGCTACTATCGTTTTAGCCAAGAATCTAATCGGTGGTCTGCCAGCCATTTGATTAAGCGTTCTAGTTTTTATCCGACTTCTATGAAAAAAAACCCTGACACACAATCGTTGCTAAAATAACGTGTCGCAAATATACCTTATAACATTAGGTTAAATACGGTACCTACATATTAAAAAAATTATATCCCCACGGGTATTATTCGAACCTACGACCTTTGGTTTTCCGTACCAACGCCACTAACATTTGACTACCGTGGCTACGAATAATTAGGCCTTAGACCCCCAATTTATGAATTACTCGATCTGGTTCACATTATAGACGGGATTTAAATAAAATTTATAATTTAAAATAATTCCTGCGTAATAAGAAAAATAAATTCTCATTACATATGAAAAGCGAATTGAATTTTTTAGGTTTGCCATGTGCAGTTTTTAGTTGCAGTGGCTAAATGACGACGTTCCTAGAAATATTGAACGAATATTATTCTCACATGCTGCTAAGATTAAGGTTTCAATCCTTTGAATACCATTATTATTGCGTGTAATAATTGTTAATTTTGGTCTCAAAACATTTTTATTTGTTTGGCTAATGCGTTCCAATAGATTTCACCCTTCTCTGCAACGCCGAGTCTATACTGGGGTGCTACAGGTTAAAATTTTCCCCATATATTCATCTGATGATCCACTATAGTTAAGGATCGTGTTCCCCAGATGTGAAGTTTCCTGTAGGCCTTACAGATGCTCTAATTCCAAAGGCGTTCCATAAGGACGTCTGTTGGAACGGTTCAAGCGCAGTTAAAGCGCACATAGAGCGCATCTTAAGCGTACTACGAGAACATATTAGTACATATGATAAATATCAAAAGCTTTTCTGTGAAGGCATTCAACAAGTGTCAGGGTGCTCTAATTTCTGGACACAGTCTTGCGGTCTTAAGGTGTTTTTTGAACGTTCTTTAGGTGTCATAGGGATTTGCCTTGTACTAATGAGGGGTTCTTTGTTCCATAATTTATATCAGTTTTATTTGGGATAGCGTAAAGGGAGGTTTGGTACGTATATTTTCGTGGGTAACAGTGAAGGGACATTGTCTCGCGGATGTTCCCTAGGAACCGCCTCGAGTCTTGTTCCGAGGGAACATTGACGTGACATTGACCCGTTACTATTACATTCAATTAGGTATATATGAGGGGTTTTGCTTTATTTTCTCTCTATTGTATTTCGGATAGCGTAGAGAGGATCGAGACAATATTTAAAATTTATCTTTCCTTTGTAGCCTATATTTTCAATATGGCCAATTATCTGACCAAAGATAAAGTTGTTAAACCTTTGTGCGACGCTTTTCGTCTTTCTAAAAAGACGCCCAAAAGTGCCTATTTTACGCCGGAGTCGCTTATCCAAGCGCTCTATTTTTATGTAAGTGCTCTTCCTGGCCAGCAAATAAAACAACTCTTCTTGACAGTCCCCGAAATAGATGAAGCCTTTTCAAATAACACTGTTAAAAATGAAGGCACGTGGTTTACAGTGGTCTAGAGCGCAATAGCAATATCTGGGAAAAAAGGCTCAACAACACATGAGTAAAATTTATTATTATTATTTTGTGTTTCTATCCTGCCAATTCTTTAACCTTCGTACAAAGATTTTGTAAATTTCCTTTATAATCACTTTGCGACAGGATATAGATACAAACTAATTAGAAAAAACAGTCAAAAATGTCTATCCGATCACTCTAAAAACCTACAGAACTTATTTGCTATTCAATCTGACGGGTCACTGAAACAGAACGATTTCATCCTATACAGCGTGGCTTACCTCGCCAAACTGGCTCGTAAGTGTAATAGTTTAAAAATAATAATAGGCCTATTCCACTTCCAGATGGTTACCAGATGAACAGCGTCACTAGCTTCTTCCGACAGCCTGCTCATTTTTTTTTTCAGAGGGCAAGTATGGTGATGCAGCAGAAAATCTTTTCCCGGTTTCAGTATGGAGTCGATATCTAGAGTTGGCTGTGAAGGAGCCAGAGTGGTCAAAACTTTTGTGTTTACCTAATGACGAATTGTTTGGTTTCCCAAATTGCGTGGATGTTGCAGAACCTCCACTAGTCGCATCAATTCCTGGTAGCTTATATCAAGGAAGATTAGCCAAAGGAAGCGAAATGTTGGTAGAAATTATCGCCCCAACCGCCGGTCCGTTCATTTGAAGAGGAAGGAAACAAACGGGGGTGTATAGCGGGAAAATGGCAGACCCGGAATCGCCACTATTGGTACGCCATTTTTTGGCTCCAAACCCTCGATTGTTTCCTTTCCCTTCAACCGAACGGACGTGCAGCTGGAGCGAAAGTTTCTACCAACAACAAGCTTTCTTTGGCTTATCTTACCTGTTTATATAATTATTTCTTTTATTTATATATTTTTAAAGACGGACAGGTGGTACCAATCGTGGAACCGGAAGATGTAGCAATAGCTGACGACGAGTATGATCGAAAATATTCTAGGTTGCCCCAAAAAATTAAACATAAGGAAGAAATACTCGAGGTAGCTATAATTTTTTTTGGGCTGTTCTTTTAGCTCTCTCTTCTCCGAAATACCATCCGTCAACGAACAAAAGGTACTTCGGAGCATTCCGGTAGTAGAAAGAGCAGCTCAAAGAAAAACGCTGGTAGTAAAAATATAATTAAAAGATACCGGGAGCTTTAAAGTGGCGGTGTACAACCAACGCTAGGTGAATACAATTTCGAACGTCGGTTTTAGCACCGTTTTAATTTTAAGCTCTCGGTACAGAACTGTGTACTACTAATAACGCATATATTTTCTAGTCGCCCAAAAAAACTGAAAAGCAGCACCAAGCCGCCGTTAAAAGCCTGAAAGAAGAAATCAAAAAATAAGAGAAAAAAGTTCAGTATCTTGTTGATCTGAAAAACACGAATGAGAATTACCGTCGGTTAGGAAAAGCGTTTTCCCACTCTACTTCTGGTCAGCAAGAGGACATTATTAACTCCACAAATCTGCTTAATAAAGCTATGAAAGAAATGGCTACGGCTAGCCTTACTGAAACAATTGCGCAACTTATGGCTTTACGCAATGTGTCCAAAAACTTGATAGTTGTTAATACAACTCCACTCCCTAATGAAGCGGATAATGCAACTGAATTTAGAGCTGAAAATACTCTAATTTCTGAGTCCGGGGATAACTTTGACGATAGCGAGGAGGGCTGCAGTACAAGGGTCCCAACGCCAGGGTCCACCTTCGAATCAACTGCTACTAATCCAAATATCCTAGAAAGGGCGATTCAAGAGTTGCACGAGAAACGCGGTAAATACTTATTTTTCAATATGATTTATTTATTCTAAATTTAAATAAATTTATATAAAATTTTATTATTTTAGGCGCTGACGAAGCATTGACCATGTCGCAAGTCTTTCCCTTAAAGAAAAAGAAGAAATCGAAGCGGCATAACTAAAAAAATTTTAATATAAATTTAAATGATAAGTATAGTATTCTAAAGTACACACTATTTTAAAAAGCATCTTATTTTAAAGAGCACACTATTTTAAAAAGCATACTATTTTAAAATGCACATCATTTTAAAGTGCAGACTATTTTAAAGCGCCAACCATTTTAAAAAGTATATTTTTACAGAGCACACGATTTTAAAGAGTACACTATTTTAAAGAGCACACGATTTTAAAGAGTACACTATTTTAAAGAGCACACTAATTTATAAAGCATACTATTTTAAAGATCACACTATTTTAAAGAGCCCACTATTTTAAAGAGCACACTAGTTTAAAGAGCACACCATATTTAAGTGCACACTTTTTAAAAAGCGCATCTTTTTAAGAGCACACTATATCAACGAGCTCTTAATTTTAAAGAGCACACTATTTTAAAGAGCACACTATTTTAAAAAGCACACTATTTTAAAGTGTAAAATATTAAAATGTAAACTATTTTAAAGTGTAAAATATTAAAAGATAAACTATTTTAAAGTGTAAAATATTAAAATGTATACTATTTTAAAGTGTAAAATATTAAAATGTAAACTATTTTAAAGTGTAAAATATTTAAAGTGTAAAATATTAAAAGTATAAAATATTAAATATAAACTTTTTTAAAGTGTAAAATATTAAAAATATAAAATATTAAATAATTAACTTTTTTAAAGTGTAAAATATTAAAAGTGTAAACTATTTTAAAGTGTTAAGTAACATAAACTGTAAAATATTTTTTAGGTAAAATATTTTAAAATGTATTATATTTTTAAATTTAAAATATGAGTGTAATGTTTTAGATGTAAAATATAATTTCTGTTAAGTATGAAGATAAAGTTTAAAGTTAAAATTTATGTTCCAAGTTTTTAGCATATTGAAAAACATTGAAAATTGATTTTGAATGATTTTTATTAACGAAATTTCAAATTGTCCTTTTTAAAATGTCATTTAGCCCGTGAAAAGCCTCTTCATTGTACACTGTTCAAAAATTCCTCGGCTGTTAAAATATTTGTAGTTTATAAGAATTAACACAAAAGCATTTTAGGTAGAAAAATCAAACCAATTGCAACTTTTATCATTTAAAAAAGCCTCTCAGATGCATTGGTCACATTTTTGGAAAATTTTAAAACTGCACCGGAAATCACGAATGTCCTTTTCGACACCTTTTTAAACAATGTCGTTACACCATTGATAATGGCATTTTCGGATTCATAAGGGTTGATTCATATGTGGAAAGCGTCAATTTTATCCTTCTACGACCAACGGTTAAAACGATATTAGCTTTGAAATGTTTTGGGAAACTTCGTGACATTCTAAACGGTTGACTATCAAATCCGGATAAGATTCATTGAATTTCATCAACATTTACGCTATTAATGATAGTAGATACGGTTTGAAATATAATATTGTTTCAATAATTTCAAAAATTTCACAAACATAAACAGTGGCGTAGCTTGAGATTTTGGGACCAAGGGGCCTTTATGGAACTAACAGCTTAGAAAAGTATGGTTCTAATTTTGATTTGGTGCTTTTAGTCCAGGGGCTCGCTCGCATTGTGGCTCTGCTGCGACTTAGCTTCGCCAGTACAATAAAGCTTTCTAATGTTGAACGTCTTTGGCATTAAATGCGAGGGACTTTTTAATTGTTGGTACCTGACACCATTATCGAAACACGATATAAATGCCGATATATCGGAAAATATTCCCATAATCTCCGACTATTTTGGATTGGAAACGGTATAATATCGGTCAGCCTCCGTTCACGTTAATGGGGTAAGGGTAGGTTCTTGCTTAAGCCAGCCGTTACGTCGTGTGTATTCTCATAGTACCCATGCTCTATCGCGCTTTCTGTAAGTATGAGAGTGCAAGAGAGACGCCAGCAGTATCCTTGTTAACGTGTTCATTCCTATGAAAGTGCGATGGCGCTTTAAAAGTTGGAACAGAAGACGTGGCCACGGCTATAAAAGATAATTTTCAAATCTACTCATTTCCCGGTGAAGTTTGAAAAAAGCCTAGCTAGGGAATATAAAGAGGCACTTTTCGACAGGTGTATCGCCTAGCTCTTTAGCGAAATGTTTTTGTTTATTTTACGCCCTTTTTGCTAAGGAAAGCCATCGCGCTTCGTTAGGAATGAAGGTGTTTCCAAGGATACTGCTAGCGTCTGTCTAGCACTCTCCTGCTTACACAGCGAAATAGAGCGTCATTCGTAAGAAAGGGTTTTTGCTTATTTTTGCCTTGTTTACAGCAGGCGCACTTTCGAGCTTTTTACATTACGATGAAAAAACTACGATTGGCGCAGTAACAAAACCGTATTTTACACACGTCACTTCCTTATAGAATAAAATTTTAAAAACTTAAACAAATCCCATGGCCAAAAACATTTTGAACGGACTGTTTTTAGCATAACTTTATCTAATCGAACCATTACTAACCTTAATATATCTAAGCTGGCTTTAACAGCAGCTACAGCAAAGGCAGACTAAGGCTACGGCATAGAGCAGGCGGTTAAGCAGACGAACCGACAAGGAAATGTATTCCGACTGGCGTAAAAACACTATCCGCCCCGACTAAGATCTCCGTGTATCCATGGAACATATACTGAATTTGTTTATTATAGTTTAAAATTAAAATTTACAGTATCCTTATTCATATTGTCTTATTATTAAATTAGAGCAGGTTATTTTGTGTTATATTTCCAACATAATGGTTTTTCATTATGGTTTTGTGTGAAAGAATTTTTTTTTAAATTTGTTTAAAAATAAAAATTTACGTAAAATTAAAAGTCAATAACAAAGCTTCTTTTAAATAGAAGTTTAAAATTATAATCCAGTAACCTTATCGTCTGAAAGGGGGTACCTTGCGTGAAATCCGGTAGTTCTGATTTTTTGCTGACATGTTTATGATGATGGCCCAATGAATAGTCCAAGATTTTGACTCCGAGCGACGAACCCAATCTTTCCGTCAATCGAACAAACCGCGGAATATTCCACTTTTCTTCAGTTTTTGGCGATTTTAAGCCTAAAGGACTAGTTTTTCAATAATATCTACGTCTTTAAAGTATATTGGATTTTCTACAATAGTAGACTCCGAGCAATTTAGAGCCAATTACCTCCGACCAAGGGTGTTAGTGTTGCTCGTGTGAATTAGGAAAAATCAAACCATTTTTCCTAATGCGATAGATACTACACTTTGATCTTAGCCAAAATGCCGAGAAGCGCTACCGAAATGAAGAAACTCGGATTGAGTGTCTTTTCAGATTCCGCTACGATTTAAGAGTGGAAAATGAATTATGGTGATTTAATCTGTTAAAGGCGAGGTTTACGACTGACAAAATATAGAGCCGAGATTTCTTCTTCGAACGGTCAAATTTTAAATAAATTTAAAACGTAGGATGAACGTGTAAATGAGGAAAAATCCTACTCTTTTTCCAAATACCATAGATACTAAACTTTGATCTTAACCAAAAGGCCGAGAAGCGATACCGAAAGGAAGAAACTCGGATTGAGTGTCTTTTCAGATTACGCTACGATTTAAGAGTGGAAAATGAATTATCGAGGTTAAAGGAAGCTCAGATGTTAAGTGTCATGCCAATATTGTGTGAGGGCGATAATTTTTTTTTTGAATAAATAAATATTTCAAGTGATGAAAACTAATAAAAAGAGTTGAAAAGTTAGGAATTTATTAAACTATGTTTATCTTAAAAAACTAAATAATTTTATTAAGAATAAATTATTGTTAAAAAGTGTGTTGATTCTGCCGGCCAATCGGTTTGTAAAGGTAATAATGAATGCAGTACGTGCCAGGATTATTTTTGTTGCTGTAATTTTATCGCTAGTAGAACACTGTATAAAGGTGAAATAACTAAAATATTATCGTGATACTGCAAACCGGGAAAACTGTTATTGGCTGATAACACTGCAAAGTGGGGGAACGTAAGTAAGTGGTTGGTAGCCTGTTCTGGATCTGAATATAAAAGGGAATGTAAAATTCTTTTAATATCAGTTCTACCTTGGATCCTGAATAGGTATGTTTTACTTTTCGTTTTATTGTTAGTGGGTTAAATGTGTAAAACTTAGTTTGTACTTAGCGATGGCAGACCAAGAAGATTTAAATGAAAGTTTTAGTTCCGAGGATTCGGATTAACACATATATATGTGTTTTAGAAATGGGCACTATTCGTCTTCGGATTCGGAAGACCTTCTTTCGAGGAAGGTGTGGAAAGTGAGGAAGACGAGGATTACGAACTAGGAGAAGAATTAGGAGTACCCGAAGGAAATGATGGGGCAAATTCCGATTTGGTAGCCACAGTGGAGGTTGAACGTCTACCAGATCCTCTAATTTTATTAGAGGACGGGGAAATAGAAGAGGCATTCATTGGGGAGTTTGCTGATAGAGAAGAGGATGCGCAGGAATAACGTAAGTTGTCGAAATTGCTAATTAATTTTTTTCTGACGTTTTCTCTAACGCGTGGTTAATTCTATTAGTTATCCCTTAATAACGTTTTATTAAATCTTTAAATGTTATTTCTTTACAGGTATGAATTTGAAGAAACTTTTTTGTTGTTTTACAAAAAATTGTCATTCATGAATAAACTTTACCTTTAAATTTCCAAATATTGTGTTATTTATTAAAAACGTTATCCTTAACCTTTATTTAGTTAAATTGATATAGGCGCTGTGCAACGAAAAAAATGAAAGAGCGGGGGCTACGTGGGGCGGCAGCTCCACCGACATAAACAACGGTTTGACTTTACTTGGTCTCTTAGTATAAAATAAATACATTGTAATATTAAATTTGGCGTGGAAAACGAGTAAAAGAGACGTATAAAAAACCCCCGAGGTCCGGGGTCTCCCCTCTATGGGGGGCAGATATAGGGGGCAGAGCCGCCCAACAGAACAAACAGTGGAATCTTGCGCGTAAAGTAAATATAAACATTATACCCACGATTTTAGTGATTTATAAAAACATGATATAAATTCCGATATATCAGAAAATATTCCTATAATCTCCGACAATTTTGGATTGGAATCGTGATAATATCGGTCATCATCCGTTTACTTTAATGTGATAGGGGTAGGTTCTATGCTGGGGCCAGCCGTTTCCATCGTTCATGCTTACGTCATATGTCTTCTCATAGCAACCATGCTCTATCGCGCTTTCTGTAAGCAGGAGAGTGTAAGAGAGACGCCAGCAGTATCCTTGTTAACGTGTTCATTCCTATGAAAGTGCGATGGCGCTTTCGAAGTTCGAACAGAAGACCCACGTATGGTAGAAAATATTTTTCAAATCCATACATTTCCCGGTGAAGTTTGTAAAAAGCCTAGCTAGAGAAAATAAAGAGGCACTTTGTCAGGTTTATCGCCTAGCTCTCTAGCGTAATGTTTTTGTTTAGTTTACGCCCTTTTTGCTAAGGAAAGCCATCGCGCTTCGTTATTAATGAAGGTGTTTCCAAGGCTACTGCTAGCGTCTGTCTCGCACTCTCCTGCTTACACAGTGAAATAGAGCGTCATTCGTAAGATAGTGTTTTTGCTTATTTTTGCCTTGTTTTCAGCACGCGCACTTTGAGCTTTTTACATTACGATGAAAAAAGCTCTGATTAACGCAGTAACAAAACAGTATTTTACACACGTCACTTCCTTATAGAATAAAATTTTAAAAACTTAAACAAATCCCGTGGCCAAAAACATTTTGAACCGACTGCTTTTAGAATAACTTTATCTAATCGAACCTTTACTAACCTTAATATATCTTAGCTGGCTTTAACAGCAGCTACAGCAAAGGCAGACTAAGGCTCCGGCATAGAGCAGGCGGTTAAACAGACGAACCGACACGGCAATGAACTCTGAGTGGCGGAAAAACCCTACCGGCCCAGTCTAAGATTTCCGTGTATTCAAGAAACAGATCCTACACTTTGATTTTACCCGAAATGAAGAGACTCTGAGATTCTATTCGTATGTCGCTAGGATGAAATAACCGAGTTTAAACCTATCCAAAGCGAGTTTTTTGACCGAATTTAACGTGAGAATAGTTTTCTTCCTTTAATAAATTACTAACTTTCGCCGAACACACTCCCTATACAACCAGTGGGTTAACCCGTTAAAGATGAGGTTTTTTGTTGAATTCTATGCGCCTACTGCCGTTGGAAAGGGAAGGAATGATCTTCCCCAGACGTGAAACCTCTGGGAATAAGCGCATCCAATAAAACTTGATTTCCTATGGATTGAAAGCGTGTGTAAAGTCTAGTTTTGTAGAGTTTCTGTAAGGATTGTGTTTTATATATACCTACTTCTGTCTTATTTCCCGAAAGTAATGGTGACGTGACAGCATTACGTAGTTGTTACCGAATAAGTATTCTGACGAGGAAACACCGGGGTGTCATTGTCACGTATCCCTTAACAACTAAATATACTTACTAAACCTAGCTTGGTATAGCCAAGGCGCGAAAAATAAGGAAACCAGTTCAAAATAAATTTGCAATAATTTTTATAAAAAGTTTATTTTAGTTTTTTTCTTAAAAACTGTACATTTGAAAATATCTTTAAATGGGTTACAAAGTACGTTATAAGATGTGTTAACGAGAGGTCAATAGGTCTTTAGATGAATTAAGGGAAATCACGTGATTGCGTTAAGGTTAAAAGATCGCGCGCGATTTTCCTTTTAAGACCCTCTGCACTAAAATATTAAAAAGTGCGGGCTTCTTCAGTGACGTCGACATAGACAGTAAAACATGTCAGTCCGTGGGAGAAACAATTTACGAAACCACCTATTTATAATACTTTTATAAAATATGACAGTTATTGTACCTTTTTAGTAACATTTTTTCACAGTTGTTAAATATTACGCCGTTACAATAAGAAGGGGATCGGCGAATGATATTAAATTCTCTTGAGAGGCTTGATAACTAAGATCAAGTTTTCACTGTACACAGGATAATATAAGTCAGTCTTTAGTCGAAGTAAATCATCGTTAAGTATTTTATAGAACGTTTCGAATACCGAATAAATTTCACTCGCTTCGAGAACGGAAAATACAATTCCGCGTATTAAAGTCAATGAGTTAAGGCGGGAAAAAAAAACGGTAGGCTTTGAGAAAAAATAAAAAGCGAAATTCCACGTTGATAAAAAGCCTTTCGACGAAAAAGTATTCGATAACGCTCGAGTAGTTTCGTAGTTATAGTCTATCTTCACCGCCTAGGCCGTACGTCACAGCTATACTTTTAATAATTAGATACAATATATATCGACATAATTTGTATCGCGAATCAACGTTTTGAACGTTAGCGAGTAAATTATACATCTCCAAGACTTTGAAACCAACGTCAAAACCTTTGTTTAATAGCAAAGTCAAACAATTGAAGGAAGGCTCGTAGGTTAGCATCCCATTGTCATCGACAAATAGCGTGTTGTTACCGATAACTGGATACGTCACGTCAGAATGGGACACGAATGACCTAACAACCGTGCCAATGTCTTTACAAAGGTTGTAATCGAAACCCTTCGCGTACACAGTTGAGACGCTGGTTCCGTATATCATGAACGATACGGCGGCTTCACCAGCTTCGCAACTCAAGATATCATCTAAATGGATGTAGAAGAAATTAAATAATGAAGTAAATAAAGAAGTAATAAAGGTATATAGGGATCTTATTCGGGGTAATATTATTGAAATCCTGGTTGCTGCTTGGACTTAGCAACATATCTTGTAATCGAAGAATGTGGAATTTGGCCAAATTACAGAAGGGAATGAAAAGGCTTTCGCATCTCGATAGCAACGTATTGGCGTCAATAGCGTATAACGTTTGACTTGAAATAAAATCGTTCTCCGTAATGGCAACATCGCAAGCCGACGCGACGTATGCCGGAGTCTTGTATTCGAAGCACGAAACAACCACTTCTAATCTAGCTGCGCCTTGCCGTACATTAGCGAAATGTTCTAATAAGTTCGTTAAAAGAGCGAGCTCTTTAAGCAGTCTATTGCATTCTTTAAGCATTTTGACGCGATCCCTGAAGGATAATGTACGGAAACTCATAGTAGCGGATTTTAAAAAGAATACCGAGTAGCTTGGAACTTTGAAGGGTCGTTTCGGGTTATCGTGGCAGTATTTGTGAGACGCATAATAGAATTTATACTCCAAAATAGATAGCGGATCGGCACTTAAATTGCCGTTTTTAAAGTAGTAGTTTCCAAAGTCGTGGATAGCGTTAGGGTAGTATTCTTCCGAGGGCCGTCCAAATTTATTGGTTAAAATTTCTCTTCGCCACAGGACATAGCCCTGCTCTTGCAAAGTGTCGTAAGCTATGTGATACAAAATCTCCAGTAAATATTTTACGGATAAATCCCAACAACGATTCGCGAAATAATGAAGGCAATGGCTTTGGCCAGCGGATTGAGATACGAAAACGAAATTTAAATGTCCAGTAGGATAGGGTAGGCAAATTTTGGACCGCAACTCTTCTACAAAAGCGGAGCCTAGCGAGTGAAAGTCGCAAAGAATAATATTAAAGGTACTCTTCAGTGTTGAGTTAACGAACGAAAACACTTTCTGATTCAGCTTAGCTTGCGTTTCGCTTTGGTTTATACGCGTCAAGGCCCGAATGAAGGCGGACTTTACTAGGGCCAAGAGTTCGTGGTATGAAAAAAAAAGACTCCCTGGTGGTGTAAGCGAGACTAACTAAGGCATAGGAAATCTCGAAGAAGCGTATCAAATAAAGATATTCGTATCCCGACAAGGTTCGAGAGCCTTTAACAATTCGATTTGTTCGCTCTCTTTTTACCATTAAAGGGAATGTAATAGTGGGAGATTTTAACGGGTTCCAAACGTTCCAAGAAGTTGATATTAAGAAAAAAAACCATCCAGTTTCGAGACTGTGCTAATAGTAGTAACGGGTTTAGGCATTTGAGCCATTATGACAAAATATAGTTGGATAAACGCGCGAGGGTGTTTTCGCAATCGCGGCTAAGTCAATAATGACAAATAATACCAATCTACGTGAGACTTAATATAGCTGGTGAAAAAGCATGACCTACGAGGGTGACGCTCTACAAGCGGCTATACAGGGTGGAAGCCTCCGCCATGGTCCAGCCTTGGTACTTCTCCTAGTACTCCTGAGTGCTGCGGATGGAACACTTCTACAGGCGCCTGTAGGCCAAAAATAGATCAATGGGAGAATTAGAAGCGCATTTTCCCGATGCTTTTTTGGGCGATTGGTTAGAGGACTTTCGGCGTTTGTTCCTGCAACTGAAGCTCCAGTTTCCGTTGTAGGAGAAAAATTCGGAAAAGTCAGATTCTCGCTTGTTGATTTACTTATTTTGAATTTCAAAATCTCGGAAAATAAAGAAATCTGGATAATTTTCCCATAACCACGTAGTGAGCGATAATGGGCTCCGAAGAATTAGTAAATAATTTAGAAACTACGATCAAAGATGACTTTTTCACATCAGCCGCTTTGTCAATAACCATTGTTGGTGTAAGACGGCAGTCTGGAATTTTCGCCAATGCAATACAGTGCCAAAACAATAATTTAGTAATAAGGAAACGATGATTTATTTATAAACTTGGAATTTATAATTTAAAGTTAATGTTAAAACTGCCTTCCTTCCACGTTAATGAATTTCTGCAAACGAAAAGCCCAATTTCCTCTGACATCTTGTAACAATAACGGAGTATTTAGCGCACAAGCTTGTATAATTCTGTCTTGAAGGATCTATCGTGTTGGTGGTTCAGTGTCGTAAAATACTTTGCACTTACCCCCAAAGAAAGGAATTAAACATCGTGGGACATTCCTTAATACTAAATTATTGTTCTGCTACGGTATTCCATTGGTGATTTTTTTATGAGGATTCCCATTGAACTTACAAAATTCCACACTGCCATCTTACACCAACAAATATTATTGACAAAGCGGCAAATGTGTTTTTTTGATCGCAGTTTGGAAATGGTTTACTAATTTTTCAAACACATTATCGCTCACTACATAGTAATATTGTCAGAATTTATAGCCCGGTGTACCGGTAAGAAAAGAACCACACCACCGGAGGCCTATCATCAGAATGCCCCACGCCAGCGTCCACAAGCCCGGACAGGTGACAAAACCAGCATGGGTAGCAGAACCCCACTACTGATGGTCGCACCCTCGACGCAAGCCGCTCAACCCAGCAGAAGGTGCAACAATGGGACGACCAGCCCGCCACTTCGCACACAGCAGTGGGATAGAGAACGGATGCTCTAGCAACTCCGGCCGACACCCCACTTGCAAAGGCAGGGAGCCAAGCCCTTTGGAGAGAGCTCCTAAAGGGGAACGGCGGGCACACAGCAGCCCGCATAACCCGGCACAGCTGGCACCGGAGATCCCGGTGGGAGCCCAAAAGGCCGGGAGATGGGTCCGCCGTGCCCTCATACGGAGGCCCGCAGCCCCACAGCAGGCTACTCAATCCGCCGAGGCAACCAGTTTGCCCGGCCCCTCCATTAGCCTGGGCCGAAGCCCAATATCCAGCCCACACCTGACCGAAGTCGGAGGTCGGAGATAGGACCCTTTGGACGGAGCTAACATCTCCCAGTGCGCCACCGCCCTTACGGGTTACAAGAGCCGGACCCCGACTCCCCGGTACAGCCACCAGTTATTGCACACTCCGACCCCTTGAGGGCCACTACATAGTAACTGTAAAATTTTCCGGATATCGTTATTTTCCGAACTTTTTAAATTCAAAATAAGTAAACCAACAAGCGAGAATGTGGTTTCCGGGTCGCCACTCCTACAACCGAAACTGAAGCTTCATTTGCAGGAACAAGCGCAGTAACTTCTCTAACCAATCGCCAGAAAAAGCACTTGGAAGATGTGCTTCTATTTCTACCATTGGTCTATTTTTCGCCTACCAGCGCCTGTAGAAGTGTTCCACGCGCAGCACTCTGGTGTACTAGGAGAAGTACCAAGGCTAGACCACGGCTGAGACTTCCACCCCGTATGTAACATTACTAATAATAGTATGATTACGACTACGCAGATTTATTGGTTGCCTTGTTTAGTGATGATAATACAGGGTGTAAACTAAAAAATTGACCAGGTCGAATCGAGGCCTTTTCAGACGATACAACTAGATGAGTCAAAAAATGGATTTTCCTATGCCAACCTTTTTGAATGATAAACCTCATCCAACTTATATTAAGACAAACCAAATAGTTGACTCAACTCACGTTTATCCATCTAGTTTAGTCAAAAAGCGGAATCGTCTAGGGTCAAACTAATTTCCTGGACCAATTGACCTGCAAATTTAAAATTTCCAATTTTTTACCTCTCACTTTGTCCCCAAGGAGGGTTATTCCAATCAACGTGTTTGTCGTTGTGTCTGTCTATCTGTCTGGGCTGCGCACGCGTTCGTATTTACGAAGGAAAGTGTAACCGAGTTTTCACACAGTACCACAAGCTAGTTTCGTACCCGGTTCCTCTTGCTGCGAGAAGAAAGTGCTAACCACTCCGCCACCCCACCTATGATGTTTTATAATTTCCTTTTATTTACGTTAGTTTCGGGCGGGATTCGAACCTGAGCCCTCCTGCTCTACCACAGAACCACGGATACATATAACGATTCACTGAAAATTTGAAACTTTGACTTGCCAGATTGTTATTTTTCTGAAACGATATATTAGGTGTTAAAAGTAATTTATGAATAAGACGATAGTGAATAACCAAAGGAACTTTTTAATATCACGAATTGGTACGATAAATTCGCTTATTGTTACGCTACAGATTTCAAAGAATGGTAAACGATTACAAATCATACTTTGAAAAGGACAATTCGAAATTTTGTAAATGAAAAACAATCAAAATCAATTTTAAATGGTTTTTAATAGTATAAAAATGTTTATTTAACACTTTAAATTTTATATTAATACTAAACAAAAGTTATATTTCACAAAAGTTATATTTATATTTAACAAAACATTTATTTTACACTTAAAATTTTACATACATATTTTACATTTAAAAATATTTTACACTCTAAAATATTTTACGCTTTATGTATTTAACACTTTTAAATAGTTTGTTCTTCACTTAACATAAAATTAAAAAAAAAATATTTAGGTATCCCGTTTACGTTTCTTATTTTTCTTTTGGGGAAAGGCTTGGGACATTATCAATTCCTCGTCAGCGCCTAAAAATTAGAAAGATTTACTTAATTTATTTTATTTAAGAATACATAAATAAAAATTAAAAATAAATATTTACCGCGTTTCTCGTGCAATTCCTGAACCGCCACTTCCAGGATATTTGGATAGTGCGCGGTTGATACGAATGATGATGACCCTGGAGTTACGACTCTTGAATTACAGCCCTGCTCGCTGTCGTTGGAGTTAAACCCGATTTCGGCAGTGAAAAATGTTTCAGCTTCATTTTCAGTCGCATTATCTGCTACCATTATCAAATTTTGGGACGAATTTCGTAACGCCAAAAGTTTTGAAACAGTTTCTGTAAGGCTGGCGGTAGCCATTTCTTTCATCGCTTAAAATTAAAATAGTGCTAAAACCGACGTTCGAAATTATAATAACCACACTTTAAAGCTCCCTCTATAGGTCGAGTTAACATCATTTTACTACCAGCGTTTTCCTTTGAGCTGCTCTTTCTGCTCCCGGAATGCTCCGTAATACCTTCCTTTCATCCGTTCGTTGATGGAAGTTATTTCGGAGCAGAGAGAGCGAAAATAACAGCTAGGAGAAAACATTTATACCTACCTCGAGAATTTCTTGCTCCTGTTGAATTTTTTTGGGAAGCCGGGAATATTTACTATCATACTCGTCATCTTGTAATTCTTCCTCTACTGGTTCGACGTTTGTTATTACCTGGCCATCTTTAAAAATATATAAATAAAATAAAAAATGATATAACCGGGGAATATAAGCCAAAGGATGCGAAATGTTGTTAGAAACTTTCGCTCCAGCCACGCGTCCGTTCGGTAGAAGGGGAAGTAAACAATCGAGGGTTTTAAGCGAAAAAATGGCGTTTTAATAGGGGCGATTACGGGTCCGCTGTTTTCCCGCTACACCCCCCGTTTGTTTCCTATCTCTTCTACCGAACGTTCGTGACATTTGGGCGAAAGTTTCTACCAACATTTCGCTTCCTTTATCTAATCTTCCTTGATAAATGTTACCAGGAATTGATGCGATGAGTGGAGGTTCGGCAACATCCACGCAATTCGGGAAACCAAACAATTCATCGTTGGGCAGACATAAAATTTTGGTCAACTCCGGCTCTTTCTCAGCCACCTCCAGATATCGACTCCATACTGGAACCGGAAACAGATTTTCTGTTTCATCGCCATACTTCCCCTCTAAAAAAATTATAAGCAGGCTGGCGGTTGAAGCTAGTGACGCTGGCAACCTGGTAACCATCTAGAAGCGAAATGTGACCGGTAACAGTGTCATATTTTACACTTTTGTACACTTATTCTACGCTTTTACCCCTTAACAGATAGCGCCGGCGTCACTGGTTATTAAATTATTATACTTACGAGCCAGTTTGGCGAGGTAAGCCACGACGTAACGGACGAAGTCGTTGTTTTTCAGTGACCCGTCAGATTGAATAGCGAATAAATTTTGGATATTTTTCGAATGGTCCGATAGACATTTTTTACTTTTTTTTCCTGAGAAATTTTTTAGAACTAATTAGTTTGTATCTTTATCCTGTTGCAAAGTGAATATAAAGAAAATTTACAAAATCCTTGTACCAAAGTTAAAGATTTGGCAGGAAAGAAACACAAAATATTAAAAATTATAATAATAAATTTTACTCATGTGTTGTTGAGCCTTTTTTCCCGATATTGCTATTGCGCTCTTGACAACTGTAAACCATGTGCCTTCATTTTTTACGGTGTTATTGGAAAAGGCTTCATCTATTTCGGGGACTGTCAAGAATAGTTGTTTTAGTTGTTGGCCAGGAAGAGCACTAACATAAAAATATAGCGCTTGGATGAGCGACTCTGGCGAAAAATAAGTACTCCTGGGCGTTTTTTTAAAAAGACGAAAAGCGTCGCAAATAAGTTTAACAACTTTATCTTTAGTCAGATAATTGGCCATCACGATGAAAATCTAGCCTGCAAAGGAAAAATTATTTAATTTATGTCCCGAACCTCTCTACGCTATCCGAACCTTCCTTTAGGTATTGTAACGAAGGAACACCCGCGTAACGATTACAAAGTTAGGGATATTAACATAACAAACCTACTTGGAAGATATCCAAATTGCAAATGTTTGAAAAAATCTAAAACCCACTTATATACCCGTTTGTAAATCCTATATCCCGAACGTTATAACGACGTGACAACGTTACGTGGGTGATTCGTCGTAACCATACTAGGTATTATTACGAGGGAACACCCCCATAACGTTAACACATCGCTTATACGTTAGGGATATATACATACCAAACTAACTTATATACCCGCTTTTAATTCATATATACCAAACGTAATAACGACGTGACAACGTTACGTGGGTGATCCCTCATAACCACACTCTAGATATTGATAAGAGGGAACACCCGCTTATCGTTAACATGCCGTTATTGAGTTGGGGACTTCATACAAACCATTCCTCCCGTGTAGATATCCAAATTGCAACTGATTTAAAATATAGAAAACCCACTTATATACCCGCTATTAGGTACTATATCCCGAACGTAAAAGCTAAGTGACAACGTAAGGCGGGTGATCCCTCTTAGACACACTCTAAATATTGTTAAGAGGGAACAATCGCGTATCGTTAACACGTTTCTATTACGTTAGGGACTTTATACGTACCGAACCTCCCTTGAAGATATCGAAATTGCAAATGTAGAAAATATCAAAAACCCATCTATATGCCCGCTTTTAAGTCTTATATCCCGAACGTTATAACGAAGTGACAACGTTACGCGGATGATTCCACGTAACCGAACTCTAGGTATTGTTACCAGGGAAAACCCGCGTAACGTTACCACGTCGCTATTGAGTTGGGGACTTCATACGTACCAAACCTCCCTTGAAGATATCCAAATTGCAAATTTGAAAATATATTTTTTTAAATTAATAAACATTATGTACAACAATGGCCCCCAATACTGACAATTAACACGAAAAATTTCAAAATTCTAACTATAACGGTTATTGAAAAAAATCACTTTTTCGAAAAAAATGGACACCTTGTATATGTAGTTACCATTAAGGTACACATTAGATAATTTTACACGAGAGTTTATTCAATTGTATGTTAAGGTGTTGGTGAGTGAACACATATACTTAGTAAGGTAAAATCATGAGCCATTTGGTATGGTCTCACTGGAGCTCTGTACGGAGATTACATTCTTGATATACGTCGTGAATGATCTTAAAAGATGACTGTAGACAACCACTTTTGTAATTCACCTTTATTTAACAAAATTTATACTTCACAATATTTCAACGTTTATAATACACCGTATTTCATCAACATAATACAAATTTTAATTTCCCATGCGTGAGAGCCTAGTGACATTAATATTTTACGTTGCGTGGTTTGGGATGAAATTTCTAACTACCGTTGCGCGAGAGTTAGGTGATATGTAAACTAAGCTGCGTGAGTGATGAGTGATATACGAAACTTATACGCTGGGTTAGGAATTAGTGAGAGTTCCGCATGTGATCGGTGAGATTCAGTCTTTACGGTGCGTGAGAGGTCGGTGAGAATACTACTCGAGGTGTTATCCGCGAGCCGTTATCCGGTCCCTGACAACCAGTAACTATACGTGCCGACTAAGCTTACGTTCTCCGTAAAGGCTTTTCCAAGCGGATTGAGATACGAAAACGAAATTTTGATGTCCAGTAAGATAGGCAAATTTCGACCGCAACTCTTCTACATAAGCGTAGCCAAGCGAGTGAAAGCCGCAAAGAAGAATGTTTAAGGTACTCTTCAGTGGCGAGTTAACGAATGAAAACACTTTCTGATTCCGCTTCGCTGGAATTTCGCTTGGCTTTAAACGCATCAAAACCCGAATGAAGGCGGACTTAACGAACGCCAGTAGTTGGTGGTACGGAAAAAAGACTCGGGTGGTAAAAGAGAGACTAACTAGGGCATCGGAAATCTCAAAGAATGGTATTAAATAAAGAAATTCGTATCCCGACAAAGTTCGAGAGCCTTTAACGATAAAATTTTTTCGCTCTCTTTTTACCATTAAAGGGAATGTTGTGCTGGGAGATTTCAATGGGTTCCATACGTTCCAAGAAGTTGATATTAAGAAAAAACCACCAATTTTCGAGACTGTGCTAATATTAAGAACGCGTTAAGGCGTTTGAGCCATTAGGACCAAAAATAGTTGGGTAAACCCGCAAGGGTGTTTTCGCAACCGCGGCTAAGTCAATAATGACATTATATGATTCTCCGTGATACTTAATACTGCTGGTGAAAACGCATTTCCTACGAGGGTGAAGTGCTACAAGTGACTTAATGTAACAACAACAATGCTTTTATGATAACGGCTACGCAGATTTATTGGCTGCCCGGTTTAAGTCATGTTAATTACACGGTGTAAGTTAAAAAATGACCAGGGCGAATTGAGTCCTTTTCAGACGATACAACTAGATGATTCAAAAAATGGATTGTCTGATTGCCAACCTTTTTCGTTTCATAAAACTCATCCGTCTTCTATTCAGACAATCCAACTAGTTGATTCAACTCACGTTTATCCACCTAGTGGAACCAAAAAGCTGAATTGTCTTAAAAGACCTATACTCAAACAGTTTAAAAACTCAAGTTTTAAGATTTCGGATTGTTTTCCACGTGCAGGAGGGACAATCGTTTAATAATTTCGGATCACCTTCCAGGATGTCTTCAAGATCATCCAAAAACTAACGTGAAAGCATTTCGCCTTGTAAGTAACTTTAGTTCCAATAAGAAAGTTGTTCTCCATCATATTTTTAGTCAAGGTGACTTGGATCCGATCATATTTTAGCAATAGTCGGCTGTGAAATAAATGGTCAAAAACAAGGAATTATGACTAAGAGACCACATTTAAGTCTGAAATAATCAGCAATTAAATGGACTATGGCATTCAATTTCGCGGGTCCTATTTCACTGTTAGGACTACGGAATTTCTAGGCGAGGCAACAGTTATCTCGAAAACTTTTAGGCTTAGATCTACAGTTCCAATTGGTAAGTTGTTCTCTATCTCATTTAAAGTAAAAACGGCAGTTACATAAAAAATGTGACGGTGTATTTGGAAATGCGTTAATAAACATAATGTTTCTGGAGATACGTGTTACATAACCTTTGAGACAAGGTTCGAGGTCATCCGATATTCGATAGTCATACGTCCCCCTAACAGAGGCATAGATTCTGAGAATTTTAATACGGTATCACATTTGCTGATTAATACAGACGTAAATGCGGTCTCTTAAGGCGGGTTTATAAGCGAGCGAAAAGCCGAAGCTTTTTGTAGAAACTGAAACGTTTTCGTCGGCGTCGGCTCTCGCGTAAGCGTTTACAAAGAAGCGAGAGCCAATTTCCTACTTGCTGTAGCAGACAGCTTACGCCGCATTCCGACGCTGGCGGCATCAAACTCCGTTTGATATTCTCGCGTGTTTTTCTGGGGTCTCGGCTCTCGCTTGAAATCACGTGGTCGTATTTAACCAATAATAATGCAAGCATTTTTATGACCTTCGTGGATTTCTTGAATTTTTTAATTTAATTAATTAATTTTTTTTAAAATTAGCAATTTCCGTTTTTGAAGCAATAATAAAAAAAAATAATTCAGCACAGCTATATTTCGACTTTCTTTCGTAGCTGCCATTTATTCTAAACAAACCACGTGATCACGTAAAGTTCAGGAACGGGCTTAGTACGACAAGCGCTTTTGTAAACAGTAGCTTATTGCGCAGAGGCAGATTCCGAAAGCTTTTTCCGATAGCGTCGATCAGCTTTCAGCTTCATGCACAAGATTCTTTGGATTTTCTCGCTCCTTTATAAACCCGCCTTTAGACACAATATCTTTTATGGTCTTCACATTTTTACCGTTTACTTCGCAGCGCCTTTTTTGTCAAATTTGATCGGGTCAAAGCTATTTAGACTAAAAATGTGAACTTTTCCAATCGGAATTAAAGTATTAATTTAACCTTATGCTTCTCGAGATAGTTTAAGGATAACCTTGAAGACATGGTTTAGGGTCCTACTAATTTCCTGGACCAATTGACCCCTTAAACGTGGGAAATGACCTAAAATTTCAATTTTCTAATTTTTAACTTTCTGAAATATTCGCCCTGCTCCATTTTTAGTTAACTCCATGTATATCACACGATGTATAAGGTGTTCAAAATATTTTTTTAAATAAGACGAAACTGAAGAATAAAAGGAATTTTTCATTATCACATTCTTTTAATGGTACGTTACAGATTTCAACGCATGGTTAACGATTACACAAAATAGCACCTTACGCGAAAATAATGGAAGCGGATAAATCGCGGTTTAATTGCACGGCATAATTTCGTGGCTTAATCTTCGCCTGATGATATGTCCGAAAATTCTACATTTTCATCGTTTCCTTCTACACTTTCTTCGTCAACTTCTCTTTTTCCTTCGACACTTTCTACACTTTCTTCGTCTTTTTGTACCGTTTCGTCTTCTTCCACACTTTCTTCGTCTTCTTCTTCGATTTGTACGGAGGCGTACTCTACAACTCTGTAATAAATTATATTGTTTATTCCTAATTGAAGAGAAAGTACGTTCGCTTGTTAGCTATTAAAAATGTACTAAAAGTTAAAATTTACTTTCGGGCTAAATTGGCCACTTTTAAAATTTCTGCCTTTTTTGATTTCGTAAGACCTAGGAGAAGAGCGATCTGCGATTCGTGGTTACCGTGTACAATTCCGTGTTGAGTAGAGTGGTAGCTCGCTCGAAGAAAATATCGACGGAACTAGATAATAATTACAAAAAATTTCAAGTAATTTGATTGTATTCAAAATTACGTATTAAAGCGCGATACCACCTGTACATTTTGGGGTCTAGCAAGCTTATTTACCTGCTTCTCACACCCTAAAAATGCAGGGGATATTCAGGCGCAAAACAATCTTAGATATTAACGATGGTATAAATTACCCAAAAGTTAACTGTTTCATCATAACTGCCGCCGGTGATTTTGCGTCGTTGATTTTTGTGAAAAGTTTACGGGCAAAATCCTTTTCCGGGTTACCAGTAAAATAGACCTGCTTAACGTCAGACCGAAATTTCTTAGCTTCTTTCTCCCTGTTTTAGAAAAATTAAGCGTAGAACCAAAAATAACATAACGTACAAAATTCTGGGAATAAGGGCTCACACCCACTACGTGATATTTATCAAGTGCTGTATTTCACGCGCTCTCCACGGAACTTTCGAGCGTAACAAGTAACTGGGAAACTAAGTTACTTGATTACTTGCGAAATATCACGTTAACACTGGGCAAAGTGTAGGAGCGATCGAAGTCTCAGACTTTTTGTAAAAAATAATATTTACTTTTGGTCCGATTGAACTTGTTTTTCGTCTTGCTTAATTTTATCTTGAATTTTAATTTCTTCTCCGTTGTTTCTATAACAAATAAAAATCCATTTTATTATTATTTACGGTGACGGTGACTGGTGAAATTTACCTCTCAGCATCGGGCTCGTCTATCACGTACACCACCTGAACTTTGGGCTTCTTAGACTCGTCAATTTTCATTTTCTTAACGAGGATGGCCGAAGCAGGGGAAGAACGCCTTTTATCCTTAAAAATGGTATTTTCAAGATTGTAAAACACTGAGAAAAGCATTCACAGGGAGTATAACCCCAGGATATGGGTATGGAAATTAAAGGGTTCCCATTTAAGGATGCAATAGAAACTTTGGTCTCTGCTTAGTGATTTGTTTACGATAAATCTAAAAAAATTAAGAGTTTCCATTAAATCCTTTACCTTTAACGCGATACACATTCGTTTACGGAGTAGGCCATTTGGTTACGGGCTTAATTTCGCATAGTACAGGCGCGGTCGAGTATTACCAGAAATCATACCTGTAATGAAAAGGCAGCTTCCACAAATAAGTGTAAAAACTTTTTTAATTTTTCCAACCATTCTTGAATCGGTACGAAGGAACTTGGCGTAACGAGTTTTCAGAGAATTTTCCGTATGTTTGTAAGACATTAACTTGTTTTCTACGACGTAACTTCGTATATTCTTCCAGAGAGTGTCGGATGTTATTCCGTTTCCGTCGGGAGCGCCGAATATTCTCAACACGGCGTTCTTTAATACTTCATCGTCAGATGGAGTGTAGGAAACCCGTTTCTTACTATAAGAAATAAAACGATAATTGAAGCAAAACAAAACCAAAACCAAATACAAACCTTTCAGGCAAAATATTAAAAAAGGCCGCTTTCGTCGAACCTTTAGGAATTTCAACCCTACATGGTAAAAAGATATTAAACCCCTTTAATTTTCGAACCAAAATAAATTAAGGCAAACATTTTCGTGACCGTACGTTTTCATTGTTGGCGAAATTAATTGTTTCGCAACGACCTCGTTGAAAGTTTCCCCTATAACCTTTACGGGACGATCCATCAAAAGGAAATGATTACGGGATTTCAGATTTATTGTATGTGGCCGAGCTAAAAATTCAAAAACAGCGACATTTACGACCAAGAAAAAAGGGGGTAGAATGAAACCCGCCATTAATACATACATCCCTAATGTGACAACGTTACGAGTTTGATTTCACGTGAAAATACTCTATTTTTTACAAGGCAACAATCGCGTGACGTTGTCACGTCGCTATTACGTTACGGATATATACCAACCAAACCTCCTTTGACGGTATCAAAATTACCACTGATTGAAAGTATCGAAAACCCACTTACATACCCACTTTTAAGTAAAATTTCCCGAACGTAATAGCGACGTGACCACGTTATGCGGGTGTTCCCTCCTAACCACACTCTAGCTATTGTTACGAGGGAACACCCGCGTGACGTTGTCACGTCGCTATAACGTTTGGTAATTATACGTACGAAACCTCCATTGACGGTATCCGAATTACAACTGATTGAAAATAACGAAAATTCCCCCTATATACCCGCTTTTGAGTCCTATTTCCAGAACGTAACAACGACGTGACCACGTTACGTGGGTGTTCCCTCCTAACCATACTCTATTTACTGTTACGAGGGAAAACCCACGTAAAGTTAACACGTCGCTATTACGTCTGGGACTATATACATACCAATCCTCTCTTGTAGGTATCCAAATTGAAAATGATTGAAAATATTGAAAACACTCATCTATACCCGCTTTTAAGTACTATATGCCGCACGTAATAGCGACGTGACCATGTTACGCGGTTGTTCCCTCTTAACCACACAAGGTATTTTACGAGGGAACACCCACGTAACGTTAACACGTCGCTTTTACGTTGGGGACTATATACATACCAAACCTCCCTCGGATGGTCTTCGTGCTACTTTTTCGACTAAAAAAAGAAGGAACTCTCGGTGTTTATTATCATTTCAGTCGCTGGTCCTTTCGTGGTAAGTTCATTTGTATTTGCTCCGTAGTCTTTGTACAGAAAAATCTAGTGTCCAGCTTTGTAAATTAGTCAGATTTTCACTTACGTTTGTAGGGATTTTAAAATCTATATCATTATCGCAATGGACCTTGTACAATATTCAATTTCGAAAACTTTCCACTGCTCTACGAGAGCGCAAGTGATGAGTTATTATAAGTTTATGGTGGATAACTACAATTAAACATATAACGTAAGTTACATCTCCGATCCCAGACTCTTTTTAACGAAGATAAACATTCAGCCCCGATCTGGGCAGATGGATCTCAAGCTGCCGTCGTGGGAAAAGATACCAGGTAAGCATAAATAACTTTATAATTGTTTGGAATTAAAAAACGATTCTTCTGTAGCAGTTTTGTCTGATCTCTCTGTTAATGATGGCTTGAAACGAAATATTAAATATTGAGGGCGAAAACAATATGATCAAGAAATTCCGTAGTGCTCCTAAAGAACTTAAAACAAGTGACGAAGACAAATACTTTGAAGAAGTCGTTGGAGGGATTATTTCGTCATAATTCAAACGTGGAAAGATAAATAATAAAATCAATTTTCAATATGTATAATAAAATAAATTTTTGAAATGTATAATAAAAATATTTTTTCGTAATTGAAATGTATTTATTTCACGAATTTAAGCCTATAGAAATAATCTAAGCTAAGTTGAAAAATTAAGGTATATTGG
Organism: Leiobunum rupestre; assembly: GCF_980474605.1. Taxonomy (NCBI): domain Eukaryota; kingdom Metazoa; phylum Arthropoda; class Arachnida; order Opiliones; family Sclerosomatidae; genus Leiobunum; species Leiobunum rupestre. Next base: position 3,842,055 of record NC_143393.1, on the reverse strand, counting down.
TTTTCTCACTACATATAACCTCATGCGATATTTTCAGAGAGTTCATTCTTGATACATGTCACACCACAGGCAATAGATTTTTTAATCGTCAGGATATAGCGCAATTCATCACACGTAAATGTACTTGAAAAGACTATTTCAACTCAAAGTACGCAGAAGCAGATGTGTCAAATATTCTTTGAAAAGCTTTATTTTCAACAGGGTGCCAGCAGATCAATTGGAAAACCGTTTAGGTTTTGATAGGACCGACGCGAATGGGGAAAACAGAATTAGCCTAAGCACATGGCAAATAGTCTCTGATTGTGAGGAACAAATGGGAATGGAAGAGGTACCGCTCAGGCGTAACAGTCTTGAGTCGTCATCGACGACGATGTAGACACAGAAAAATTGTCCCCCCAGAAGTTTATCGAACGTAGACCTCAATGTCACATGTGACGTAAAGTATTCCACAGTGTGTTTCGAGAAGGGGGTGCCGATTTTTATATGTTGCAACTCGGAGGCGGTATTTTGGACGATAGGTATCTCAACCGAACACAAAGAGGCCCGTTTGCAACGTGTGAATATTCATTTGATCAATGAACCTCTGTTTGAAAAAGCAGCGATTGGAAATTCGAGGGCTTCGGAAAAAAATGATAATTTTCAGTTAAAGAAGTAACGTTAAACTTACGTTCTTGTGCAAAACAAGTCGGAAGTTTTTCAGGGTCTTGCCGGCCTTTGTCACGATAATGTTCAAAACGAGGCGGCATTTTTACAGGTGGGAGTTTTTGAAAGTCATTCTGGACCTTAATTTTAGAGGCTGGAATCCCCCGGCTTTTTTGCGTTTATTGGACGTGAAGGTGGATTAAACGCCAGATTTGGATGGTAGCGCCTTTATAGTTCCAGCTGGAAACGGGTTATCGCGGAGGGCAGATAAAATTTTACCTCTATTTGTTACCAACTCAATAGCCCCGCCCTCGGATTTATAATCAATTATCGCAACAACGAGTGTGTTAACCCGTTAAAAGATGAGATTTGTGTTGTATCCTAGGTGGCTGCTGCCGTTGGAAGGGGAAGGAATTATCTTCTTCTGACGTGAAAGCTCTGGGAATAAGTGCAGCCAATAAAAATTGATTTCCTATGGATTGAAAGCGTGTGTGAAGTCTAGTTGCTTTGTGTTTCTGTAAGGAATGTGTTTCTGGTATACCTACTTCTGCCTAATTTCCCGAAAGTAATGGTGACGTGAGAGTAGTACGTGGTTGTTACCTAAGAAGTCTTGTAAAGAGGAAACACTCGCTTGTCGTTGTCACGTAACCCTTAACCGCTAAATATACTTACTAAACCTAGCTTGGTTTTATCCAAAGCGCGGAAAATAAGGAAAAATAAAATCAGTTAAAATAAATTTGCGAGAAATGTTAAGGCGGGTTTATAAGCAAGCGAAAAGCTGAAGCTTTTTGTAGAAACTGAAACTTTTTCGTCAGCGTCGGCTCCCGCGTAAGCGTTTACAAAGAAGTGAGAGCCGATTTCCTACTTGCTGTAGCAGACAGCTTACGCCGAATTCCGACGCTGGCGGCATCAAACTCCGTTTGATATTCTCGCGTGTTTTTCTAGGGTCTCGGCTCTCGCTTGCAATCACGTGGTCGTATTTAACCAATAATAAGGCAACCCGTTCTATGACCTTCGTGGATGTATTGTTTTTTTTAATTTAATTTATTTATCTTTTTTAAAATTAACAATTTTCGTTTTTGAAGCAATAATAAAAAACTGCATTCAGCACCACAATTTTTCGACTTTTTTGTAGCCGCCATTTATACAAAAAAAACACCACGTGATCACGTCAAGTTGAGCAACGGGCTCAGCACGACAAGCGCTTTTGTAAACAGTAGCTTACGGTGCAGAGGCAGATTCCGAAAGCTTTTTCCGATAGCGTCGATCAGCTTTCGGCTTCATGCACAAGCATCTTTGGATTTTCTCGCTCCTTTATAAACCCGCCTTTAGAAAATTATATTTTATTTTTTATTCAAAACTGAGCACATGCTAAATTGCTTTCGAAAAAACTCTTTAGTCAAGGAATTGGGATACAAAATGCGTATTAAGATGTGTTAACAATAGGTAAGTTAGTATGTGTTTACATAAAGTAAGGGATATCACGTGATTGCGTTAAAGTTAAGAGAAGGGGATAAACGAGAGATTTCCGATATTCTTGAGAGTCTTGATAACTAAGATAAAGTTTCACTGTAGACAGCAAAATATTACTGTATTTAGTCGAAGTAACTCGTCGTTATGTATTTTATAGAACGTTTGGAATACCGAATAAATTTCACTCGCTTCGAGAACGGAAAATACAATTCCGCGTATAAAAGTCAATGAGTTAAGGCGGGAAAAAAAAACAAAAAGCGATCTTCCCCGTTGAAAAGAAGCTTAATCTAAGCCAATCTATGTCCGAAAATCCTACACTTTCATCGTCTCCTTCTACACTTTCTTCGTCAACTTCTCTTTTTCCTTCGTCTCTTTCTACACTTTCTTCGTCTTTTTGTACCGTTGCGTCTTCTTCCACACTTTCTTCGTCTTCTTCCTCGATTTGTACGGAGGCGTACTCTACAACTCTGTAATAAATTATATTGTTTATTCCTAATTGAAGAGAAAGTACGTTCGCTTGTTAGCTATTAAAAATGTACTAAAAGTTAAAATTTACTTTCGGGCTAAATTGGCCACTTTTAAAATTTCTGCCTTTTTATTTCGTCAGACCTAGGAGAAGAGCGATCTGCGATTCGGTGGTTACCGTGTGTAATTCCGTGTTGAGTAGACTAGTAGCTCGCTCGAAGAAAATATCGACGGAACTAGATAATAAATACAAAAAAATTCAAGTGAAAGTAAATTCTTCGGTATAGGTAAATTAACCGTATTCAATATTTCGTATTTGATCGTGACACCACCTGTACATTTTGGGGTGTAGCAAGCTTACCTACCTGCTTCTCACACCTTAAAACGCCGACGGATTTAACGATTTTATTTTATTATCGAATGTATAAATACCCGAAAGTTAACTCTTTGATCATAACTGCCGCCGGCGATTTTGCGTCGTTGATTTTTCTGAAAAGTTTACGGGCAAAGTCCTTTTCCGGGCGACCAGTGAAATAGACGTGCACAACGTCAGACCTAAATTTCTTAGCTTCTTTTTCCCTGTTTTGGAAAAATTAAACATAGAACCAAAAATAAGTAATTTTACATACTACAATAAGGGAGTATGGGTCACTAGCGCCACATGATATTGATCAAGTGCTGTATTTCACGCGCTCGCGTAGGCAAATATCAAATAACACGGAAAAAATTTACTTGATTAGTTGCGACGTATCACGTTAACCATGGACAAAGTCAAGCAGGGGTCGAAGTCCCAGACTTTTTGTAAAAAATACTATTTACTTTTGGTTCGATTGATCTTGTATTTCGTCCTTCTTTAATTGTTCTTGAATTTTTTCTTCGTTGTTTCTATAACAAAAAAATCCATTTTATATTATTCACGATGACGGTGACTGTTGAAATTTACCTCTCAGCTTCGGGTTTGTTTATCTTGGTCATCTCCTGAACTTGGGGCTTCTCCGCCTCCACAATTTTCAGTTTCTTAACGGCCGAAGCAGTGGAAGAACGCCTTTTATCCTAAAAAAATGGTATTTTAAAGGTTGTAAATACACCGAGAAAAACACTTACAGGGAATATAACCCCAGGATATGGGTGTGTAAATTAAGAGGGTTCCCATTGATGGACGCTTTAGAAACTTTGATATCTGCTTAGTGGTATGTTTACGATAAATCTCAAAAAATGTAGGGTTTTCCATTAAAACCTTTCCCTTTAACGCGATACACACTCGTATACGAAGTAGGCCGTTGGTTAACGGGCTTAATTTCGAATAGTACAGGCGCATCGGCTCGCAACGTCACTCACGGTTGAGCGCTTGAAACGGCCTTGTTTGTACTCAGGGCCGGACTGGCTAGTAGTTGGCCCCGCCGGCAATGCAATCGGGTTAGCCTCATTTCCCATTAATGACCAATTTTTCCACTTAGGTCCCCAAATTGAGTTGGCCCCGATCTGAGCGTTGATCGCCGGTTAGCCACCCGGGCCAGTCCGGGCCTGTTTGTAGTATCAAAAAACATACCTCTAATGAAAGGCAGTTTCCACAAATAAGTGTAATTTTTTACATTATTCTTACCATTCTTGTATCAGTACGAAGGAACTTGGTGTAACGAGTTTTCAAAGAATTTTCCGAATGATTGTAGGACATTAACTTATTTTCTACGATGTAACTTCGAATATTCTTCCAGAGATTGTCGGATGTTATTCCGTTTCCGTCGGGAGCGCCAAATATTTTCAACACGGACTTCTTTAATACTTCATCGTCAGATGGAGTGTAGGAAACCCGTTTCTTACTATAAGAAATAAAACGATAATTAAAGAAAAACATAACAAAAACAAAATACAAACATTTCAGGCAATACATTAAAAGTTGCCGCTTCCGTCGAATCTGTAGGAATTTCGACCCTACATGGTATAAAGATAATAAAGCCATTTCATTTTCCGACCAAAATAGAATAAGCCAATTTTTTCCGTGACAGTACGTTTTTGTTGTTGGTGAATTAAAATGTTTCGCAACGACCTCATCGAAAGTTTCCCTTTTAACCTTTACGGGACGATCCATCAAAAGAAAAGGATTACGAGATTTCGGATTCATTGTAAGTCGCCGAGCTAAATATTAAAAAACAACGACAGTTACGACCAAGAAAAAAGGGGCAAGAATGAAACGCGCTATAAATACATATATCCCTAACGGGACAACGTTACGAGTGTGTTTTCACAAGAGAATACTTTATGTATTTTTACGAGGGAACACCCGCGTTACATTTTCATGTTGCTATTACGTTAGGGATATATACGTACCAAACCTCATTGGACGTTACTGATTGAAAATATCGAAAATTCCACCTATATACCCACTTTTGAGAACTATATCCCGAACGTAATAAGGAAGTGACAAGGATACGCGGGTGATCCCTCTTAACCACACTTTTGTGAAGAGGGAACACCGTCGAATCGTTAACAAGTCCCTTGTACGTTGGGGACTATATACATAACAAACCTCCCTTGTAGATATCCAAATTCAAAATGATTGAGAATATCAAAAACCCACTTATATACCTGCTTTTAAGTCCTATATACGGAACGAAATAGCGAAGTGACAACGTTACGCGGGTGATTCATCGTAACCATACTCTAGGTTTTGTTACGAGGGAATAACCTCGTATCGTTAACACGTCGCTATTACGTTGGGGACTATATACATAACAAACCTCCCTTGTAGATATCCAAATTGAAAATGATAGAGAATATCAAAAACCCACTTATATACCCGCTTTTAAGTACTATATCCCGAACGTAATAGCGAGGTGACAACGTTACGCGGGTGATTCCTCTTAACCATACTCTAGGTTTTGTTCGAGGGAATACCCTCGTATCATCAACACGTCGCTATTACGTTGGGGACTATATACATAACAAACCTCCCTTGTAGATTGAAAATGATTGAAAATATTGAAAACCCACTTTAATACCCGCTATTAACCATACTCTCGGTATTGTTAAGCGGGAGCACCCGCGCAAGGTTAAAACATCGCTATTTCGTTAAGGATATATATTTACCAAACTTTCCATGAAAATATCGCAATTGCAAATGTTTGAAATATTTAAAACTAACTTATATACCCGCTCTAAAGTTATATATCCCGAACGTAATAACGACGTGACAATGTCACGCGGGTGATACCCTAATCTTATTTCTAGGTATTTTTACGAGAGAACCTCAGCGAAAAGTTTTTACGTCACCCTATTACGTAAAATATACGTACCCTACCTCTCTATAAGATATCAATATCAGAAATGTTTGAAAATATCGAAAACCCACTTTAATACCCGCTATTAACCATACTCTCGGTATTGTTAAGAGGGAACACCCGCGTAAGGTTAAAACGTCGCTATTTCGTTAAGGATATATATTTACCAAACTTCCCTTGAAAATATCGCAATTGCAAATGTTTGAAATATCCAAAACTAAATTATATACCCGCTCTAAAGTCCTATATCCCGAACGTAATAACGACGTGACAATGAACCTTATTTCACCCGAATAAAAACGAAATTTATAAGCACAGACAGACATTTTATTATTTGCAAATTGTTCGATTGTACATTTTCTTACAAATGGTTAAATGTTTGAAGAGTCTGCTGAACTTTTCACAGTACGTGATGGTGCAAAGTTTCCAAAAACCTTGAAAGAATTAAGCGATTGAAAACAAATTGTTAATACCGAAAAAAACTACATACGTAAGAGTTGTCTTCGATATGGTGGATAACATGAAGTTGGTAGAACATGCAAGGTTTAAGAGATATGTTATCTGCTCGGTAGTCGAAATTTCATCATTCGTTTTGTTTTCGACGCTACGAGCGTTCTCGTAAAATGAACTTAAGACTCTAATGTCAAAATTAATTATTATAAGTAAGAAGTGTACGAACGGTGATTAATAGCGAATTTATCACCTGGATGTGATATCTTTATTTTCGCTTGACATATCGCGAGAAATTCTTTGCCACGCTAGAAGGCCTTCAACGTGTATGGTCGGTTGTCCGTCTTTAACTGTGGCGCTTACCGATTCCTTTACTTTCTCGCCATTGTCTACCTCGATTCGCTGAGCCTGCAAATTTTTTTCACATTTCTCCTGCTTTTCAGGATTTCTTGCAATGGTCGAAGATGGCACGTTCTGCTAAAATTGAAATATTTAAAGTATTTCACTCGCAATTTGTGTAGGTCTTCGGCAGGATTGTAATTAACCTTAGCCATCCCATTTTTATTCGTTTTTTACTTTTTAAATCTCGATGAACTTTCAGCCACCGAAAAATTAAAAATGTAAAACCGGACTGCCGAATCGCTAAGATTTCGTTTTGAGGTCAGGTAGGGTTGGGTAAGATTAGACGCCAAAGGTCAGGGGTCGCTGAAAGTGGACCGACCAAATTAGCATTGCCATCGCGACGAAGCGACCTGATATTTTAGCTTAAACATCTCTAGATGAAAAATTTTTATTGAACAAAGGTAATGAGAAAACCAACCCTTTTTTGACTCCTTTAGGCTTGATATGTTTATAATACCGGTCCTGAATGTGTCTTAATGGAATGTTTACAAAAATTTTATTTTTTTTGAAATACTCCAAGACCTCATTCCAGGCGACACCGTCGCGTTGACCGGAAACACTGGAAAATTTTTTAACCGCGATCTTGATACTGTTGTCGTCGTTTACGGTGAATCTTTTTCTGCGATGAAATTGAAACACAGCCGTAAATCAAATCTGTTGTGTTAAAAAAATAAATTAATATACCTAGTTTTCGTTTTGTTCGACTTGGAATGAGTTGCAGCAGCTGGTTTGGTTGTCTTTGCTTCTTTTGGCTCCTTCTCGTCTAATTTTTGTAAATCGTCGAAAAACGAGGTTTCCGGTATCGAAACCCGCGTTGAAGTTTTAAAAAAACGGTAACGTGAATTTTTTCTAAATTCCATATTTTTAGGAAATATTATAGACGTACGGAGCGCGAAAATCTTACCACCGCCTTCAGTAGTAGTGCATCGAATAATTTTTGTCATGGATTTTTCACCCTTTATGTAGTATTTGATCCAACAGCTCCAACTGTCACTCAGGACAAAGCGGAGACATCTGATGAACAGGTATCTTAAAGGGAACGTGCCTTTTAAGGGAGTAATGGGTAAGAATACGATGCTCTAGAAATGTTAATCGGAAACTTAAAACTAACATATTCTTTAAATGTTCGCGGGTATCAAACATAGAACTTGTAACTTTCTAAGAGAAATCACCAAAATTAACGTGTTATACAAATCGTACCAGGTAACAAACCGGGAACTAGAAGCTTTTGAAAAGAATTTTCCAAAAGTTACGTATTCTATAAACGTAACCGAGTAACAAACGTTTAACCATATATCCGAAAGTAACATATCCTTTAATTGTTTCCATATTCAGGCAATAAATATAAAACCTAACTTTATATAAGAATGTCCGACTATATTAGACTATATACGACTATATCCAACTATATCCGACTATATCCGACTACCTCCGACTATATCCGACTAGCTTCAGCCTCGAAAATTATTGAAGTCCTAACCTAACCTAACCTAAACTAACCTAACCTAACCTAACCTAACCTAACCTAACCAACCTAACCTAACCTAAGCTAACCTAACCTAACCTGTACCCGTACCTGTACCTTTACCTGTACCTGTACCTGTAGCTGTACCTTTACCTGTACCCTTACCTGTACCTGTACCTTTACCTGTACCTGTACCTGTACTTAAGTTCGGTGAGAGTCTAACTTAACGTTGCGTGAGAGTTGGGTGAGAGTTTGAGTTAACATTGCGTGAGAGTTAAAACTACTTAGCTGGGTGAGAGATGTCTGTGAGAGATGTATAGTAAAGGTGAAGGAGAGAGAAGATATATTTATATGTATATATATGTAAATGTATATGAACGAATATGTAGGTATATGTATATGTATATATATGTATATGAAGAGTAAAGGTGAGGGAGCTGTCTTAACGTTGCGTGAGTGAGAGTTTGAGATAACGTTGCCTGAGAGTTGGGTGAGAGTTTGAGTTAACATTGCGTGAGAGTTAAAACTACTTAGCTGGGTGAGAGATGTCTGTGAGAGATGTATAGTAAAGGTGAAGGAGAGAGAAGATATATTTATATGTATATATATGTAAATGTATATGAACGAATATGTAGGTATATGTATATGTATATATATGTATATGAAGAGTAAAGGTGAGGGAGCTGTCTTAACGTTGCGTGAGTGAGAGTTTGAGTTAACGTTGCCTGAGAGTTGGGTGAGAGTTTGAGTTAACATTGCGTGAGAGTTAAAACTACTTAGCTGGTGAGAGATGTCTGTGAGAGATGTATAGTAAAGGTGAGGGAGATAGAAGATATATTTATATGTATATATATGTAAATGTATATGTACGAATATGTAGGTATATGTATAGGTATATATATGTATATGAAGAGTAAAGGTGAGGGAGCTGTCTTAACGTTGCGTGAGAGGTGGGTGAGAGTTTGAGGTAACATTACGTGAGAGTCAAAACTACTTAGCTGGGTGAGAGATGTCTGTGAGAGATGTATAGTAAAGGTGAAGGAGAGAGAAGATATATTTATATGTATATATATATGGGTATATTATATGTACGTATAAGAAGAGTTAAGGTGAGAGTTTGAGTTAACAGTGGTTGAGAGTTGGCTGAGAGTTTGAATTAACATTGCGTGAGAGGTGGGTGAGAGTTTGACTTAACGTTGCGTGACAGTCAAAACTACTTAGCTAGGTGAGAGATGTCTGTGCGATATGTATAGTAAAGGTGAAGGAGAGAGAAGATATATTTATATGTATATATATGTATATGTACGTATATGTATATATATGTGTATATTTAGAGTAAAGGTGAGGGAGCTGATTTAACGTTGCGTGAGAGTTTGCTGAGAGTCTGAATTAACGTTACGTGAAAGGTAAAACTACTTAGCTGCGTGACAGATGTCTGTGAGATACGATAGGTGATACTGGAAGGAATTGCTTAGTAATATCCATGTCTATGTGTATGTACATGTTTAGGAATGTATATGTTTATTTAAAGTAAAGTAGAAGGACAGGTAGAGAAGGAGCTGACGTACTCCCACCATTTACCGGCGCACGTACTCCCACCATTTACCGGCGCACGTACTCCCACCATTTACCGGCGCACGTACTCCCACCATTTACCGGCGCACATATGGAGAGTAAAGGTGAGGGAACTTTACTAACGTTGCGTGAGAGGTGGGTGAGAGTTTGAGTTAACGTTGCGTGAGAGGTGGGTGAGAGTTTAACTAGTTAACTGGGTGAGAGATGTTTGTGAGATATGTATAGTACAGGGGAATGAGAGAGATGTATGTATAGGCATGTTCATTTACGTATATAGTTAGGTATATGTATATATATATATATATGTATATGGAGAGTAAAGGTGAGGGAACTGACTACCGTTGCGTGAGAGTTTGACTTAACGTTGCGTGAGAGGTGGGTGAGAGTTTGACTTAACTTTGCGTGATAGGTGGGTGAGAGTTTGACTTAACGTTGCGTGAGAGGTGGGTGAGAGTTTGACTTAACGTTGCGTGAGAGTTAAAACTAGTTAGCTGGGTGAGAGATGTATAGTAATGGTAGATGTGAGAGAAGATATATGTATATGGAGAGTAAAGGTGAGGGAGCTGACTAGGGTTGCGTGAGAGGTGGCTGAGAGTTTGAGTTAACATTGCGTGACAGTCAAAACTACTTAGCTAGGTGAGAGATGTCAGTGCGATATGTATAGTAAAGGTGAAGGAGAGAGAAGATATATTTATATGTATATATATATGGGTATATTATATGTACGTATAAGAAGAGTTAAGGTGAGAGTTTGAGTTAACAGTGGTTGAGAGTTGGCTGAGAGTTTGAATTAACATTGCTTGAGAGGTGGGTGAGAGTTTGACTTAACGTTGCGTGACAGTCAAAACTACTTAGCTAGGTGAGAGATGTCTGTGCGATATGTATAGTAAAGGTGAAGGAGAGAGAAGATATATTTATATGTATATATATGTAAATGTATATGTACGAATATGTAGGTATATGTATAGGTATATATATGTATATGAAGAGTAAAGGTGAGGGAGCTGTCTTAACGTTGCGTGAGAGGTGGGTGAGAGTTTGAGGTAACATTACGTGAGAGTCAAAACTACTTAGCTGGGTGAGAGATGTCTGTGAGATATGTATAGTAAAGGTGAAGGAGAGAGAAGATATATTTGTATGTATATATATATGGGTATATTATATGTACGTATAAGAAGAGTTAAGGTGAGAGTTTGAGTTAACAGTGGTTGAGAGTTGGCTGAGAGTTTGAATTAACATTGCGTGAGAGGTGGGTGAGAGTTTGACTTAACGTTGCGTGACAGTCAAAACTACTTAGCTAGGTGAGAGATGTCTGTGCGATATGTATAGTAAAGGTGAAGGAGAGAGAAGATATATTTATATGTATATATATGTATATGTACGTATATGTATATATATGTGTATATTTAGAGTAAAGGTGAGGGAGCTGATTTAACGTTGCGTGAGAGTTTGCTGAGAGTCTGAATTAACGTTACGTGAAAGGTAAAACTACTTAGCTGCGTGACAGATGTCTGTGAGATACGATAGGTGATACTGGAAGGAATTGCTTAGTAATATCCATGTCTATGTGTATGTACATGTTTAGGAATGTATATGTTTATTTAAAGTAAAGTAGAAGGACAGGTAGAGAAGGAGCTGACGTACTCCCACCATTTACCGGCGCACGTACTCCCACCATTTACCGGCGCACATATGGAGAGTAAAGGTGAGGGAACTTTACTAACGTTGCGTGAGAGGTGGGTGAGAGTTTGAGTTAACGTTGCGTGAGAGGTGGGTGAGAGTTTAACTAGTTAACTGGGTGAGAGATATTTGTGAGATATGTATAGTACAGGGGAATGAGAGAGATGTATGTATAGGCATGTTTATTTACGTATATAGTTAGGTATATGTATATATATATATATGTATATGGAGAGTAAAGGTGAGGGAACTGACTACCGTTGCGTGAGAGTTTGACTTAACGTTGCGTGAGAGGTGGGTCTAAGTTTGACTTAACGTTGCGTGAGAGGTGGGTGAGAGTTTGAGTTAACATTGCGTGACAGTCAAAACTACTTAGCTAGGTGAGAGATGTCAGTGCGATATGTATAGTAAAGGTGAAGGAGAGAGAAGATATATTTATATGTATATATATGTATATGTAATTATATGTATATATATATGTGTATATTTAGAGTAAAAGTGAGGGAGCTGATTTAACGTTGCGTGAGAGTTTGCTGAGAGTCTGAATTAACGTTGCGTGAAAGGTAAAACTACTTAGCTGCGTGACAGATGTCTGTGAGATACGATAGGTGATACTGGAAGGAATTGCTTAGTAATATCCATGTCTATGTGTATGTATATGTTTAGGAATGTATATGTTTATTTAAAGTAAAGTAGAAGGACAGGTAGAGAAGGAACTGACGTACTCCCACCATTTACCGGCGCACGTACTCCCACCATTTACCGGCGCACGTACTCCCACCATTTACCGGCGCACGTACTCCCACCATTTCTTGGCGCACGTACTCCCACCATTTACCGGCGCACGTACTCCCACCATTTACCGGCGCACGTACTCCCACCATTTACCGACAGAAGAACTATTTTCATTTTCAATACCTTACTATACATACAATATGTAATTAACTTTGGCGTGTAGTGAGAAGTCCAAAAAGACTGAAACAGAACGTACAATTATATCTTGAGCGTCAAGTATCGAGAAAAAGTATAACCACTATAACTTAGCAAATTGTGTGTGAGCCTTTACATTAACAATAACTAAAGGCGTGACTAGAAGCTCGCCGCTTAGGCGCGGGGGGTCCTGGGGGCGGAGCCCCCCAGACTAGCTGCAGCGCACACAGCCCCCGCAGGGAAAAGAAAAGAAAAATAAAAAAGTGGGGGGGTATGGGAGGCGGCAGCCCTCCAACAGAAAGTACAATTCAAAGTCCCAGCTTTAAGAAAAAAGAAACATGACACCCACGATTCCTAACCTAACCTAACCTAACCTAACCTTACATCCCACCATTTCCCGGCGCACGTACTCCCACCATTTCCCGGCGCACGTACTCCCACCATTTACCGGCGCACGTACTCCCACCATTTACCGACAGAAGAACTGTTTTCATTTTCAATACCTTACTATACATACAATATGTAATTAACTTCGGCGTGAAGTGAGAAGTCCAAAAAGACTGAAACAGAACGTACAATTATATCTTGAGCGTCAAGTATCGAGAAAAAGTATAACCACTATAACTTAGCAAATTGTGTGTGAGCCTTTACATTAACAATAACTAAAGGCGTGACTAGAAGCTCGCCGCTTAGGCGCGGGGGGTCCTGGGGGCGGAGCCCCCCGGGCTAGCGGCAGCGCACACAGCCCCCGCAGGGAAAAGAAAAGAAAAAGAAAAAAAGCGGGGGGGTATGGGGGGCGGCAGCCCCCCCAACAGAAAATACAATTCAAAGTCCCAGCTTTAAGAAAAAAGAAACATGACACCCAAGATTCCTAACCTAACCTAACCTAACCTAACCTAACCTAACCTAACCAAGGTGTATTCTTATTTTACTAATAAGATGGCGAAAATAATAAAAAAAACATTGAATTTTAAAATATAAAAAATTCAATAACTGAAATGAGCTTCGTAATGAAAATGTTTTAATATTAAATTGTATTTAAAAAAATAAATTTGTTCTGTAAATGGAATCGATATGGTCCTAATTAGGTATTAATTAGGTACGAATTGATTCTTTAAAAGGAATTAATATGGTTTTCATAAGGTACAAACTGGTTCTTTAAAAGTGTTCTATAAGGTCTTCAAAAGGTATAAACTAGTTCCATAAATGATATTATATGATACTTTGCAAATATATAAATATGTGCTCTATAAGGAATAAAAATGATCTATAAAAATGATATAAAAGTAACAAAAAAGAAATAATAAAGGTATTAAGAAGAAGTTAAAACGTTATTAAAAAAGTATAAAAACGTTATTAAAAAAGTTTAAAAACGTTATTAAAAAAGTATAAAAACGTTACTAAAACATTATTAAAAAAGTTTAAACACGTTACTAAAAAGGTATAAAAACGTTATTTAAACTGACTTAAATCTTGATTTAAAAGAGGTGTATAAGTACTTTTTAAAGGCTTAAAAGGTTCTTAAAAAGGACTAAACACGGCATGAAATCAGAAGTTAAATATACCTTAAAAGTGCCGAATTTGGGAGAAAAAAAATTTCCACCGAAAAGCAATAAAATTAAACCTTTTTTCCCGAGAGTGTAGGTAGAAAATAAAGGTTCTCAGTTTTAGGAATAGACAATAATTATAACAGCAAAAAGTACTTTAATCAGATAGGATAATACCGAAGGCACCACCTTCGCCATAGGTCATCAAGTGACTTTTAAAGCCATTAATTCAGGTGGACGGGTTACAATGCGTAGGAGGGTGGTGGCTAGCCCTGCAAGCCACGCGAGCCAACAGTTCTCTACTTTCACTATTACCGTTAACCTCAACAAGTTTTTAATTACCAGGGCAATTATCTTTTCCGTAATTTTCCCGAGAAAATTGTAAATTACTGTTACCATAGTAATTTACCGTGTTAATTACCAGGTAAATTTACCGATTCGTTTCTCTAACCAGGCTAATTTCTATCTTTAAAAGACAACCTTTATTCCATTGGCGTAGCCAGCAATTCGTCAAGAGGGGGTCGAGATACGTGAATGTTAAGAGGGGGGTTGAGAAAGGGGTGTTAATTTAAACCCGGGGGATGGGTTTGGACCCGGGAACCCGCATTTGCATCTGCAAATGTAGGCTTTGTCCCTAACAGCCTTTCCCTTAACTTCAGAGAGTTCTCTCGTTGTTTTGGGACAACGCTGCTGGGGAAGGTAAGGATAACTCATCCTCACTCGCATCTTCTCCGAAAGACTAAGAGCGGAGTAGAGTTACTGGTGACGCTATTTATTGCACCACAGTGAGTCCGCAAAGATTTCTTGCTGGGCTTTCTTCTCCAGTCAATTAGGATGGAGAACGGAAGCGTTATCCGAGGGACCCGCTATGTAAGGGACGTGGGGACACTCTTCACTCTCTTGGTTCCGGAGTGCCACCTAACCAGTCGAATCTTTACTATTATCTCTTCTAGACATAGTTATTAGTTGCTTGCCAGGCTTTGTAATCTTTGGTAAATATAAATATTAGTATTAATAAAGAGTATTTTACAGTTTGACTCTCGTACATGGTTAGACATAAGCCGACAATTTCCACGCTTCACAACCTTATATGACCAATTTGACTAATTTCACAACAAACAAGTGGCTTCAAATTATCCGGAGTCTGGTCTTTCTTTCGGTTCTACCGATAATTTAATATTATATAATGATTAAACTACCAACAAGATCAAATCAATTGATAGATTGAGAGGAAACCTAGGCTTAGCCGTGTTTTGTTTTTGATAGAGGTCAGTCGAACAGTAAAGGGCGGTAGCTGCAGCAGCTGTTCCAAATGGAAAAAGTAGATGAATTATAACCTTTTCAACTAATCTTACCAGACCATTTATGTATGAAAGAACAGAGAAATACTTAGTTTTATTAGAATCAGAAAATATACCAATTACTTAAAGGAGCTACTTAATAAATAAGAAACCCAGATAAAAATATTTAGGCCTGCAACATGCTTGCAGTAGCAAAGAATATGGGAAGAGCAAAGAAATATAAGTCTACGGAAGAAGAAAAAACTGAAATAAACCACAAGAAAACTAGTAGAAACAATAAAAATGATAATTTCGTTTACGAGTAAGGCTACATTTACGTTGCTATTCAGATTTATATTTCAAATGAAACAAGTACAATTATTTTAACAAAATATTACAAATATTTATGATTTACAATTCTTAACGTTGTCACGTTAGACTAGTTTTTATTAGTCGTTAACTGGGCTTCACTAATTAATAACAATAAACTGATTACGATGATATTTGTTTGAGCTATTCGTTCCTTGGACGTTTCTTCTTATAGTGACAGCCTTTTTTCCACTTACACATGATGCACTTTTAATTTTTCCCCAGCATCGTATTTTATTTATTTGTTTTTCGAGAAAGATTCGCTCGACCGGCGCCAGGTAGCGTATTCAAACCTTCACCGCGGAGGTGGGGAGGTTCTCTTTTCGAGGAGGGGAAGATGACACGTGGCCACTAAGGTGGGGGAAAACGGAGACTTGCCTCCTGTGTTAGAAAAAAAGGACGCTGATAATTTCGGATAATGTATTTCTGATATGACACTAAAGACGCGGCGTCTAAGTATCAAATTCAAAAATAGGTACCGATTGAACTAGGCCATAGTAAGCGAAACTGCGATTTATAGAAAAGAGGAAACTTTATTGCGATATTAGATCTTATAAAAAATAAATGTCTTGATTTAAAAGCCAAGTGCGACAATATGCCGATTAATGCCAAATATATGCACAGCACCATACAAAACGAAATAATTGGCATTTGTGCAAGTTTAAAAAGCATACTCAAAACTTCGTTTCGTCCCTTCTAAGAGATCATTTTTTTACTTGTTTGCAAAGGTACACTTTTTTAAAGCATACAGAAAAAAATCTATAATTCCACAGAAAAATATTTTAGTCCGGTTTTGCAAACGTCAAAACAAAAACACTTGTTGTCAAACCAGAATCAAATTTCTGAATTTATCTAAAATAAAAGGAACTAAAGATTTGGGTAGGAAAGTAGCAGTGAAAATTCCATGTCCCCGTCACCGAAATGATAACTTAACCAAACATAACTTACGTTAAAGGATGCGTAGATTTAAAATCATAAAACTCAACTGACAATATTTAGCCGCTCAGTAATTTTTAAAGGCTTCAAAAGTAATATAACGTGCGTTGAATTCGTTGAAAGATTTCGATGAATTGAAGAATCAAAATATTACGTTCGTATGACGCGTAGAATTCGTAGATTCGTGAGCACGGAGCTCGCAGCTAGAAATTATGCCAACGACATAATTCTACTGCGCGTAGAAAAAAATTACTGCAGCATCACTTATCTCGTTCCAAATTGCAGATGTAGATCAAAGTTAATTCGGTTTCGTCCAGACGTAGTTGGGACTTTGCATGAAGCACGGTACACGAAATCATTTCAATACGTTGATTAAATCATTAAACACCCTTAACACACTTTTTTATTTGTAAACAACCCCTTATGTATTTGATAGCGTGGCAACGCAGAGCGTATTCAGGTAAAAAATAATTTCGACACGTACGGGAATTGAGCGTACGCGCAGAGGCTTTACCGGAACCTCGTTTCGCGAACCTTCTTTCGTGCCAACTCGACAACATACGTTGGTTAAATCATTAAACACCCTTAACACACTTTTTTATTTGTGAACAACCCCTTATTGATTGGATAGCGTGGCAACGCAGAGTGTATTACGGTTAAAAATCATTTCGACACGTACGGGAATTGAGTGTACGCGCAGAGGCTTTACCGTAACTGCGTTTCGAGAACCTTCTTTCGTGCCAACTCGACATCGTTCCCGTCGCCCGAAGACTCAGCCTACGCGTTTGTAGATGTAAAAGCGCTACGAACTTAGTTAAACGACGATCTCTATAATTATAAAATTGAAACCAAGTTGTACACACCACCGTACCTGTAGATTATATTTATTCTTAATAGTACGGTATTTTCAACTTGTTCTTCTAAATATGGGACAATATTGGAAGTTTAAAAGAGAAATATTTTTGGTAAATAACACAAGATTTTTTTTCAACTGAAGTGTTTTCTTTCCTGAGATATCTATTGCTCTATTATTTCAGAAATAAATATGTTTTTTTTATTTATCCCAAATTTAACATCAATTGCTAAGGATATAGACCAATAGAGGCTACCAAAAATATTTGGCTCTTGCGTAACTGTTAATGAAGTTGTACCTTTTGCCCTAATGTTTCATGCGTAAATGGAACAATCTTTTTATTTACTTTAGATAGTGCGCGAGACAATGGATGCTAAAATATCTATAAACGCGTGGAAGATTTAAACAAATTAAACAAGCTATATGTGGCGTCGGAACCGGGGGGCAGGGGGGCGATCGCCCCCCCGACTGCGAAATCCGAGGGGCAGTGTCCCCTCAGTTTTCCAGTTAAAGTAACTAATAGGTAATTTGTTTTGCCAAAAAAAAACGTGTAAGTCATGCTTAAAGAAAACGTATGTTTCAAAAACCATTGCATAGAGTTCGAAAATTTTAAAAGCAAGAAATTTTAATTTCCCTTTGAATATCCCGCCGAACGCCCTTCAAGGTTTTTTAACGTCGACATACATAACTTCCCATTTTACATGAAACTGTTGGAAATAGTAAACAAAACGAATGTAGTAATCATCGCGGATTAAACATGCGACATCCTTCAGAATACCGTTATAAGACAGTTATAAAAGTAGGACAAAGAAAAGCCTTCCACTATCGGAGCCGTCTAAGGTGCAGATACAGTGAACAATGAATATAAATATATTTAGGCGTTAAGGTAGTCAAAAACGTTTAGATAATATAAAATGTACGAACAGTATGATATTGATATATTAAGAATATTAAAATATAATCTAAGGAACTTAGTAAGCTAGATTTCAGCATAATTCTACATTATTAAATTTTGGGATAACGCAGGATACGCAACAAGAGAACAATAGTTTAGACACAAGGAGACGAAATAAAATTTTTAAATTAAAGATTTTCAACCGCAGATACACGTGGTAGGCTAATAAAACTTGCCTGTACCGGGGCCCTTAACCGATCGGGGGCCTTGGCCTGATAGCCCATGCCCTAAGAAGGCTTTGACTGCTAGATGGAAGCAGGCGAATACTTTCTATTTATTGCAATTTTAGATCAGTGTCTATAATATATGTTGTTGGATATTTGTAATATATTTTACGTATGTATTTAAAGTAACGTAACGTAAATTTCACTTGTGTTACAGGTATATTTGGTTATATTGTATTACTCGGTTTACACCCCTACTTTTAAATTTGCGTTTGAAAATGAGATTGACCCAGGAAAGTTCAAAGTCCACAGTTTTGTCCTAAAATTTCGAAGGCTTTAATCATACGGCGGTTAATAACAGTGACACACTTCTAGATGAGAAATTATATTATAAATTTTTACCAAAGTAGGGGTTTTTTTTAGTAAATTGAGTATTATACTACGGTTTAAGCTGAATTTTTTAAACTAAATTCATAATTATTGTTGAATGTTTGATTTTGCCATCTCTGCTAAATTTCGTGATCTTTGGAAAAAAAAGTTGGGACTTTTCCTCTTCCCGTCCCCCATGGCTACATCCCTGTTCATAAGTACATATTTCCACGTCCTTGCCCCCAGCTCGAGAAATGTTCCGACGACACTGCAAGCAATCTTTACTCTGTAGAGTTTCAAAATTTTGAGTTTAATTTTTTGAAATGGTTTTCATTTCGATGAAGGATTCTGCAACAGCGGGAATATTTTCCTCTTAGAAGAAACTTCTAAAACAAGATTGGACAGAAACTTTTGTAGCCTCTTCGGTACAATTGTATTATTTGGTATCCGCCACCTTCTTTTTATTTTAATTTTTGTGAAACATTCACTGGATATATCAATTTTATTGGAAATAAACCCCACTTATAACTGAGAATTAAGGTTGTAATTTTAATTACAAGATCTCTTTTAATCATGTTGAAAAGGCCGCGCAAGGTTTAGCGTATTTATTGTCAAGTAGCGTAATATGCGGGATTTTCTTTATGAACAGACCCATATAGAACTAGTCCATATTTCTTGTTTGCAGTGGCGTGTTCAGATATACGTCAAGGAGGGGGTCGAAGTATGTGAATGTTAAGAGGGGGTAGCGAAATAGGTGAAAATTTAGTACAGTTAAAGGTAGATCCAAGGAGAGGGTTTTAGATACGGAAACCCCCTTGTTTACGGCACTGTGACAACGAATACTGGCGGAAAATTTAAGACCTTGCCCTTGGTTTGATTTCACTACGTTCATGGGCTGGGACATTAGGACGTTGTGTTGGGCAGAGGTCCTTGCGAATTTTAACCTTAAGGTTTTTGGCCAGATTATTTTTGTTCTACCACCTAACAGGATAAGGGCTAAATATAAGGGATTAGGGTGGGGAATATCTTAATATTTGCCCCAATCATTTTCGTTTTCAATTCTTTTAGCAGTTGGAGCACGTGATGCACGTGTCGTTTTTTGAACATTCTCTTAACAATCGGGCCAAAGTATACAAATATTGGGAAATATCGTAGATTTTCAAGGTATCTGGAATAAAAAGTCAATTTCGATAAAGTGCCGTATCGTTCGATAGTATGATTTGCATTGCATGTTCTGCTATGTATCCGCTTAATGCCTAATGAATAAGTATAAAGTGATTAATTATATTGTTACAGAACACCGTCAGCCATTCTTGACAATGAACACAGTTTTGTGCAATTTACTAAACTCTTATTAGCTCATAGAGAAAAATTCTATATTAAGCCAATTTTGACTTAATTACCGTTAGGTCTTTGGTTATTTGCAGGAAGGATAAAAATCTTTTTGGAAGAGTTTATTTAATTTTGACATAACGATATTATGGAAAAGAAATAACATTTTGGCAGGTACGAAATTTATAAAGCAGATTTTTGGGAAAAGTATATTTTTCAACAAGAATTATGAAATGAATTATGTTCAGAGGTGGGCATATTTTCTTCATTAAGTGCCTTACTACGAAGAAACAGTAAATTAACTTACGAACCTTCACAGAGTGAAGGAATAAACAAAAGCTACGAATATAGTTTCTTAATCACGCGACGAATCATGTTTGAGGATTCATAAAATTTGTAAAAACCTTTATCGGGAAGGTGTATAAGTATGCGCTTCCGTTATCGCCTCTTCTTTTTCAGTGACGGTATAGGGGTGTAGGAAGTGTAAAAATTAAAATACTAGGAAGATTATTCATTTTTTTAATAATCGAATTCAAAACACATTCGAAATCATTATAATTATTTTTAATTTCAAAATAAAAACGTTATAATGAAATTTCGATATTTTTATACGACCGAAGCTATTAATATATTTGGATTCATAAAGTGAAGATTTCTTGTAAAGGTAATGAATATTTCTTCACTACTATCTCTTCACGGAAAGAATAATCTGGGTTTGAAATTATCAATTTCTAAAGCTTTCCTTTCAATCTCAATACGAATAAATTTAATTCTTAAATGTGTGAAGGAAGATTGCCCACCTCTTATTGTGTTATCTCAGTCATACAAATACACAAGAGGTTTTTTGAATAATACTTATTGGAATGTGTATTGTTACATTTTTAATTTTTTGAGGGTACTTAAAGATACTAATCTTTGATTTTGAAGGATTTAAAAGTCATGGTGAAATTATAATTAAAATTGTATAAACGAGACACGATACTTCATTAATACAATTTTAATTAAAGATACTAACGCTATCTATAACGTAGAAGTCAAGAAGAGCCGCCGATGGACTTATACTCCCGTAATTTTTACATCTCCGACACCCGTGTTTCGGCTATCCGCAGCTTCGGCGCGTGTTTCGAAATGTATTTAAAGTTAGGCTTAGCTAAAGATCGGTTTGTAAGCCGCTCTCCAGATGCATACCCAGTACTGACGAGCCGCAACTAGGGTGAAACCAGTCTACTGGTGAAATTTCTGGCAATTTATTGTTAGTTTTATCATTTTACACTCGAAGGCCTAAATGGTCCGAGTTTCGCGTTTTTATTTTGTCCGAGGTTTTCTCGACGTTTTATCTAAATTTGATAGGGTTTAGCTTTATTTCCCCCTTTCTAATATGGAATTTTCTACCATTTTTCGTTATTTTATAACACTCATTATAGACTATTTAAATGCCACAAAAATAACCCATTTTCCAAAATATTGCTATTTAATATTAGATCCTTCCACTAAATTTACCCCTTTCTCAAAATATTGCTTTTTAAAAGAGGTGCCTCTCACCAAAATCGACCCCTTATCCAAAACATTGCTATTTAAATTCAGTGCCTGCCACCAAAAATGACCTCTTCTCTAAAATATTGCTATTTAAATTCCGTGCCTGCCACCCAAAATGACCCATGTCCAACATATTGTTATTTAAAACTAGATCCTGCAACCAAAAATAGCTCTTTTTTTCAAAATATCGCTATTTAAATTCAGTGCCTCTTACCAAAATCGACCCCTTTCCCAAAATATTGTTGTTTAAATTCAGCACCTGCCACAAAAATGACCCCTTTTCCAACATATTGCTATTTAAAATTAGATCTAGTTAACAAAAACGAAACCTTTTCTTAAATACTGCGCTTTTATGTTAATCTTAACCGACTACTAACAATTGCACCTACCCGTAAGGAAACCTAACAGTAAATTCCTAAAATCAATAATGTAATGCACTCAACACCTACCAAATAAGTTAAATTTGCCCGCTTTGAGTTTAGCCGATTGGGAAAACGCCACCCCAGCGTAATGGATATTACACTTTATCTTTGCAGCAATGCCAAGAAGAATTGCTAATCACCATGAAAAAAATTATTATATGCAAAGCAAATCGAAATTGACTTTTTAGGCCAAAAACCTGGGAAACCTACGATATCTAATAATCATCAGCTAGGCTAATACCCAAGGCACCACCTTAGGCCTAAGTCATCATGCGACTTTTGAAGCCCTTAATTCGGGTGGCCGGGTTACAATGCGTAGGAGGGTGGTGGCAAGCCCTACATGCCCCGAGATCGAGCCAACAGCTCCATACACAGGTTTTTATGGAAGGGGAACCGAAGAACTCGGAGGATAACCCCTTAAACTAGTGGGGAGATAACTTGCAAACTCAACGCAGTAGGTTTTTTCCCGAGTTTTCACCCAGTGCCACAAGCTAGGATCGAACCCGGCTCCTCTTGCTGCGAGGCGAAAGTGCTAACCACTCCACCACCCCACTTCTACGGCTACTTTAGTCCAATATTTAGCTAATGTTAAAAAAACGGCACGTGCATCACGTGCTCCAACTGCTCCAACTGCCGAAAACGAAAATTATTGTGGCACAATCATATATTCAATTATCCAAGATAGTAAATATATCCGCATCCAAATTCGTCGAAAATAAAAATATTATAACAATATTCTAATAATATAAATATTGATATTGACAGCACTTATACATGTAAATAGAGTAAAATAATAAGTCCACATATTGTATAATAATTACTTTTATTAAAAGGAGACGACTAGTTTCGCCATACCCGTTCGGGGGCTTCGTCAGGTCTGATTCGAGCGTACACAATTCTATATTATAACAAAAACTCAAAATGAAGATACGTCTAAAATAAGTAATACTACCGTCGTGTTACGATTTATCGAAATATATTTATACGACCAAAGTTCACTGTATATTCGACCTATATAATATATTGGAGAAAATAGCGAAATTTTTGAAGATAGAAATGCAACTTTAATTCTCAATTATTCTCTAAAAGCGGGGTTTTATTTTCAATAAAATTGTATTCTTCAGAGAATGTTTAACAAAAATTAAAATAAAAACAAAGTGGGGGCTGACGCCTAATAGTACAATTTTCCCGCAATTCGGGTCCGTGCTTAACTCGGGGCAGGAACAAATACTACTTTCATAAATAAGCCCTTCAATTTTCATTAAATTTGTTTATATAATATACGTTTTTCGACAGTCGTATATTTCTAAAATCGGGATTCGGGCATATTTTATAAGTCTTTAAAAAAATTTCGTATTTTAAATTGATATTTTATTCAAATAAGACCTCCATAAGAATGTAAAATAAATATTTCTCTTACCTTCTTTTTCACACTATGTTAAATATCTTTTCCGTTTTTATAGTACAACGAAGCTCAGACTTCAGCGTACCGAAAATGCGGTGTTTTCCTCCAAATTTTAAATATCTCTGTAGTGAGATGTGTAAAAAGTATACTATTCATCAAACTACTGGAAAATTTGTTTTTTCGTTTCCCCATTCGTGGTTATACAGCGCTTCGCAAAGAGCACAGTTCGTATCATCAATCTAAATTATAATCTGAAATAAAGAGTCTGAAAGTGATTTATTTTCTCCTTTTGGGCGTCCTAAAAACGCAGCAACGACTTCTACGTCACGGATTTCAAACGTAACGACGTGTCAGAAGTCATATTTTGAAATAAAAACAAAGCATTTCGTGGTCTCGAGTAAAGAACTAATTATGAAGAATGAAGTCGTAATATTAAAAACACTTGTAATAGTCTCAAAGTTGAACACATTTTTATTTTTAGTCGTTTTAGTGTCATCGACCCTAGAAAAGATGAAGGTTCACCAAAAGTGTTTACCAGTAGCGCATCTAAAAAGTACTATTGCCCGCGTTTTTCGGTATTTTATCGCTAGTTCATAGATTACGATTGTAACTGCTAATAAAAATTACTAAGGCCGCAGGGCGAGTAGTAAAAAAGCATTTCGAGAAATATGCTTTTGTTACTGACTTCCTTAAGGGGGCGTTTCTTCTTACATCCTTTTTTAAAAGTACTCTTTCTAACGCATTAGCACTTCTGACTTTAACCTTCAATATTAAAAAAAATTAATTATCACTCCATCCCTCCACCTGTATTAGAATTAGGGAAGTGAAAGGGCGACGCCCCCGGGCGCATCAAATGGAGGGCCGCCGATCATAAGATTTTAAAAGATGGTGTGCTCCGGCCTTGATTGTTCCTGCCCATGCCTACATGATAGTCAATGATGTTGTAATTGAACCACATATTACCCCTTCGCTCCCGCGCGTATATCGATTATTATTTACGATACGTTGCAGTGCCTTAGTGATAATAAGTAAAAGAAAGATGATGATAACGGACAGTAATTAGGATACTCAATGAAATTCTCGATCGAATTGTCTTTATTGATATATATATAAAATAACACAAAAATGAACAATAAATGATTAATTAAAAATGGGATCTCTTACGTAAATCTGGCGTATCCTCGGGATACCTGGCAGCCATGATAATGGTAATAACACTTTAAAAATGGGGCGATAAAGAAAATAAAGAAAGATAGAAACTTGTGTTAAGCGCTTAAATTTACTTAAAAGATTTACTAAAATTATTGAGGAGAGTAGCTCTAAATTTAACTGGCGTCGATAAGGTAGAAATCTGTTAAGATACTTTTTTTGGTTGGGGACTTGGTTTTTATACGGGTTGGAATAAAGGGGTATTGTTCGGGGCTCTCGACACGGGGCTTTTCTCGCTCTTGGGACAGGAAATTGACAAAATACTCTAACTTGGTATTAAAGGAATTATTGGGGAGCATCGGTTTAACATGGCTTTAGGGGTTCTAGACCCAATCTTTTAATCTCTCTGGGATTAGCGTATATTCTTAAACGTTGTTTTTTTCGTCTAAGGGAATAGTAAGGGGGGGGGGTTTCATGGATATTTTCAACGTTACGGTTTCGCTGTTATGGGATTTTGTCTTCTTTTCGCTGGCTCTGTTTCTTGGTGTCTCGAATATCTGGATTACTGCATTTTCTTAGTGGCTGCTCTTCCATTTACGGGATTCCGGGTTAGGGAGCTTCCGGAGTAGAGAGTAACTAAATATGAACGCTTTTTTCCAAGATGGCCGCCAAGATGGCCGCCAAAACAACCCTCCACCCCCCCAAAATATTTTCCAAAAACAAAAATTTTTGTCCTTGGAAAAATCGAAAATATTTTCAATCTCAAATTTCACCTTGAAGATGATCCTTGACCTCGACGCCTGACACCTGTACACAACCACTAAGCCTCGGTCTATACCCCCAACAAGTTTGGTCACGATCGGACAAGGTCGAACCGAGATATCGGCGGTAATATGTGACCCTACCAAATACTTATGTTAAATTACTTTTGATATCGTTTTTTCGTTTTTTTCGTTTTTTCGCCGTTTAAAATGCTAATTAGTTATTTGCGAGATGGGGAAACGAATTCGCGACCTTCGCTTTATACCTTTGGCGGTTTTGGCCCCACCCAAAATACTTTAAATAATTAAACTAATATAAATAAGTTTTCATTTTTCGCAAATATTTTATTATTTTAAAAACAATGCTAGTTTAAGTAATCAAAAAAACACAATTAGTTATTGTAATATTTAATAACTATGATATTTCAATATATTTTTTAAACACTTAACAACATATGAAACACTACCAATAAAACTAAAAGCTAACAAATTAAATTAATAATAAAGAATTAAAGAAGGTTGTATAAATAATTTGAAGGCTGAAAAATATAAAAACACAATGTTAAAAATATTTTAAGTGTATAATAAAAATAATTATAATTACATCAATTCGTAGAAGGTATTTTCCTCTTCGGTACAAAAAAAGATGTCGGGTTGGAAATTCAGGCTAGAATTTATAAATATAAATAAATTAACCTATTAAAAACGAATATATCTAAAAAATATTTACCACAAGAATTCTTTTTGTTGCTCTAACATCGCACGAATAAAAACACTGGTTTTGGTCTTAATCGCTTCGGAAGTATATAGTTCGAGAATGTCTGAATTAAAACAGATCGAATGTTGTACAGTACCAACATGTTGAATTTGATCTATCATATGAAGTTCAGACTTTAAATTCTTGTGATTCCATCGCGAAATTTGACGAGTCTTACAAAAGAATAAACATTCTTACTACTCGAAAAGAGAGAATTTTTAAAGATCGCGGCAAAGAAAGTACAGGCTTTAGATGAAATTCACCAGACATCTTGATTCTAGATTTCTTTTGGTAAAATCCTTTACATTGAGATTTTATAGTTTAAGCCTGACATATATTTTTAAAATTTAAAAATATTGCCTTTGGGAATAATTATTAATTTTTTAATACAACTAAGGTTAACTAATTATCCCTATCCTTCTTAAACAAGTTTTTATAAAAATTAATAAAAACAATTATATTCAATTTTTAAAAACAACCTAGTACAAAATGTACTTATACAATTTTCAGTTAATATACTATTCAATTACCAAAAAAACATAAAACATTAAAGTTTAACCGATATTAGTATAAAAAAGTACATAGAGTACATGAAAAAAATCAGAAAGAATAATAAATAATCAATGGTTCGTTTGATGTAGGCGATAGATTGAATCCCAGATGAAAAAGATGAAAACAAAGGATTTTTAATATAGAGAAAAAAGAACTTTACACCAATCCCAACATTAAATTAATAAAGCTAGTTAAAAAAGAAAAAGTAGATTATGAAATATTAAAAACAACCTCCACCGCCTGAATTAAATTAATAAAGCTAGTTGATTTGGAAAACATATTTAAAAACACTTAAACTTTTTAAAATAAAAACATTTAAAATAAAAAATATAAAACATTTCAAAAATTAAAAATCTTTCACCAAAATAAACAAATAAAAAAATAAAAACACAAAAAAGTCTTTAAATAAAAAATTAAAATTTTATAAGGTTTGAGTCCTATTTCAAAAAATAAATAGTTTTAGTTTTTTAAAAAAATAAATTATTGTAATTACCTTGAATCGCAGTTGGAAAAGTTGCCGACGATCGTTTAAATTTTGATTCGGTCGAGATAATTTGCAACTAAATAAAAATATTTATTTTAATTATTGTAATTATTTTTTTAAAATTAGTATTCCTTACTCTAAAGTTGTAACTATTTTAACTTCTTGTCGATCCAAATCATTAATAAAAAATAGAACGATCATGCCTAATTCTAAACGGATGTTATATCGTGTTAGGCGAAAGTCAGTTGTAATAGATAAATGTTTTTTTCGGAAAAAGGAAACTTGTTGTAATTGAAAGAGTATCAAAAGATCACGTTGAAGGCTCCTACGATTTTTGTGTTGACGGAACCATGGGATCTTATTTAAATTTTGATAAACGCGCAAATGTTTTGCAATTAGGCGTAAAATTTCGTAAGAAAACCAGCCTTCAAGAGAGGATTGAGTGTAGAACAATAAGCCGTCAAACTCAAAAGCCTCGTGGGGACAGACAAAATTAACAGAATGAACGTCAAATAGACAAGAATTGTTATTGATTCTTCTAGAAAAAACCGAAGCGAAAACAGCTGGCGATAATTTGAAAGAATTTTTATAAAGGGACAGGCAAAAACAATTTTTTTAAAGGGTTCTATTAATGCTTTACACTCAAGAAAGACAGTTCTCATACAGTAATTTTCAACTCTAATTGAAATATCGTTAATTTTAAAAAGGTTATAATTCCTAACTTTACGTAAAGCTAAATATTTTAGTGAAAAAGGGTTAATAGCGAGAGGATGAGAAATCTTACCAGAAACAGTCAAAACTTCGCGAGAGCCCATGGTTTATAAAAGGAATACATTGAAAATTACGCTTTTATAAGAAAGATTTCAGAATATTTAATTTTTACATCCTGATTTTAACCTGTTTTAAAATCAAGTCAAAAGACAATTTTTTATCAAATACACCCTGCAGAAATATAATTTTATCCCTTCGTTTAAATTTTATACCTCGCAGAAATATATTTCTTCCCATAGAATTTTAAAACATATAACCCTGTAATTACCAAAATTCTTACATCTATAATCGATTTTTAAAGCAAAAATATTAAAACTCTTAGGGCGTTGTCTTTTTTTGTCACGAAATTAAATATAAAGTCCTTCAAAAAAAATAATTAATAATTTTATATTTTTTTACATGTCTACATATTTAAATTGTTATTCACAAACAATTTTAAATACCGTTTACATACTGATAAATTATAACTGGGTTCTATCCTTGTAGTATTAATCACTTTAATATTCAAGGTTTTATATTTTGAAAAAAATTAATGAAAAATACATTTGGTATAAAAGGGCAAAATTTTACTATTGAATCATAACAGGTTAAAATGGCTTCCACAAGTAATAGTCAAATCTCCGCGAGTCAGGTAGTTCAGTTTTTGATAGGTCCGAACAGGAGATGTTATTAGAGTCGGACGAATCGGATGGGGACTATATTCAAGAGGTTCGTCGCATGTCAAACATCGAAGAAATCGGTATCGAACAATCAGTGAAAGTCAAGAAAGGTGGAGTGTCTTACGAAACTAAAACTCCGAGAAAAAAAGCGAGCGACAAGGGGTTATATCTAGATATCCAGATATATTCATATAAAAACATCAAACATCTTCCCCAAGATGAACTCTGGAAGGGTGATTATAAGAGGGTGAAATTCTTAGCTAACACCCTATCCATGGATGTTATTCGAATCATAAACTCAACAAACAGGCTGAAAAAATTAATTGAGCAGACGGAAGGAAAAATTGTTGTTCCACCCACGAAGGCAAGTTAAACTCATTAATTAATTATTCGTAATAGTAATTAGAATAATATTTTAGACCTGGAAACGAAATTAGAACATGGAAGACTCGAGTGATTACGATTCGGACTCTCAATTAGACTTTTCATCGTTAAACAGTTTTAATTATAAAAAGTTTTATAAAATTAAAAAATTAAGACCTAGAAATTCAAAAAAGTGGAAATGTAAACAATTGGATATTGCCCTAGAACTAATAGACTTAAACGAAATCCCCACACATTTATTTTTTACAGTATTTGAAAAGATTCTGTTTAAAATTATCAAATACGTAAGACAAGAAGCACCCGGTTTCGATTTCCTCAGATTTGCAATTCAATCGGAAAATTTAGAACATCCAATTAACATTAAATTTATTAAAATTGATCAGTTAACTGTTTCTCGAATATTAAACCATATAGCTCGCGTTGCTCAATCGAAAAAAGATTTCTTACTAGATGGAGAAATTAAATTTAGTATAATTCTTTTGAAATCCCCACAGAAAATGGGAAAAAAATTTTTATCTCTAAAAAATAGAGATATTATCGATCTTGATGCTTTTTTGAAAACTAAAACCAATTTTTACTATATCAACAATATCGATAATTTATGCGTAGCAAGAGCCCTTACAGTAGGAATAAAGCTCTGTGAAATTGCCGAGTACAAAAAGAAAAAACTTTCGTTAACAACCGTTCTTAAAGAATATAGAGCCTTAACATACTTTCGTAGTAAATTACAAACTAAAGCCGCTAAGAAATTGCACGATGATGTAGGAATTGCTCGAGGCGCTGTAGAAATTGGCGATATAGCTAAATTTCAATCATATTTAGCCCCAAAGTATCAGATAATAATATTTAACGCCACGGAAAATTTTCAAATTTATTTCCAGGGTTTTCCCCCTGCCGAACACAAAATTCTACTTGTAAAAATTGGCACGCACGTTCATTTAGCTAAAAATCTACATTCCATTTGGGGCGGTGTAGCTTCGTGTTTAGATTGTGAAAAAAAATTTTATTCTACCACACATAGAAACAAACACCACTGTTTTGACACTAGAAATATTAAATGTAAAAGGTGTTTAGGTCGAGAATTTCACGAAATTTTAGAAATTCCTTTAATTCGTTGTAAACTTTGTAATAGATATTTAAAACAAGGGGAATGTTATAGTTTTCACCTTAAACATGAAACTTGCAAGCTTTTCCACAGATGCGAAAAATGCTGTGTTCAATTTGAAACTTCAAAAACTCACAAATGTGAAACAGCTTGCGAATCTTGTAAAATCGATCATCCTCCAAACCAGCATTATGTTAAACAGTCGACATTTAAAAAAGAACCACGATCCTATGTATATTTCGATATTGAAACTATAATCGAGAATAATGTGCATAAACCCATGCTCTTAGTGGCCCAAAGTGAAATTTTAAATCAGCCTGTGGAAACCACGGTTTTTGAAGGACAATATTGTGTAAATAACTTTCTCAATTTTTTCTTCAACATGAAACTATTTTACTTACTGATGGGAAACGAAAGAGAAAAACTATTAGGCCAAAATTTACCAACCTCATCGTAATGGCCCATAATCTAAGATCTTTCGACGGAATGTTTATTATTTCTAAATTAATTAATCATGTCATTCCCGAGGTTATTTACGATGGAGCCAAGATACTCACTATTTATATTAAAGGGGTAGACATTCGTTTTGTAGATTCTTTGAGCTATGTTAGTGCTCCTTTAAGACATTTTCCTAAAATGTTTTCTTTGCCTCAATCTAAAGGATATTTTCCCTATATTTTTGGACGAAAGACACTTTGAACTATTCAGGTAAAATTCCGGACGAAAAATACTTTGAACCCAATAAAATGAAAGAATTTGAATACCGAGAATTTAAAAATTGGTATTCACACAAACAGCTCGAACCGGTCTATTGTATTAAATCAGAATCCAGAGCGTATTGTCTTTTAGATTGTAATTTATTACGCTTAGCTATGCAGAAATTTCGCATCTTATATAAAGAACTAATTGAAATTGATATCAGTAATTATGGGGGTATTTCTCTTTCTGGGGCACTTAATAATGTATTTATCGACAAGTTTTTAGAACCATATACACTATGTACTATACCTGCTATCGGTTTGGCAAGTAGACAGAATCAAAGCGAGATTGCATTAAAATATTTATCTTGGTACGAGAAGGAAAATAATTTAATTTTGCAAACTGTCAGATCCGCGGCTGGGGAACAGGCTGTAGGTCCGTATTTTGTAGATGGCTACTGTGAAAATCCACCCATAGTAATTGATGTAATGGGTGATTTCTGGCACGGTTGTCCAAAACATTTTTCTGGCTCAAGCTTTAATTCAATTGTCGGAAAATCATTCAAAGAAATTAGAGAAAGAGAATTAGATCGAAAAGAATTTATTGAACAAAATTTACCAAACCACACATATATTCAAATTTTTGAATGTGAAATATTAGAACTGTTGAGAAAAAATGCCGAGGCGAAAGTATTTTTTAATACAATTAAAATTATTCCTAAAATTAACCCTAGAGATTCGCTAGTAGGTGGCCGTGTAGAAACAATTAAGCTGTACCATGAAATTGAACCCTTACTTGGAGAACAAATCAGATATTTTGACTTTTGTAGTCTGTACGCCTATTGTTTACAAAAAATGGAATACGGTTGTAAAAATGTTAAAGTTATCACACACAATTTTGATTATGCCCCAGACGCGTATTTTGGAATAATTAGTTGTCGAATCCTCCCCCCCAGAGACCTTTACTTACCCGTTCTTCCATACCGATTTAATAAAAAACTTTATTATCCTTTATGCAGAAGTTGTGTAATAAATAATGATTACAAATGTACCCACAGTATTGACGAACGCGCTATAACGGTAGTTTTACCCTCGGTGGAAATCTACTACTCAATAAAAGAATGTAACTACAAACTGTTAGAAATTTTCGAAGTATACCACTATAGTATTACAACCAATTTTTTCAAAACATATATTGACATTTTTTTTAGAGCAAAAGTTAAAAATTCAGGATTTCCACCCAATATTAAAACATATCAAGAGCAAAAAGAGTATTTAGACGCGATATACGAAGCTGATGGAGTAAGGTTAGAGCCTGAGGAAATGGTTGATAACCCATCCTTAAGAACTTCCGCGAAATTGGCGCAAAATTCGTTATATGGCAGAATGGCGTTAAGAATGGATAAATCATCAACTAAAATTATACATAGATACTCCCAATTAACTGAGATTATAGCAGACACATCGAATAAATTAACAGACTTTCATTTAATCAACAACGATGTTGCCATGGTAAGCTATAAAAAAAAAGTGAGCTAGCCCCAACATTTCGCAAAGGTAATGTTATTGTGGCTTCCTTTGTCACCAGTTACGGTCGTATTCATCTGCATAAGTTAATTAATAAGCTGGGAAAGCGTGTAATTTATTATGACACTGACGGAATAAAATTTACACATAAACCACACGAGTGGTTACCCCCCCCTCGGTGGTAATTTAGGTGAACTTACGTGCGAGACTCCGAATTCATATATCACAAAATTCGTATCAACTGGACCAAAAAGCTACAGCTATAAACTTGAAAATAAACGGACAATTATAAAACTTAAAGGAATAACTCTTACCAGGGAAAATTCAGACATCATACATTTCGACGCCTTCAAACAAATGATTTTTGTGCCAAATACCGAGTTTAAGGTGAAAATTCCCTTTAACGTAATAAAAGAAGAGTACAAAATGCTTTTACGTGTTGGCAACTTAAGTAAAACTTTCAAAAAGACTTTTTGTAAACGTGTGCTACAAGATAATATTTCCAGTGTCCCCTATGGTTATTTAGAATGTGAAAATAATGAATTGTAAAATAAAGTTGTCTTTTAATTATAAATCTAAAAAACATGTAACAAAAAAACTTGCAAAACAGGTGTCATTTAACCACATAGTTATCGTAAATGAAATATCTTCCGAAAATCGGGTAAATACTTTATTTTTAAATAACCTAAGATTTAAACTTTTAACTTCCAAAATTGAATTTTTACTAAAAAACGGGAATTAATTATTTTTTGGTGAAGGAGATATTATGATTTTATTTTTTATTCAAAATGTTATTTTTGTATGTTATTTTGAAACTTTATATAACTGGTGAAGGGATGGTTTTGATAAGAAAAACATTAATCTTTAATAAAATAATTTTTTAAATTTTAAAAATGTGTTTGTTTATTTTTTCATATATTCTATAAAACAGTCAATGTACTAACAAAATACGTAGTATGTTGTCTTTGTTTAAACAGTAATGTCTTATATAAAATTTCTTTCACCGTTTCGAATGATGGTGTCAGGCCCTACTATGTCGGGCAAGTCAGCATGGACGAACTCACTAATTAGATGGAGGAATGAATTAATTGATAAACCTCCTATTAAAATTATTTATTGTTATTCGGTTTGGCAATCAGGTTACCACGATTTATCTCAGTTTTTAACCGATATAGAGTTAATTCAAGGACTTCCTCCAATGGACAGCGAGTTCTGGGAATCAAATAGAAATTCTTTACTTATTATTGACGACTTAGCAGAAGAGCTTTACAAAAATGATCAAATTGCTAAATTAGTTACCGTAGACAGTCATCATTATGAAATTTCAGTCGTATTAATCTCACAAACCCTATTTCCTCGAGGCAAACAATCTCGTTTAATCTCTCTTAATATGTCATATCTAAATCTGTTTAAATCTCCTCGAGATCTAAGTCAAATCCAATATCTGGCCAATCAAATATCTCCAAATAACACAAAAATAATTAAAATGGCCTATTATATTGCTACTAGAGAACCTTACAATTAAGATCGTACACATTTAATCAAATCGGACCACAAATGGTAGTTTTTTCCAATAATAAATAATTTACTATATTATTATCAAGTTCATTAAAGAAAATGACACAAAAAAAACAGTACGTAAAAAAACTACTCCTATTGCAAATCCCTCTGACAGGTTTAAAACACACTATCCATATTTAAATTTATTGTATAAATCTAAAGGAGGGATACGTAAAAATTTATTAGCTAACAGTTCTCCAAAGCCAAAAAAAAACAACTTTCTAAATATAAAAAAACAATACGGTTCTTAGCCAGTCCAAAATTTCGCAAAAAAAGAAGCGTGCTCTAATAATTCAGAAAGGTACGGGATTTTTCATACCGGCTTTATTAGGCTCTATTGTTCCTTTAATTGCCAATTTATTCAATAAAAGATAAAATGAAAAAAATGATTTTAGTTCCCGCCTCGAGTGTCGGACAAATATCTCAAGAAAATAAACAGCTTGTTTCTCCCCAGGAAACGTATTATAACTTATTAGATAATGAGTTGCAAAATATATTAACTTCTAATTTAAACAGCCGCTCTAAATTGCGAGAATTTCTAAAAATACTGAGCGAGGCCCGGGAAATGAGAAAAGCGATACCGGTACCTAAAGTTGAAATTACAAACTTTCAAGCCCCCGGACCTGTTGCTCCATTAAATTCCCCGTTCACCTCGCAAATTTATTCACCTTTCAAAACGCCCGAGGGAGTTAACGCTGGCGACGCTGCGGAGGTGCGTTTAAATACTATGACACGCAAAATGAAAGAATATCTCAGCGAGAGAGAAAACGAGCAAAGTAGAAAATTCCCGAGTCTCTTAAAAAATGTAGAATCTTGGAAGAGGAAAGCATCTACGCCGTTTGTTAAGCAACAAAAGACAATTACCGATGATAGAATGCATAAACGATTAAATCGAGAAAATGAAATATTTGAAGAATACTTAGAAAATACCGATATTGGAAGTGAATTAAACCAGGAAGATGATTGGGATCGAGAGCTGTCTTTGGAGGAGGGTGCTGTCGGTGGTGTTTCAATATCGCCGCAAAGAAAATTAAAATTACCATCCCCCAAAAAATCGCCAAGGGCTAAAAGACAGACCCGCCCTCCTTCTCGTTGGCAAGAATAATAAAAATGTGTAAAAATAATTATGTATGAAATAAATAAACATTTTTTTTATTTTAAACAAATTGATTTATTTCGTTTCCACTCTTTCATCAAATGAATACATATATTCAACAACGCTAAACTATCATTTCTTTTTAAATCGAAATTATAAAATTCGTTAATTATTTTACTGTAAGAAATCCCCACACATCTCGAGGTTATAAAATAAATTACATGAGGCCCGCAGTTTTGGCTTTTATTTGATTGAAATTTATGAGTATTGTATCGAATACGCTTGCTATATCGCTCTAGCAAAAATCCATAATCACGATGTGATCTTCCTAGAGAACAAAAAAGTCCAGAGTGTCGCCCGATTTGTAAACAGCCGTCTAATGAGACCCTGGAAGCGTATCAGGATCGGTGTTGATTACGAAACAATATGATTTTTTTTTAATTGGAACTTTTGGTAATCTATTAGCGGGAAACACTCCGATGAATTTATCTCTCGAGCGGGGGTCACACTTAAGTATAGCTTGGATTTGATTAGTGTTCATCTTTCACGTTACTGTCAAAATGCATAATTTCTCATATTGATCTTTTGTTAAGTTGATTCCTCTGATAGATGGTTTTAAACTACCGTCTTCTTTTTTAAAATGTCGCACGTCAAAAGTTTCTTTACATTTTACAAGGTACGTGTCTCTTCCTAAATCGAAGGCTTTGTCGCAAATTCCAATATCTAAGCTGTATTCGGGACTTCTTTTTTTAAATTTCATCGCGGATGAAACTATTGTTGCGCTCACGCCAAATATTACAATCGCGAGACCCAGGAGAATGTGTACTTTACCCATGGATAACAAAATGTTGAATAAAGACTGTAGCGCTCTACACTTGAATTTTAACTATTTCTTGAGCGTAAAAAGCTCCTTTAATTATATTGCCGGTCAAATTTTTCACAATATACATACAGGG
This sequence comes from Leiobunum rupestre, assembly GCF_980474605.1. NCBI lineage: Eukaryota > Metazoa > Arthropoda > Arachnida > Opiliones > Sclerosomatidae > Leiobunum > Leiobunum rupestre. The sequence goes on along the minus strand of NC_143393.1, from coordinate 3,806,068 downwards.
ATCTCTCGTAATTACTCTATGAATTTCAAATATTTCGGCTGTAAACGTTCCCTTGTATGCTTTATCAAATGTTGTTTTTGCAACGGCTAATCGAACTTTATCCCCAATTTTGAAACTTGACTTTCCAATCATACTAAGATTGCCATAGTTTTTTTCCCAAATTGCCGATTCATTGTTTTTATTGACATCTTTAGGGGCGATTCCCGTTGTTGAATGTTTTCGAGCGTTATAAGATTTTGCAATTAATGGTAGTTTATTAAGATAGTGTAAATCGCCGGTCTTGGTAATTATTTTAAAAATTTTAGATTTTACCGTGCGAACGAATCTCTCAACCATAGAAGCCTTTTTCTCGGAGTACGTGAGGTAATGGTGGATGTTATAACGCTTTAAGAGAGCGCGAAATGGGGCGTTTCGAAATTCTGTCCCTGCGTCGGTACATAAATTAAGGGGTACTCGTTTTTTGAAAATCTCTCTAAAGGCCTTCACAATCTCGCTCGAGGTTTTATTTTTAATTGGTAGAATAAAAGCGAATTTGCTTAAGATATCCTGAACTAATAACGTTTAGCGGTAATTTTTATTAAAAGTTTGTAAAATAGGGAGGTCTAATAAATCGGCCATAAATGTCTCGTCAATAGTTGTTACATATAATTTGTTACGTTTAAAATTTAACCTCCTAGCTCTGTGTTGTGTGTAGGTTGATTGTTTACTGAGAAAATTTTTAATTTCTTTTTCCGAAATTTTGGGAAATTATTTTCTTAAAGTAACACTGTCAGAATAACTGTATGGGCTTTCAACATCGTAATAAACTTTACTTAATTGTTTGTCTGTTTTTGACACCACCATCTTTAAATATGTGAATAGAAATAATAAAAAACAGATTATAGTAAAAGTTTTTATTTTAATAAATTAAATCACATTTTAAGTTTGAAACATTTTGTACAATATCAAAATATAATTGACTTTCTACTATTAAGGGATCAAGACCAAATTCCTTTTGGAATCTTACAACAATATGATCGTAGTTTAATTGGGGGATTGCTATTAATATCATATTTTCCACTCGGTCTTCAAAATTTGTGCTAAATCCTAGTTTACAAGAGACATCGTGAGCAATCCAAGATTTACAATGTGGATTCTCACAATTTTCGGTAATTTCAAACATTTTATCCGTGAGCTCATGTACAATTATGTCACGCATAATATTTTTTGCCGACAAAATTAAATTAATTTCCTGATCGATTGTATGTTTACAATGTTTTAATCTTTTCCACCCTGCTTGGTTGAGATTAAAACCATAATTTGTTGAATAAAAAAGATGATACAAATGGTTTTTCCTCTGGCACAAGCGCGTACATCCACGAGTTTTTCCTTTTGTCCCTTGAAACAGTCGATTTTTATCTTTGAACCTTCAAGAGGAAGCCAGGTGTGAAAACTAGCAACTTGGTCTTCAAAAAAATCAGTTATTTCCTTTTCGAATGTGAATAGAGATTGCCAGGCTTCCAAATTCAGTTCAAATTCGGCGCAAGTGTCTAGTCGGTAAATTTTGATGGATGGATTTACATCACCTAGCACCGTTACTTCTTGTTTGGGTGAGAGACTGTGAGTTCGAGACATCTTTACCACTACGATTTCGCGAAACAACTAACCAATCTTTGCCCTCGTTGATTGATTTTATTCCGTAATATACGTAACTTGACGCTCTTGGTTAATGACAAATCGGTTTTCGTATTCTCCAATAATAATTATGTTTTGAATATTAGTTAAGGGGGAAGAAAACTTCATTACCATCCGTAAACTACCATTTCGTTGAATTGAGAGGTTGTTAGAGTTTGCCGAGGAATCGTAAGTTAAATCAAACGCGAATAATGTATTACCGTTTTTATAATTTTCGTAATCAATACAATTACCAGAGTTATTTCCGATTAAATCCATTGCCGAGAATAGTGAATAATACGACCTAGTGTAAAGGTTTTTATTAAAATCTGGAGTTAGAGCAATTTCTGGTATATTCTGGTCGTCTAATGAAAGTTGTAAGAACGAGAGATTATTATGGTTAAATTGAAAGGGATTTTCTCTACTAGATCCATTGTAAGCTGAATTGTTTACCATTCCGATTATTACACGATTTGGAATTTTACCTAAAAAATATTTGACTTCACGAAATCGCTCGCGCCTGCTGAAATTGTCAGAGTTTTAACAACAGTTTGTGTTAGATCGTACAAAGCCCTCTGTTTGTGCAATATAGCATTATGTGCCAGCTGGAGATCTGGATTTACGAGAATATGTTTAGCAGTAAGAACCGCTTCTTCGATAATCAATCTATATTTGATATTAACATCTTCTTGTGAAATAATTATAAATTCCTCGGAATTTTTCAAGAGTCGAATTCTTAAATTCACTTTGTTTAAAAGAAATTTGTCTATTTTACAAGAGTCTACATGAAGTCTTCCCATATATTCACAAAGTTTCGATCCAGCAATATCTTTACTTCTTTTTAAAATTCCATTGTTTTTTTATCTTTATGAACATCGTTAAACGCTAGCGTTGGGTCGCAAAACCCGTCTTCGTAATAACCCTCGGCGGTTTTGTAAGATTGTTTGGCGCCTTTATCAAAATTTAAAACTGTTGCTAAATATGCTAAATATGGGTAGCAGTTGTTGCTAGATTGTACTAAAGTCTCATTCATAAACACGTCTATTTGGCTAAAAATAGAATGCAATGGAAGATTACATATTGATACTTTTTTTTCGGCTGTTGGAATATCTATTAAAACACCGTTTTGTTCTTTTTTAACCCGAATTCGAATTTTAAGCATCAAGTTTGACATGTCAATATAATAATCTCCCCCGGGGATAGAAAAATCAATCTGTGTAGCATTAGATAAGGGAGCTATAGGGAAATAGTCTACAAATTTATTCCCCTCAATATTACCATTAATCAGGGGTTCGTTAAAAAGCTCTAACTCTGAACACATAGATTCAAATTGAGGCATAATCCTTTAGTCAAGAAAATCGGTTTTTGTTCTCTTGCGTTTTCTTTGCTTATTGCGTAATTTTGATTTGCGCTTCTTTACTCTTCGAGCTCCAGAGCCTTTCTGTGTATTTAATATGGTATCACCGAGACTATTTAAAAGATTTGTTCCAGCAATTTTACTATTTTTTTTAACGACTCCTTAAAATTTTGACCCGCAACAACATCGTCCATTATCCTTTTCCCAATAACCAACCCTTGAATACCGAGTGATTTAGCTACGGGTCGAAAAAGAGGTGTTACGAATCTTGCTAAACTTTTAAAAATTGACCCAAATCCACGTCCCGTCTGATATTGACTTCCCGAAAGACGTTATATCCGCGTCCTGTTTGAACATAATGATGATAATATCTTTCCATGATGAGCTTGTTTTAAGTGTACTTTAGACTAAGCATCCAGTCTTTAAAATATTAATTTAATAATAGTCTTGCCTGTTTTATATGGCAGGAGTTCACCGTAATCCGACCTTAAAGAAATTTCTATAGTCTGTATTTGATCGTAGAGAACTGGGAAATGGTCTAAAAAATGAAATCTTTTAACCTGTGCTCGATTTTTATTTTCGTTTAATTTGATAATTATCAGCAGGGGGGTATTAGTGTGTCCTGTTATTATAGGTTGTATAATATTTGTATAGACATAAATTCCGGATTTTCCGTGGTTGAGATCTGCGGGGTACATACCTATTTCGTTAAAAAGAGGCCTTTCAATTTGATTGTTTGAAAAACCTAACATTCGCCCGAGTTTGGGGTTATCTATTGGAAAGGTTAAAAAACTGTTTCCACCCAAACCTTTAACTGAAACTGTCGAATCTGAATTAAAATTAAACTCGAATTTAGCCCAACTCTGATGTGGCAATGATTGTTTCATTGCTAATAAAATATCATCAATAGTGTGGTACACACCAGTTGGAATTCGACAATGGAATTTGTCTACAATATTTAGTTTATTATTTTTACCATGTTCGTAATTGTGGAAATCATTATCACGTTTTTGTCGTCGACTATTCTCAACTCTGTTTAAATCGTTTCGAAAAATTATAAAATTAGCCGTATTATCTAATTCTAATCTAATTTGAAGAGGGTCTAATGGTTTGCTTTTATAAACTGAGGATATATAATCTACTTTGTACTCAATTTGTAAGAGGTCTGCTAGAGGACCGAATATTTTAATTTCCAGCCCACTCATTAACTCAATTTGAAAATAATAATTTCCATTTTCTTTGAAAATAAAAAATCCAGCCTTAAGTGAGATATGCGAATCAAAATATTTTTGAAGTTCATTCAAAATTTTGAAATGAACAGATAACGGTTTAAAATTCCCGCTTAAATCTTTATCAGCCTCGTAATAGTTTCGTTCAAACGTATAACTGTCATTTTCCCAGTTAGGGTGTTCGATTGGAATATTTTTATTGTACCTAAAAACTATAACAGATTCCTCATCTGACATAAATTTTTCCTCATAAACTTTTAAAGGATTTTGACTGCTAATTACACCATTTTGAAATTCTGGCGCGTTTATATTAAAAATCTTTGCTAATCTCCCAGTGAAGGCAATTTGTAGATCTTTAGGGAATGAAATTCTTAAGTAATGACCTCGATTTATTTCTTCTATTGCGTAACTAATTTCGTACCGATTTAAAGGGGGGAAGTTAGTCGCCTGTTGAATCTCGTTTTTTAATTGCCTATGGAAAGATAATGGGATAATATTTCCAAAATCATCTCTCTGACCTTCAAATAAAAAAGGTTGTATGATTGATACGGAATAGAAAGCCCAATCTTCCTGCTCAAATTGCGGTATTTTTGTAGTCTCAATACGTATGTCGATAAAATTAGTACGAGAATTAAAAGTAATATTATTTAAATTATTTAACGGTCCAAATTTTTGAATACCCGTAAAATAAGTGTCTGGTGGAATTTTAAAAAGATCTGCTAATGGATTTTGAAATTTAATTTCCATCCCTACCGGTATTTCTAAATTAAAATATAAATTATCTTCATCATCGGAAGATATTGCGGTTTTTAATCCATCAAACTGTCTTGGTTTACATCGTTCTAATAAATCACGTATAATTAAGTGTAATGTGAACGGTTGAATTTCATTATTATATTGTCTTTCTCCCTCATATCTGCCCGCTTCAAAAACAATCGCGTAATTATTTCATTGTATTTGTTTAATAACAGGCTGAGATGGTGGATTAACTGGTATTGGGAGAGAACTTGGTAGATTATTTTCTTCGGAAGGATTTAAAACTTTTGGTTGGTTGACGTGTTCATTAATATTTAGAATTAAAGGTTCTGTTGGTAAAATGTTGTTTAGATTTTCTTCTGGTTTCAAATTTGGCTTTTCTTCTAAATTTGTTTTTGGTTCAAGTTTTGGTTTTTCCTCTTGTTTCACTTCTGGTTTTAGTTTCGGTTTCTTGTTAATTTTCTGTTTTTTTTCTCCTGGGTTGTGATTGTATTTCTTCCACGGGAATTTGTCGTGGTAAATATTTTTGTTGATATTTATTCACAACTAACGCTTTTTTAATTCGTACTTCGATAAAATTTGTTGCGTAAGTTAAAGAAATAGTTTTGGCGTGATTCGAGAGAGGATAATTAGAAAGATAATCACTGTCGACAAAATCATTTTCTCGAAATTCCAGAACAGATGCTAGGGGCGATGCTTGAGGTATTCTTACTTGCACATCTTTTTGTAACTGTATTTTTAATTTTGAACTGTCTTCGTTTTCATCAACTTTTACCGTATTCATATGTATTTTTCCTTTAAGTGTTTGATTGGCCTCAATAGTTTTAGCAAACTCATTGAGTATATTATTTTGAAGCGATGTTGGAATATTATTCTTATTTCGATCTAGATCACCCTCGTAACGTTTGGGTGGAATTTCAATTTTAATATAATCCCATTGATTTTCTTAGGGTGAAATAACATCTGACACGTGCCCTACTTGGAAATGCGAATACTCATTTGTTATATTCGAATAAGTTTCAGGAAGAATTATTTCTGCTAATGCGCAAGACCATTTTTCATTGTTAAAATTTAAAGGTTTTGATAATTGAACTTTAAAGCTAGAAGGTGTATTTTCCGGGTAAATATCGGGTGATGCGTTCGAAGGTAGAAATACTACGAAACTTGACATCTTTATAATGACAGTTTCAGTTGGGCGACATCTCGTTTTATACTAATAAAAGATTTAGCGTGATAGATCGAAAGGATTGGGATTTGAACTTGAGACTGTTTGAATAACGTCCTGCAACGCTACCGATATACCACGCTAAACCTTAACACAAAAGAGTTAAAATATCTATTTTACGTAGGAAAAATAAAAACAATATATTAGAAAATCAACTTTATTCACATATTTTCAATCATTTGACAAGTTTGTTCAAGATTTTCCAAAACCTCAATGGGTGTTTCAACTTGATTAAGAGTTAAAATTTGATTATTTTTACAATATTCTTGAAAAAAAATAATAGCTTCCATCTGCTCATCAGATGGCATGACAAAGTCCGGTGGAAATACAATATTTGATTTCATTGTTGAATTTAAAGTTTCTTCGGACTTAATACCAGTTGTCTTTTTTTACGATGAATTTTCTTTGGAGTTCCAGTACCATTAACAAACTCGTTTAACCATTCTTGATGTTTTACGTTAAACTCGTTCAAATAATCAATAATTTGATCGTCTAATATTTCTTCTTTGGTTGTATATTCTGGTTTCTTTGAATGAAGACAATCGCAAACATCAATACGAATTTGATTTTTATAACTACTCGATAAGTGATCCATTAAGTGTTGTTTAAAAATTGTCTTGTCAAGACATTGTTCTTGACAAATCCAGCATTTAACACTAAAGTTTAAATTATCAAAGAAATTAAAAGCGTGTTTGCGACATGGCTCATTATAAAAACAAGGATTATCGTTAGGCGATTTGCATTTAATTTCTGGTTTCCCCATAAATAACTTCATTTTTTTAACCTTTAAAGAGCTCGATTTTTGAGACGTCTTACGCTTACACATATCCTTTGACTTTTAAATGTGAAACAATTATTATTTATAGAAATAGTTATTATTGCAAGTTTAGACACGTTTATTAGCTATTTAAAGTATTTTGGGTGGGGCCAAAACCGCCAAGGGTATAAAGCGAAGGTCGCGAATTCGTTTCCCCATCTCGCAAATAACTAATTAGCATTTTAAACGGCGAAAAAACGAAAAAAACGAAAAAACGATATCAAAAGTAATTTAACAAAAGTATTTGGTGGGGTCACATATTACCGCCGATATCTCGGTTCGACCTTGTCCGATCGTGACCAAACTTGTTGGGGGTATAGACCGAGGCTTAGTGGTTGTGTACAGGTGTCAGGCGTCGAGGTCAAGGATCATCTTCAAGGTGAAATTTGAGATTGAAAATATTTTCGATTTTTCCAAGGACAAAAATTTTTGTTTTTGGAAAATATTTTGGGGGGTGTTTTGGCGGCCATCTTGGCGGCCATCTTGGAAAAAAGCGTTCATATTTAGTTACTCTACTTTCCGGGTTACGGGGTTCCGGATTACGCAAGACACACGCACACGCGTATGATACTTCGACGACAAGTGGATTTGAAGGGGTGCCTTTAGTTGACTTGATCTGCTGATAGTTTTTCCATCACGGGAAAAAACGTTCTTGGATTTTGGGATTCATTTGAAATTAAACGCGATGGGCATTTCGCCTCTTTTGGGTTGTGCATTATTCATCTTTTATTGGGACATCGGGGACTACATTTTTGGGATATCGCGGCCTAAGCCCGGACTGGTTTGGGGATCTCTTCTAGTTCCGATTCTGTTACGGAACTCTTCCTGTTAGAATCTCTTATTTTTTCCTTTGCGTTCTCTGGTTTTGTTTTTCTTCGGTCTAAGGGGGTGGACAAGTCGGGTGTCGGAAGTGTAGGCTTGATAGTGGATTTTTCTGGTGGTCATTTTTTCTCGGGGTTTGGAAGGCGTTATTATTATATCGGAGGGGTCTCTGATTCTACCCCTTTTGGATGACTTTCTATTTTTCGTCCTTGGCAACTAAATTTCGGGGATTTTTCCAGAGCCAAATATGACCTTTCACACTGTAAGGCAGGTGTTATGTTGGCCGCTATATAGTTTGCGTGGAAAAGGGGTGAAATTCGGACGCTCTTTCCTGTTGGAATTGTCGACTCATGGTGCAATCTGACCTTCTGGGTTTCTTGTCTATTTTTCTGGGCGCCGGATTGTCTATCGGGGGAAATTAACACTAAGGTGGGACAATGAATAGAATAGATTCGCTAAATTCTGGTTTTAAATAAACTTTTCAGTTTTATGGGGTTTCTTCAATTTAATTTTAATATTTCGAATTATAAACTATATCTGTTTTCTGGGATTTTTGCGGGGCTTTCTAACCATACCACATATGACATATCAAGTATCGTAGGGGTTAATTAAGTGTATTAAGGGCTTTTTGTTAATTGGGGATTTTTGATTAAACTTAATATACACTATGGGATTTTTATCAAATATAGGGGTATGGGGCACACATGAAAAACAGACTTAATTCTATTAATATTCATAAATGGAACACACAATGAAAATCATAGACTTAATACTTAACAAACGAAACAATTAATATTTATGATGATTTTATAGGTTTTATTTTAACTAGGGGTTTTTAAATAGTTTATTTTATTTAAATTTGATAAATATTTAAATGTTTATAGGGGCTTGATTTTAACTAACTTTATTTTTGAATTTTCTTGTTGGCTTAACTATTATTATTTACTTTTATTGTTAGGAGAAATCGATTTTGTTTCGTTTTTCCCGTTATGCGGGGTTTCGGTTGTTATTGAGGATATGAGAAAACAAAAAAGATTAATTGACAAACAAAAAAAACAATGAACACTAAACAAATTTTCTTCCTCGATTTAAATAAAGAAATTAAAAGATAAAAAAAAACTTCTCGCAATATGGCGTCACAGGGGTAACACACACCTTTATTTTTTTTGGATTTTGTTTAATAAAAAATTTAGTTTTTCGCGAAAATTCTAATAATTATTCAACATACCTAATTTAAATAATCTAAGTTTAATACCTTCTTTCGACATTTTCTCCTCTATTTGATAACGCTCTAAAATTTTCTCAAAAATATTTTCATGTAACACTTAACGGTGGAAAATTAAATTTTCAAAAAAAGCTGACCATGTTTTACGAGTTTAATGAAATTTCGCTAACGAAAATCCCCTGGTATGGATAACGAAAGCTAAGGCTTTGATTTTTCTAGAGAACAAATTTTTGAAAAACAAATCACTTTATTGAGAAAAAAAAACACCCTTTAAATTAGAAATCAGTATCTTATTTGTATATCTAATTTCATATATTTCTACCTAACGTTACTGTGTCAAAGAAACTAGTTAACAATAACTAAAAATAAAAAATTAGTTATAGCTACATTTTTAATCGATGGAAAATATCTTTTTGAATTTTACCGGTAGATACCTGTGATACATTTACATTACATTGTTTTATTTCTCTATCTGATATCTTTTACCAAGATACCGAATCACTTATCACTGCGCATAGTCTATAAGCATCTTGAGTTACGGTGAACAACAGAGGTTAAACCGTTTCAAAAACTAGTACCCCGCACCGTAGTATTTCATAGAAACGTCTTTGGGATTTAAATTGACAACAACTTCGGGGTATTCAAGATGATGGGAAACGTCCCGATGGTATATCTCTTGTAACTTGGTCAGGCGGAAATCGGTGGTGTGGGATTTCACATGCACTAATTCACTGGCACCATCATAGGCCTTTAGTCACGCTTTCTGTTTAAAGCTGTAGCCGTTGAAACTCTTGGTTCTTTCGGGCGCGATGGTTTGTCCTTCGTACACGCCATATAGGGATTCCAATTGCTGGATCCCTCATCCAGCAATCCAGCTGGATCCAGCGCATTTTTCGGTTTCGTAAGTAATTAACTTTTAAATAATTGGCACGTGAATCGCGATTAGCGTGCCGCGAATGGCGCAGAAGTGAGCGTTGCTGCTTTGCTAGGTGCGCTACGGCCCTGCGTGAGACAAGACCATCAATACCATTTGTTTCTTGAGATTGTACTTACAGAAAAGTTTAAAAAAAAGTCCTCTTGTATTAATGTAAGTGTCTTAAAAATTTATAAAAAGTAGCTAGTTGCCAGTATTTACAGTCTGGTTTATTAGTAATTATCTGCATTATTATATTTAAAATTCTTCAAGACTAATATTTTATAACTCCTACTTCTAATAAGACTTTTCCATAACAGAGTTCCCTAGAAGGGGTTTTACAATTTTGTGGTGTGTCTGTTGGCAAAGTGTATTCACCGCGTTGACAGTTTCATGAACTTTGGAAATGGTTCACCAGAGAAAAACAGGAGTAACGGCTAAATTCCTCGTTTCATCTGATATATTTTTTAACTTTAACGCCCACCGTAACGACGGTTTTGACTAATTTGTTAGTGTAAACCAGCTTTTGAACGTTTGTTTACGAATTCGTGCTTTTGTTATGTTTTGTGTAATGTGTGTTTGTGTTCAGACAAGGGTGAATGTTGTGTGTTCTGTATGTATGGGGCTTCTTCTCTCCAACTCCATTTTTATTTTACTTTTGTGTTACGGTAAATTATGTTCCAACGATATTTATACAAACGACTTTGGGAAAAGTCCGTCTTCCTTTACGTTTTTATGAACTCATTAACCACATTTATTCTATATTATTTATTATATATATTAATTTAATGAGCAAGATTTTTATTATTTATAGATAAAATTAAAATTAATTGATATAATTAAAAGTACAGTTGCGAACAGGAACCGAGCAGGATTTATATTTTTAACAGGTGGACCTTAGGGTTCCGGGGTGGTAAATACCAGGTGGAAATTAATGCGGAAAATAGTGGTAAATACCATTGAGTTGGGAATATTAACCTAGAGGTCCATTCAAATCGGCTCACCGCAAAACTAGTTTTTGGAAATTACGAATGTGTCGTCTCCTCTAAAATGACGAGGAAAGGTTATCATATGACCCGTGGCGCCATCCATTATTTTTTTTAAAAAATATTTTAGCCGGAAAACGCGTCTTATTTGAGCGAACCATTGAGATATAGATGGCGCCATGGGTAGAATGATAACGTTTTCTCGTCATTTGGGAGCAGACAACAGTATTCTTATTTTTAAAAACTTGTTTCGCAAAATACTGAAATCCGACGTTTTGATTGTAACTCTAGATTAATATTCCCAACTCAATGGTAAATAACGGCCTGGCCAAAGGGTATTTAGTGGAAAAAAGTGGCAAAAATATTTTTTACTTTTATTAAGATTTCAACATTGAAGTTTTTGCATTTTGGGCTATAAAATACAAATATCTATACATACTTGCCAGAATTTGGGCTGTTTCAAAAGTGAATTATTGATAACTAATAATTAGATTTTCAACTTATTCTCTTTTCAAAAGGCATATTTTCTTTATTAGCCACTATTTGCCAGTATTTTTCACTGGCCTGGACAAAAATCTAAAAATGTGGCTTTTTATGTACAAGGATCTTTTACAGCTGAGCCAATGACTGCCAAATCTTCTAATTTCAAATAAATAATATCATCGACATACCATGGAGGAATAACAGGATAAGTTTAAATTTGCCACACTATTTAGTACAGTACGACAGCCATGTGACGCTAGCATCGCCTTTCAATAAAAACGCCTCGAAGGACTACCGGCCGAAGTACCGCTTAACTAGTTTAATGACTTTAGTTTCCCCTTACTTTGTTGGTTTTTTTAAACTTTTCCGCGATGTTTAATGTTAATTCAAAATGTGTTCATTATAATTATAAGTATTATTATTTAAATTTTTGATTCAGGAAAAGCAGAACTTTTCTTCCAAAAATGTTCCGACTACGGTCATTTATTCTACGTTGTTATAGCTGTGTATTGCTAACGGTAAGGTGTTTTTCGTTTTTCCTTTCAAATAATTTTTTTCCACTTTATTTATTCTTGATTTCAAAGCATTTGGATTAACTTGTTTCTTGGTTGAATATTCTTTTATATTTTTCTATTGGTTTTTTGTTGTTGTTTAGTACGTCTAACTCACTGTTGTAACTAATTAATTTATAATATTCTGAATAAATTAAACTCGGTTGTTTCGTCTCAATTATTTTAATTATAATTAAAACTTTAAACCGGGCGGGATTGAACCGGGATTACGTCTTAAGTAAATAACTCTGAATTGCGGAGATATATCTTTAAGGGTCATCTCAAGAAATTAATACCACTGGGGACAAATCTTCCGAGGAGAGGTATATTTTGGCTTGCCAACTTGTTACTGTGTGAGCTGGTTTAGATGTTATTCCAAAAGTAAGTTTAGGGGTTGTTTATTAAAAATTTTCGAAAGGATCGGTGTTTTAAACGTTGATTTGGGTCCTGTATATGTTGCAATTTTACTTTAAAGGTATATAATTCTAACGTTACACTCAAATGTTCAATTAAAGTTATAATTTATTTTTGAAAGTTTATTTAGTGACACTGAAATTTGTAATTTAAAAAGGAATATTCCAAAAGTATTGGTTTTATTCACAAATAAAGTAAGAGCAAATCGGAAAACTCAGTTTTCCTATAATTATTGTGATTAAGAAAAATGTATTTTCTGAAATAGTTGGTGAGGAAAACTTTGAACAATTATTCAAAATTGTTATTTGTTTTAAGGCTAATATGGTGCTAAGATTTTAAACAGTTCTTCTATACCGGAATATATTTAATATTATCTTTACATCTTACAGTTGTCTTTAATTTTGAAACAAAAATTTAGATAATAATCTCGACAAAATTACATTTTAATGTAAATAAAGAAATGATTCAAAATTCAAAAACTATGTTATATTTGTAATTTAATCATTATATGTTCATTTGTATTTTCTACTAACTTGCGCCTTGATTATGTTGTCATGTATGTTGAATTCATTAATAAAAGTTTTAATTGACATTTTATTTATTGTTATTATGTGGGTTCAGTTTCCTAAAATAAGCGTTTTCTAATCCCTAAATAAATTTAAATACAAATTTATAGACATTCTAGAGAAAACTTTGAAAATCGTTAAAGACATTCTATAGTATATTTTAAAAATTTCTGTAGACATTCTATACAATATTTTGAAAATCTATATAATAATTTTATAGATATTTCTAGTTTACTTTCATTCTTTCGACAATCAGATTCTGAAATTATTTTTTAAAATTTCTATAAAAATACCGTGAAAAGAATTCTGTAAATTTCTATAGACATTTCTAAAGAAAAAATCTGTAGGAAAATGACCCATTGCTTTTAAAAATTATACAAAACAATGTTAGATTTTTTTTATAAAAACCCTAAGTAAAACCTTTAGAGTAATTTTCAGTTTTTTTATATTTAAAGTGCTAGTCCAACCAAAATAGTAGCTCCATCGTATTTGGCTAACTCTTCAATGGCCCCACTCTGGGTAGCTACCCAGGCCGAATCGAAGAAAAAAGCCAAATACTCGGGGTTACATGACAATTTTAAAGTAACACCTAACGGTGAAAAATTAAAGTTTAAAAAAAATGAAAATATTTTACGATTTCGATGAAATTTCGCTAACGATTGTCCCCGCTATCATACCACTTATGCTGCTATGGATAACGTAAACTAAAAATTTCAACTTTCTAAATAACATAGTTTTTGAATAAAATCACACCCTGTATACTGGAGGAACAAGCTGAAAATGAAAGGCACAAATTTCGAGTGTAAATAGCATGATGCGCGCGGCAGAGTCTATTTCCCACCTAAATCGAGATATCAATCATTTTTTAGGGGAAATAGCCGGCTACGTTCGATGTTCCTATGTACCCCCGACTTTCGGGGCTTCTTTCTGGTGTGAATATAATAACTTTGTCCGCGTGGTTGAAGATATTTACCTCCGAAAATGAATTAACACCTTAAGTTGGGGAAAATAGCAACCACGGCGCGGAATAAGCTATTTACCTCCGAAATCGGAGTCGGGGGTAAAGAACCTGGTCTGCGCGGTCGTTGCTGTTTGCTCCCCTAAAGTTGGGGGCAAATAGAAATGATCTAAGTTTGCACTAATAGATCCCGACTATTAACCTTTCAAAGATGGTGTTAGATAGGCACTGCGTATTTTATATTTTTTATCTGTTTGTGCCTTTTTGACCCCTCGTGGTTAACTATAGCAATTTAATGTTAGAGAGTCCGACAAAATGCCACCTATGATCTGAAAGGTTTTCGCCGTAAAAGGCCATTATTTTGGTGTCTTATTGAAAAAAAAAGTTAAAGTTTTTAATTAATTCTTATTAAAATATGCGATTAGATAGATAATCGGTTTCTTGTCTCTCGAATGGGAATATCGTTTACGTATCGTTCATTCTCATTCAAATTTTAAAATGTGTCGGTCGATTGGGAATTCGGTTGAATGCGCCCACAGCGTTAGGGTAGGTAACTTTGCAATACTAACTTTTAGCGCTATAGAATACAGCGCGGTTTTGGGAAATTCCGTTTAAACCAAATGCTGTTTTTAGAACCGCCGCTAAGACAAAGCGCCGTTAGAACAAATTGTTGTTTTGAAAAACACTTTATAGAGAATCGCTGTAAAATCAAAGTGCTATTTCGACAAAAAGCGGATTTGAAAAACGCTGTTTAAACAAATGCTATTTTGGAAAGTGCTGTAGTTCCTACAAACCGTTTAAGCTATATCTCGTTTATTTGCCCGATTACGTTGTATGTGTGTTCGAAGTGTTAAGTGCATAGCGAGCGAGGCCGCCATATGTCCATGCTTAAATATCGTCGAAACGCAGAATTTGTTTTCGTACACTAAATACATTTCCCATCCGAGAATTGTTTCTGAAACTGTGTAACGAAAAAACGACAGAATAAAAAATTTATTCGTGTGCTTTATTTGATACGGCTTTGAAGAAGTATATGACTTTTATCGGATTTTAGGAGAAAAGATTTTCATTATTTAATTTGAGATTTTAAAACGTATTTTGCTACTGAATGTGGTTGAAGTCGATATTTAATATATAATTTAGAAAAACTTTACGGAAAAACTCTATTTCAAAATAAAGCGCGCTTAAATATTTACATTGTTTAATTAATATATAGTAAATTCACATATAAGGATCGTTTTGTTTAGAAGTATAACCGAAAATTCAGTAGGGTTACGAACTAAAACCCAGATATACGATTAGATTTGGTAGTACAATGTATAGTTCATAAACAGCGTGCTATAGAGGTTCTATCTGGAAATATCGTAACATCGGACGGAAATAATCGTGTTGCACAATTATCCAATCGCCAAAAAGGCAGAGGGCGATGTTGGTTCGATTCCAAGGCTTCTCGTGGGTTCAAGGTTAAGATTCGATGTTAAAGGTAAATTGAACTGTACAATTACTACGGTTTCAATTTCGAAGGGAATGCCAGTGGCGTTGATCTTGTCCTACTCCTTACATTCGGTTTCCTAAAAAAATCCTGCTTTAAAATACATCTGAATTTAAAAACTGTCAAAGGACGTCCAAATTGTCTTTGCCCAGGAGTGCCGTCCGTGTAAATCCGCCCCGAGAACGTCGCATTGGGAGTAAAAGATTTATGATTTCTTTGTATCATGTGTTTCTGGTTTTAGTTACTATGTCAGTAAAATCATCGCTATTTGTCTTTGTTTTTTAAAAGTGAAAAACAAACTTTTTCTGTTTATATGGTAAATATTTGCGAGCTATATAAAAATATTTATGGTAAGTCTTCGAAGGTACATGAATCAAGCGAATTACATCGGCAGTATAGAAAGATGAATTGGTTTAGTCTAACATCTACTATTTCGGGTGCAATTATCTAAATATTGATGGGAAAAGAAGTCTCAAATCAATTTTGATGTTTGGCGGAAACGCCTTTGTTCAAAAATTTTGAGAGCTTCTGACTTTAGTACACACCCATACGCCGAAAAACTTTCACATTTCCAAATCGAAGGTATTTAATCACGAAATTTTATTTCACGATGAGAGTTCAACGTCGGCGGTCAGTTTCGAAACATACCTGAAATGATAATGTCACGAGCATGTCGCGTGATATATAAGAACAACCGATTGGGACTACGAAAAATTTGCATAATTTACTTTAAAGCATTCACGTTTTACGTAACGTATACCTGTTTTGCTGAAGCTGTGTCGTTTGCTCAGCGAAAGGATATCGTTATGTCCGCATCGTTCTTAGACTTTCTGTTCGGAAAAGTCAATTTTCTATTTATTATGATCAAAATCAAGCTGCAAGCGAAGAATCTGAAGCGAGTGGTCGGTACTATACTGGAAACTTTAAAACATGAATCGCGTCAACGATACTTGTCTCTTAAACTCACCTACAAGAAAGTAGTAGTTTTCTTTTGTTGTTATATTATCGCCATGTCCGTCGCGTCTTCGTTGTTCGGATTGTCCACTTTGGGAAGACAGATCGCTATTCAATCCATTTGCCTCTTTTGCGACGTTAATAAAATAAATCCCGCGGTTATGAACTTCGCTATCGTTGTGGACAATGTCACTTTCTATACCTTTTTTGTTGAAAAGTTAATATGGTTTTGCGTTGCCTTTATGTTCCTCGCGTCGAGTCTTAATAAACTGGCGGAAACAGTGAACTCATGAGACAAGACAACAAAAGTTTTGTCAAACTCTTACCCGTGGTACGAAAGGATATAAACCGTCTTCGAGATTTAGTTGAAGAATTGAATAAATATCTTTGCATTGCATTTTGAATTGATACCTCGAAAGTCTAGTATTCACTTGGATTGGATTAAAGAAAATTTTAACTTTAGTCGGATTTTCGAAAATGGATTTTTTGGTTTGGACTTTCCAGATACTGGATAGATTTCAGTAAATGTTCCTGGTATTAGTTGGGACGATCGTAGGTTCGAGGTTACCAGCCACGGTGGATATGGGTTTCCCGACTTTGCACAAACTTGGCGAAACGACGGTGCAATTGAATCTGGGATATCAAATTATGATGTTACCATCTCAGATTACGCACCAACTTATTGCATTTAGTGTCGGAGGGTGTTTGAATATGACTAAGAGTCTATTGATTTCTTCTTATTTAAGTCTGATTATTACATACGTCGTTGTGTATATACAAATGAGCCCGGAATTATTAAGTAAACTAAATGAGTTGAGTATCATTTCAGATTCGGTTATTCGAAATAGTTCTGTCCCATTGTCTTAAAGGTACACGGTCAGGGGCATTTTTTTAGTAAAGAAAAACTGCTGAGCTTCCTTTTTTGGATTTTATGTCGGCGCCACCAGAGCTAATAAAGCAAGAGGAATAGCAGATTCAACCTTTGCTGCGGCATTTTAAAAAGGTGCTTTCGAGTTTTAGCGAAATGCATCCGGTTTTTCCTGATATGCTTATTTAAGCCGCCTCTTTTTTGTTCTAAGATATCCTCAGCTTAAGAGCTGAAAGAGTATTTATAGAGTAGGAAGCTTGTCCAAACCCAAAATTATATTATCTCTGAGCAGGCCAGAAAGAATGAGCAGAATCAATCAATCATGTGGCTTTCCGGAAACAGGGCTGTAAGTAGAGCCCTAAATCATGCAAATACCCTATTTCGGCGAGGCTTATAAAACTGGGTTTAGTAAACCGAAGTTTAATTTTTATAACACATTTCAATAAAAAAAAATAGGCTTCTGTTTCGTAAACGAAGTCCAAACGCGGGTTTAAGCCTCGTCTGAAAAAAAATTGCGTGCTATTCCTTTTGCTATATTATCTCTGGCGCCACTGTAGTGATGCAACATGCAAGAACTGACTTAACATTCACCTAAGAAGGATCTATCGTAGTTTGCGACTGTACAGGTCTTTAACATATAACTATTTTGGTCCTTATTTAATTTATTCCTTTTGGATTTATTAAGATAATGCACAAGAATAATTATTATTTGAAACAACATGTAACCAATTATGGTAGAAAAAACAAACATTCCTCGAGTGAGGAGCCCGGTGGAAAAGTGTTCAGTGTGTACTAATTCCAGGCCGTCATGACCGAAAGATCTCAGGGTCTCGACGGCAACAGTCTAGAAAAGGCAACGATTCTCTAACCCCGAGTATTTGGCTTTTTTCTTCGATTCGGCCTGGGTAGCTAGCAATGGGTCATTTTCCTAAAGATTTTTTCTCTAGAAATGTCTATAGAAATTTACAGAATTCTTTTCACGGTATTTTTATAGAAATTTTAAAAAATAATTTTAGAATCTGATTGCCGAAAGAATGAAAGTAAACTAGAAATATCTATAAAATTATTATATAGATTTTCAAAATATTGTATAGAATGTCTACAGAAATTTTTAAAATATACTATAGAATGTCTTTAACGATTTTCAAAGTTTTCTCTAGAATGTCTATAAATTTGTATTTAAATTTATTTAGGGATTAGAAAACGCTTATTTTAGGAAACTGAACCCACATAATAACAATAAATAAAATGTCAATTAAAACTTTTATTAATGAATTCAACATACATGACAACATAATCAAGGCGCAAGTTAGTAGAAAATACAAATGAACATATAATGATTAAATTACAAATATAACATAGTTTTTGAATTTTGAATCATTTCTTTATTTACATTAAAATGTAATTTTGTCGAGATTATTATCTAAATTTTTGTTTCAAAATTAAAGACAACTGTAAGATGTAAAGATAATATTAAATATATTCCGGTATAGAAGAACTGTTTAAAATCTTAGCACCATATTAGCCTTAAAACAAATAACAATTTTGAATAATTGTTCAAAGTTTTCCTCACCAACTATTTCAGAAAATACATTTTTCTTAATCACAATAATTATAGGAAAACTGAGTTTTCCGATTTGCTCTTACTTTACTTGTGAATAAAACCAATACTTTTGGAATATTCCTTTTTAAATTACAAATTTCAGTGTCACTAAATAAACTTTCAAAAATAAATTATAACTTTAATTGAACATTTGAGTGTAACGTTAGAATTATATACCTTTAAAGTAAAATTGCAACATATACAGGACCCAAATCAACGTTTAAAACACCGATCCTTTCGAAAATTTTTAATAAACAACCCCTAAACTTACTTTTGGAATAACATCTAAACCAGCTCACACAGTAACAAGTTGGCAAGCCAAAATATACCTCTCCTCGGAAGATTTGTCCCCAGTGGTATTAATTTCTTGAGATGACCCTTAAAGATATATCTCCGCAATTCAGAGTTATTTACTTAAGACGTAATCCCGGTTCAATCCCGCCCGGTTTAAAGTTTTAATTATAATTAAAATAATTGAGACGAAACAACCGAGTTTAATTTATTCAGAATATTATAAATTAATTAGTTACAACAGTGAGTTAGACGTACTAAACAACAACAAAAAACCAATAGAAAAATATAAAAGAATATTCAACCAAGAAACAAGTTAATCCAAATGCTTTGAAATCAAGAATAAATAAAGTGGAAAAAAATTATTTGAAAGGAAAAACGAAAAACACCTTACCGTTAGCAATACACAGCTATAACAACGTAGAATAAATGACCGTAGTCGGAACATTTTTGGAAGAAAAGTTCTGCTTTTCCTGAATCAAAAATTTAAATAATAATACTTATAATTATAATGAACACATTTTGAATTAACATTAAACATCGCGGAAAAGTTTAAAAAAACCAACAAAGTAAGGGGAAACTAAAGTCATTATTTACCACCCCGGAACCCTAAGGTCCACCTGTTAAAAATATAAATCCTGCTCGGTTCCTGTTCGCAACTGTACTTTTAATTATATCAATTAATTTTAATTTTATCTATAAATAATAAAAATCTTGCTCATTAAATTAATATATATAATAAATAATATAGAATAAATGTGGTTAATGAGTTCATAAAAACGTAAAGGAAGACGGACTTTTCCCAAAGTCGTTTGTATAAATATCGTTGGAACATAATTTACCGTAACACAAAAGTAAAATAAAAATGGAGTTGGAGAGAAGAAGCCCCATACATACAGAACACACAACATTCACCCTTGTCTGAACACAAACACACATTACACAAAACAACAAAAGCACGAATTCGTAAACAAACGTTCAAAAGCTGGTTTACACTAACAAATTAGTCAAAACCGTCGTTACGGTGGGCGTTAAAGTAAAAAAATATATCAGATGAAACGAGGAGTTTAGCCGTTATTCCTGTTTTTCTCTGGTGAACCATTTCCAAAGTTCATGAAACTGTCAACGCGGTGAATACACTTTGCCAACAGATACACCACAAAATTGTAAAACCCCTTCTAGGGAACTCTGTTATGGAAAAGTCTTATTAGAAGTAGGAGTTATAAAATATTAGTCTTGAAGAATTTTAAATATAATAATGCAGATAATTACTAATAAACCAGACTGTAAATACTGGCAACTAGCTACTTTTTATAAATTTTTAAGACACTTACATTAATACAAGAGGACTTTTTTTTAAAACTTTTCTGACAAACCATCGCGCCTGAAAGAACCAAGAGTTTCAACGGCTACAGCTTTAAACAGAAAGCGTGACTAAAGGCCTATGATGGTGCCAGTGAATTAGTGCATGTGAAATCCCACACCACCGATTTCCGCCTGACCAAGTTACAAGAGATATACCATCGGGACGTTTCCCATCATCTTGAATACCCCGAATTTGTTGTCAATTTAAATCCCAAAGACGTTTCTATGAAATACTACGGTGCGGGGTACTAGTTTTTGAAACGGTTTAACCTCTGTTGTTCACCGTAACTCAAGATGTTTATAGACTATGCGCAGTGATAAGTGATTCGGTATCTTGGTAAAAGATATCAGATAGAGAAATAAAACAATGTAATGTAAATGTATCAGAGGTATCTACCGGTAAAATTCAAAAAGATATTTTCCATCGATTAAAAATGTAGCTATGACTAATTTTTTATTTTTAGTTATTGTTAACTAGTTTCTTTGACACAGTAACGTTAGGTAGAAATATATGAAATTAGATATACAAATAAGATACTGATTTCTAATTTAAAGGGTGTTTTTTTTTCTCAATAAAGTGATTTGTTTTTCAAAAATTTGTTCTCTAGGAAGTTCAAAGCCTTAGCTTTCGTTATCCATACCAGGGGATTTTCGTTAGTGAAATTTCATTAAACTCGTAAAACATGGTCAGTTTTTTTTGAAAATTTAATTTTCCACCGTTAAGTGTTACATGAAAATATTTTTGAGAAAATTTTAGAGCGTTATCAAATAGAGGAGAAAATGTCGAAAGAAGGTATTAAACTTAGATTATTTAAATTAGGTATGTTAGTAGTTAACCCCCCTATTCCTAGCCAAGCGCGGGGGGCGCAGCTTGCTTTCCCCCACGCGTCCACAGCTGCGTGACGGGGGGGAATGAAGCGGGGAATCGCGATTCCGCCCCCCCCTCGGGCGCGTATCACGCGCGCGTGACCTGAATAATTAATGAGATTAACAGGTGTTTTGAATAATTAATTAGTTGACCTGTCAATCAACTAGAGTAGGTAAGCAAGTGTTTTAAAAAGGGTGAATATTAATGAGCGTGGTATTGTTTTACCATTATGGGTCATTGACCTGTTAGATAGTAACATGTGTTTAGGATCAACAAGTAGTGATATATGTTTGAATATTAATTTTTGGCGGGAAAGTGTAAGCGTCGCGTATATAAAAATCAACAAGTGGTTAAACTCTTTAGGTTTATTAATATACACTTGACATGATTTTGGCGGGGAAACGTTTATAGTTTGTACTCTATTACATGTTTGTATCTTTATAATTAACCGTTAGGGTTCATTACCTGGTAGCTATATGGTTGTTAAAGTTTTGGCGCGTATTTAACATGTGTTCTGAAGACCGTTAGAAATTGTAAGCGTCGATTAACAAGTAGGAATGGTACGTTTTAACCAATCTGTATGAAAATGGTTTATATGATACAACTAACGTGCTTATTAAGAAAGAGACATAAATAAATATAAACAGTTTATTTAAATTAAAATTTTAAGGGCGCCACCTAAAATTACATAAATTAGTTGCTAATATAATAAAACATGTTGAATATATTACCCCCTTCCACGATGATTTTGATCCCCGGCGCTAGAAAAAATTCATATTATAATTTCATACGTATTAAAATATATTTAACGAATTACCTTTCCTCAAGTCCAGTACTCGCATTTCCGCCGACAATGACGGGTTGATCAAAATCTCCCGATAGGGAATTGTGGGAGAGTTCGAGGGCGTTGGGGAGTTCCCGGGTGTTGGTGGGTCCGAAGGCGTGGAGGGTGGTGGCAACGTGTCGGGTCCTATTGTTAGAAATTTTATAAAAGTATAATAAAAAATAGAAAATAATTACTTCGAACTGGTCCTAGGTCCGCGTTTTCTCCTATAATTTAATAATTATCAATTACTTGTTACAGTATATTATCAAAAGTACATTACTTCCGCGTCCTCTCCCCTTCACTACTTTAATAAAATCTGCTGTAGTGTTGGAAGCCCTAAATTTTTAAATTTTTGTTGAAAAAGTTCGTATTAAGACGTTTTACAACTTACATTGTAGTTCAGGAACCAAATGTGATAAAACATGAAAAAATCACGCCTTTTATACCCGGCAATCTTAACCTAAATATTTGATTTACTAAAGCTTGAGGTTAGGTTCGTGTATGGAATTTTTCTCGAAAAAACATTGATATATTTAAAAAAAAACCGTTGCGTTAATAGAGTACGTAAAAATTGTTACAAAACCATTAGAAAATGGAGTTACCTAAGCATCCCGCTAGGGGGCTTATTTACCACATGTTGATAAAAAAACCGTTACGAAAAATTACGAGTACCTAAAACCGTTATGAAAATTAGCATGTGTTATAGAAGTTCCTAAGCGTCCCGCTAGGGGATTTTTGTTTATTAGGAAAAATTACGCATGTATTAATAAAAGCGTTAGATAAATTAGCATGTGTTATAGAAGTTCCTAAGCGTCCCGCTAGGGGGTTTTGCAACTATAAATAGAGGGACGCGCTTTATTTGCATTTATTTCACAACTTGCTTTCGACTTGAAGAAATTGTAAGTACATTTTAAAATTTGGGGAATTACCTTTTTTAAATGACCGTTTATTGTTAAGAAATTATTCTGGCACGATGGACTTTGACCGCAAAGTAATAGTTTATTAATTCAGTCTATTTTTTATACCATTTAATTTAGTTTAATTTTTAGAACCAATCCGAAACACCTCCCTGCTCCCAGGTCAATAAGGTCCGTCGTCGATTAGATTTCGGAAATAAAGTAAATATTAAGAAAACTCGTTTCGAAGTAGACATCCCGAAGAATCAACCCGATATCATAGATTTAACATGCCACGAGGTACTCGATAGCCCTTCGAAACAATCGCCATTCAAACCAGTTGATGCGCCACCCAAAAGCACCCTATCCAAGCCAGGCCCATCTCAAGCCGGTCCATCTCAAGCCGGTCCATCTCAAGCCGGTCCATCTAAGCCAATAGACGACGGCTGGACGGATATAGTCGTAGAGTTTTCCCGCCATAAAAATTTCGGGATAAAAATTGCAAGTTTCAAAAATAACTTGTATTTAGATATAAGGCGTTACGTCAAAAATAGCGATCGGCCAACCGCGACGAAAGACGGCGTTTGCGTCAAACTAGATCCGGCGTATGAGTTAAAAGAGTATCTAGAACAGATAGTTTATGAAGAAGGTGATTTTCAACTAAGAAACGAGAAGGTTGAAATTCTAGCGGGTCGGCGAGGTAAAGTTCTAGTTTACAAGAACCGTGGACGTCACTACGAAAAACTATTAAACTTGTAGAATTCCGGCGAAGTTTACGACGTCGCGACAACGATTCAAACCGTATTAAATATTTACGCAGGACTTTAAAAACACCATGGCCCTCGATCTTAGCACCCGTTTCAACCCTAAAAATTTTTACTCGATAGATAAAATCATTGCCAGTTCTTCTCGAAAGTATAGGTGTAAATCTATGCTATTCGAGTGTAATTTTAAAAATTTAGACCAATTAAACCACGCCGATATCAGTAACCAAC
This sequence comes from Leiobunum rupestre, assembly GCF_980474605.1. Taxonomy (NCBI): domain Eukaryota; kingdom Metazoa; phylum Arthropoda; class Arachnida; order Opiliones; family Sclerosomatidae; genus Leiobunum; species Leiobunum rupestre. The sequence continues at coordinate 3,781,955 of NC_143393.1, read as the reverse complement.
TGACCCGTATTTTCCAATCAATATTAGATAGAATTACGGCTGATAATTTAGGCTACACGCGCGTCAGGGTGGTGGTAATTTCCGATGAGCTGCACGATCCGATAAATTTCCAATTAATGAATATTAATGAGTTGACAGCTGAGAGAATTTTAACGGGGATTGAAAAGGTAGCCCAGTCCGTAAAAACCATTTATCTAGATTCACCCCTCCGATTCGACCTAATATTTCTTCAAGATACCCCTATGAGAGGACTTCCTCGCAGCGTTAGAACAAGAAGTTATGAATGTTTAGATCAGTATATTAACCAGGGTAACACATTTATCCCCATTAGAAATACGGACAATTTATGTTTTACGAGAGCCCTGGCGGTGGGAAGAGTTTTGGCCGACTATCAGCATTTAAAAAGTTTAGGACAGGGTACTAGTTTTAATCAAAACGATTTAAAGACAATTAGAAACGGGCACAAGCCCGAACAAGAACTTGAAGCCAAAAAATTACACGCCCAAGCGGGGGTTCCCGAAGGCCCCGTAGAAATAATAGACATTAACCGATTCCAAAATATATTACCCGACTACCAAATTATATTAATCTCGGCGGACGATAATTTCGGTAAAGTGTTTATTGGACCCTTCAAAGAAAAACAAATTTTCCTCTAAAAAATTAAAGACCACACCCACGTCGTACGATCTTATTCGGCCATGTTTGGGGCAAAATATTATTGTAAATTTGGTCTTACCCTGTTATATAAAGACAAAGAAAAAAAGTCACGACTGCGGACCCGAGCTTAAATGCCGCCGGTGTCACGGTCCGGAATTCCACCCTAGTTTAGAACAGGCTACCCGTTGTAATGACTGTAATAGGTATTTTGCCGGACCAAATTGTTTCTCCCAACACGTAGAACTAGGAACCTGTCAGGTTTTAAGGCGCTGTTTAAATTGCGGGAAAGACTATGAAGGCAATCATAATTGCGACAACAAATGAGCTTTTTGCAAAATTGAGCATCCCAAAAACGAGTGTCACGTCCGCCCATTAGAAATAAAATCAAATGAGAAACGACTATGTTATTTTGATTTTGAGACCATAACGACTGACACTGCAATTAGACCAATTTTAATCATTTCCGCGATGCAAGAAGCGCCATTTTCGACCAATTATGATTACCGAAAATTTCACGGCTTTGATTGCGTTCAAAATTTCCTAGATTATTTATTAGCATGCCAGGTGACAGTTAATGGTCGGAAAAGAGATACGGTTACGAGGCCGGTCTTTGAAAACGTCATATTAATTAGCCATTTCGGGAGTGGTTTCGATACGTTGCTTATTCTTAACGGTCTATTAAAACGAAAGATTAAACCCGAGATAATTTATACCGTTTCCAAAGCCCTGGGTATGTTTCTCGCCCAATTTAAAATAGCCTTTATCGATAGTTTCATGTTCCTACCTACAGCCCTTCGAAATTTCTCGAAAACTTTTAAGATTGTCCAAAAGAAAGGTTATTTTTGTTATTCATTCGCTACGGAAAACAATTTAGATTATATCGGCGCCCTCCCCGAGAAAGAATATTTTGGTATCGACAAATTTACGGACGAGGAAATCGTGGAATTTAATCAATGGTACGATTCCCAAAGTTACGTCGTTTTTGATCTAAATAAAGTTTTAACCGAATACGCGATCGATGACGTTAAACTTTTACAGAAAGGATTCGATACTTTTAGAAATTTATTTTTAAAAACCGTTGATTTTGATTTGTTAGGGTCAAACGCCATAACGTTGCCGGGAGCCGTCACAAATTTATTCCTTAGTAGATTTGTCGAACCAAACACTATCGCGATTGTTCCGGGGACGGGTTATAGGAAACGCCATAGTGTCAAGGCCCTAAAATGGTTAGCTTATTTGGAAAAAAAACTCAACGTGAAATTTCAAACGGCGCGATCGCTAGGTGGAGAACATGTCATTTATCCCTATCGATTAGACGGTTATTGTTCCGCGCCCGAAATAATTGCCGAATTTTACGGCTGCCATTACCATAAATGCCCACTGCACACTGACCACCAGGCTTACGATAAACAGTTAAAAGATTCAAATTTAAATATTTATCTCAAAACCCTCGACCGCGAAAAATTTTTAAAAAAGGAAAGGCCTAATGCACAGTTTATTAGTATATGGGAGCACGAGTATGATGAGTTAGTAGAAGACCCAGCAATTGCGAGTTTTTGCGATTCCCTACCCTTTACCAAACCGATAGGAGCGAGAGACGCCATTCGTGGGGGGAGGGTCGAAAACTTTGTAATTTACGCCGAAGCCACTCCCGATCGACCAATCAAAGTCGTGGATTTCAATAGCATGTACCCGTCGGTCCAGATGAGTTCCTATAAATATCCCAAATCAAGCCCCGAAATTATAACTTGGTAACTTTAATTTTTCCGTTAACGCTTATTTTGGTCTTATTAAAGCTACGGTGCTGCCACCTACCAATTTAAACCTCCCAATTCTCTCAGCTAAAATTAATAGTAAAATTTATTATACTCTCTGCTACAAATGTGCAGCTGAACAATGTTTCGAATGTACCCATACTGATCGAGAGCGTAGCATAACCGACGTGTGGACGACCCCCGAGTTTTATCTAGCGATAGAGTACGGTTACAAAATTATTACAATTCACGAAGTACATCATTACCGAGAGACATTCGATAAAGATTGTCCGCTATTCGATGACTATATTCGGCTTTTTTACAAAATCAAAGTTCAAAATTCGTCGTATCCAAAAGACATAATTACATTAGAACAAAAACTTAATTATTTACGAGACTTTAATGAAATTGACGGGTTAGATTTAAATTTAGACGATATAACCGATAATCCCGCTTTAAAAGCTATTGGCAAACTTAGTCTAAACAGTCTGTGGGGCAAAAATTCCATTAATTTAAATCGAGGCCAAAGTGTTTTTATTAATTCTTATAAGGAATTAGTCGAAATTTTGGCCGATAAAACCAAAGAATTAACGGATTTTAAACTACTAGACGATGATATAGCCTTAGTCACCACTCGTTTTCGGGAAGACTACGTTCCAACTTATCGGAAAGGGTCACCAACGATAGGCGCGTTTGTAGCCAGTTACGGCCGTATTAAATTATACAAATTAATGGCTCAAATTGGTTCTAATTTAAATTACGTCGATACTGATTCTGCTTTTCTTTATATGAGTAAAGACTTAAATATTCCGCTAGGGACTACCCTAGGTACATTAGCTGACCAGTATCCCAATGAAAATATAAATCCTTTGTTTCCTTGGGATGTAAAGCTTATTTAATTTTATTCGAATCTGGAAAGATTGTCACTAAACTTAAGGGCATTACATTGACTAAAAAAAATCAGTCAATTGTCAACTTTGAAGCTTTGAAGGACCTCGCTACCCGCAACCAACAATTGAAATACAGCGTCGAAGTCCCATTTAACGTGAAACGTTTAAAAACGGGGCAGCTATTCCAAAAACCTGCTGAAAAACTAGTTGGATTTACGTCTAACAAGCGAATCTTCAAGAGCGACGGTACCAGTATTCCCTTCGGCTACAAAAATGTCAGTAACGCGGCTCAAGTTTAAATCGCCGACCACGTTCCTCATCAGTGGACCGAGTCGATGCGGAAAAACAGTTTGGACTTTTCGGCTTTTAAAAAATCGACACACGCTGTTCGAGAAACCTCCCGAGCGAATCATTTATTGTTAGTAGTATAAGACTAAATATGAACGCTTTTATTTCCAAGATGGCCGCCAAGATGGCCGCCAAAACACCCCCCAAAATATTTTCCAAAAACAAAAATTTTTGTCCTTGGAAAAATTAAAAAAACAATTATAATTTTCAATCTCAAAGTTCACCTTGAAGATGATCTTTGACCTCGACGCCTGACACCTGTCCACAACCACTAAGCCTCGGTCTATCACCCCAACAAGTTTGGTCACGATCGGACAAGGTCGAACCGAGATATCAGCGGTAATATGTGACCCCACCAAATAACTATGTTAAATTACTTTTGATATCGTTTTTTTTCGTTTTTTCGTTTTTTCGTCGTTTAAAATGCTAATTAGTTATTTGCGAGATGGGGAAACGAATTCGCGACCTTCGCTTTATACCCTTGGCGGTTTTGGCCCCACCCAAAATACTTTAAACAGCTAATAAACGTGTCTAAACTTGCAATAATAACTATTTCTATAAATAATAATTGTTTTTACATTTAAAAGTCAAAGGATATGTGTAAGCGTAAGACGTCTCAAAAATCGAGCTCTTTAAAGGTTAAAAAAATGAAGTTATTTGTGGGGAAACCAGAAATTAAATGCAAATCGCCTAACGATAATCCTTGTTATTATAATGAGCCATGTCGCAAACACGCTTTTAATTTCTTTGATAATTTAAACTTTAGTGTTAAATGCTGGATTTGTCAAGAACAATGTCTTGACAAGACAATTTTTAAACAACACTTAATGGATCACTTATCGAGTAGTTATAAAAATCAAATTTGTATTGATGTTTGCGATTGTCTTCATTCAAAGAAACCAGAATATACAACCAAAGAAGAAATATTAGACGATCAAATTATTGATTATTTGAACGAGTTTAACGTAAAACATCAAGAATGGTTAAACGAGTTTGTTAATGGTACTGGAACTCCAAAGAAAATTCAACGTAAAAAAAAGACAACTGTTATTAAGTCCGAAGAAACTTTAAATTCAACAATGAAATCAAATATTGTATTTCCACCGGACTTTGTCATGCCATCTGATGAGCAGATGGAAGCTATTATTTTTTTTCAAGAATATTGTAAAAATAATCAAATTTTAACTCTTAATCAAGTTGAAACACCCATTGAGGTTTTGGAAAATCTTAAACAAACTTGTCAAATGATTGAAAATATGTAAATAAAGCTGATTTTCTAATATATTGTGATTATTTTTCCTACGTAAAAATAGATATTTTAACTCTTTCATGTTAAGGTTTAGCGTGGTAGATCGGTAGCGTTGCAGGACGTTATTCAAACAGTCTCAAGTTCAAATCACAATCCTTTCGATCTATCACGCTAAATCTTTTATTAGTATAAAACGAGATGTCGCCCAACTGAAACTGTCATTATAAAGATGTCAAGTTTCGTAGTATTTCTACCTTCGAACGCATCACCCGATATTTACCCGGAAAATACACCTTCTAGCTTTAAAGTACAATTAGCAAAACCTTTAAATTTTAACAATGAAAAATGGTCTTGCGCATTAGCAGAAATAATTCTTCCTGAAACTTATTCGAATATAACAAATGAGTATTCGCATTTCCAAGTAGGGCACGTGTCAGATGTTATTTCACCCGAAGAAAATCAATGGGATTATATTAAAATTGAAATTCCACCAAAACGTTACGAGGGTGATCTAGATCGAAATAAGAATAATATTCCAACATCTCTTCAAAATAATATACTCAACGAGTTTGCTAAAACTATTGAGGACAATCAAACACTTAAAGGAAAAATACATATGAATACGGTAAAAGTTGACGAAAACGAAGACAGTTCAAAATTAAAAATACAGTTACAAAAAGATGTGCAAGTAAGAATACCTCAAGCATCGCCCCTAGCATCTGTTCTGGAATTTCGAGAAAATGATTTTGTCGACAGTGATTATCTTTCTAATTATCCTCTCTCGAATCACGCTAAAACTATTTCTTTAACTTACGCAACAAATTTTATCGAAATACGAATTAAAAAAGCGTTAGTTGTGAATAAATATCAACAAAAATATTTACCACGACAAATTCCCGTGGAAGAAATACAATCACAACCCAGGAGAAAAAACAGAAAATTAACAAGAAACCGAAACTAAAACCAGAAGTGAAACAAGAGGAAAAACCAAAACTTGAACCAAAAACAAATTTAGAAGAAAAGCCAAATTTGAAACCAGAAGAAAATATAAACAACATTTTACCAACAGAACCTTTAATTCTAAATATTAATGAAGACGTCAACCAACCAAAAGTTTTAAATCCTTCCGAAGAAAATAATCTACCAAGTTCTCTCCCAATACCCATTAATCCACCATCTCAGCCTGTTATTAAACAAATACAATGGAATAATTACGCGATTGTTTTTGAAGCGGGCAGATATGAGGGAGAAAGACAATATAATAATGAAATTCAACCGTTCACATTACACTTAATTATACGTGATTTATTAGAACGATGTAAACCAAGACAGTTTGATGGATTAAAAACCGCAATATCTTCCGATGATGAAGATAATTTATATTTTAATTTAGAAATACCGGTAGGAATGGAAATTAAATTTCAAAATCCATTAGCAGATCTTTTTAAAATTCCACCAGACACTTATTTTACGGGTATTCAAAAATTTGGACCGTTAAATAATTTAAATAATATTACTTTTAATTCTCGTACTAATTTTATCGACATACGTATTGAGACTACAAAAATACCGCAATTTGAGCAGGAAGATTGGGCTTTCTATTCCGTATCAATCATACAACCTTTTTTATTTGAAGGTCAGAGAGATGATTTTGGAAATATTATCCCATTATCTTTCCATAGGCAATTAAAAAACGAGATTCAACAGGCGACTAACTTCCCCCCTTTAAATCGGTACGAAATTAGTTACGCAATAGAAGAAATAAATCGAGGTCAATACTTAAGAATTTCATTCCCTAAAGATCTACAAATTGCCTTCACTGGGAGATTAGCAAAGATTTTTAATATAAACGCGCCAGAATTTCAAAATGGTGTAATTAGCAGTCAAAATCCTTTAAAAGTTTATGAGGAAAAATTTATGTCAGATGAGGAATCTGTTATAGATTTTAGGTACAATAAAAATATTCCAATCGAACACCCTAACTGGGAAAATGACAGTTATACGTTTGAACGAAACTATTACGAGGCTGATAAAGATTTAAGCGGGAATTTTAAACCGTTATCTGTTCATTTCAAAATTTTGAATGAACTTCAAAAATATTTTGATTCGCATATCTCACTTAAGGCTGGATTTTTTATTTTCAAAGAAAATGGAAATTATTATTTTCAAATTGAGTTAATGAGTGGGCTGGAAATTAAAATATTCGGTCCTCTAGCAGACCTCTTACAAATTGAGTACAAAGTAGATTATATATCCTCAGTTTATAAAAGCAAACCATTAGACCCTCTTCAAATTAGATTAGAATTAGATAATACGGCTAATTTTATAATTTTTCGAAACGATTTAAACAGAGTTGAGAATAGTCGACGACAAAAACGTGATATTGATTTCCACAATTACGAACATGGTAAAAATAATAAACTAAATATTGTAGACAAATTCCATTGTCGAATTCCAACTGGTGTGTACCACACTATTGATGATATTTTATTAGCAATGAAACAATCATTGCCACATCAGAGTTGGGCTAAATTCGAGTTTAATTTTAATTCAGATTCGACAGTTTCAGTTAAAGGTTTGGGTGGAAACAGTTTTTTAACCTTTCCAATAGATAACCCCAAACTCGGGCGAATGTTAGGTTTTTCAAACAATCAAATTGAAAGGCCTCTTTTTAACGAAATAGGTATGTACCCCGCAGATCTCAACCACGGAATATCCGGAATTTATGTCTATACAAATATTATACAACCTATAATAACAGGACACACTAATACCCCCCTGCTGAGAATTATCAAATTAAACGAAAATAAAAATCGAGCACAGGTTGAAAGATTTCATTTTTTAGACCATTTTCCAGTTCTCTACGATCAAATACAGACTATAGAAATTTCTTTAAGGTCGGATTACGGTGAACTCCTGCCATATAAAACAGGCAAGACTATTATTAAATTAATATTTAAAAGACTGGATGCTTAGTCTAAAGTACACTTAAAACAAGCTCATCATGGAAAGATATTATCATCATTATGTTCAAACAGGACGCGGATAGAACATCTTTCGAGGAAGCCAATATCAGACTGGACGTGGATTTGGGTCAATTTTTAAAAGTTTAGCAAGATTCGTAACACCTCTTTTTCGACCCGTAGCTAAATCACTCGGTATTCAAGGGTTGGTTATGGGGAAAAGGATAATGGACGATGTTGTTGCTGGTCAAAATTTTAAGGAGTCGTTAAAAAAATATAGTAAAAATTGCTGGAACAAATCTTTTAAATAGTCTCGGTGATACCATATTAAATACACAGAAAGGCTCTGGAGCTCGAAGAGTAAAGAAGCGCAAATCAAAATTACGCAATAAGCAAAGAAAACGCAAGAGAACAAAAACCGATTTTCTTGACTAAAGCATTATGCCTCAATTTGAATCTATGTGTTCAGAGTTAGAACTTTTTAACGAACCCCTGATTAATGGTAATATTGAGGGGAATAAATTTGTAGACTATTTCCCTATAGCTCCCTTATCTAATGCTACACAGATTGATTTTTCTATCCCCGGGGGGGATTATTATATTGACATGTCAAACTTGATGCTTAAAATTCGAATTCGGGTTAAAAAGAACAAAACGGTGTTTTAACAGATATTCCAGCAGCCGAAAAAAAAGTATCATTATGTAATCTTCCATTGCATTCTATTTTTAGCCAAATAGACGTGTTTATGAATGAGACTTTAGTACAATCTAGCAACAACTGCTACCCATATTTAGCATATTTAGCAACAGTTTTAAATTTTGATAAAGGCGCCAAACAATCTTACAAAACCGCCGAGGGCTATTACGAAGACGGGTTTTGCGACCCAACGCTAGCGTTTAACGATGTTCATAAAGATAAAAAAAACAATGGAATTTTAAAAAGAAGTAAAGATATTGCGGGATCGAAACTTTGTGAATATATGGGAAGACTTCATGTAGACTCTTGTAAAATAGACAAATTTCTTTTAAACAAAGTGAATTTAAGAATTCGACTCTTGAAAAATTCCGAGGAATTTATAATTATTTCACAAGAAGATGTTAATATCAAATATAGATTGATTATTGAAGAAGCGGTTCTTACTGCTAAACATATTTTCGTAAATCCAGATCTCCAGCTGGCACATAATGCGATATTGCACAAACAGAGGGCTTTGTACGATCTAACACAAACTGTTGTTAAAACTCTGACAATTTCAGCAGGCGCGAGCGATTTCGTGAAGTCAAATATTTTTTTAGGTAAAATTCCAAATCGTGTAATAATCGGAATGGTAAACAATTCAGCTTACAATGGATCTAGTAGAGAAAATCCCTTTCAATTTAACCATAATAATCTCTCGTTCTTACAACTTTCATTAGACGACCAGAATATACCAGAAACTGCTCTAACTCCAGATTTTAATAAAAACCTTTACACTAGGTCGTATTATTCACTATTCTCGGCAATGGATTTAATTGGAAATAATTCTGGTAATTGTATTGATTACGAAAATTATAAAAACGGTAATACATTATTCGCGTTTGATTTAACTTACGATTCCTCGGCAAACTCTAACAACCTCTCAATTCAACGAAATGGTAGTTTACGAATGGTAATGAAGTTTTCTTCCCCCTTAACTAATATTCAAAACATAATTATTATTGGAGAATACGAAAACCGATTTGTCATTAACCAAGAGCGTCAAGTTACGTATATTACGGAATAAAATCAATCAACGAGGGCAAAGATTGGTTAGTTGTTTCGCGAAATCGTAGTGGTAAAGATGTCTCGAACTCACAGTCTCTCACCTAAACAAGAAGTAACGGTGCTAGGTTATGTAAATCCATCCATCAAAATTTACCGACTAGACACTTGCGCCGAATTTGAACTGAATTTGGAAGCCTGGCAATCTCTATTCACATTCGAAAAGGAAATAACTGATTTTTTTGAAGACCAAGTTGCTAGTTTTCACACCTGGCTTCCTCTTGAAGGTTCAAAGATAAAAATCGACTGTTTCAAGGGACAAAAGGAAAAACTCGTGGATGTACGCGCTTGTGCCAGAGGAAAAAACCATTTGTATCATCTTTTTTATTTAACAAATTATGGTTTTAATCTCAACCAAGCAGGGTGGAAAAGATTAAAACATTGTAAACATACAATCGATCAGGAAATTAATTTAATTTTGTCGGCAAAAAATATTATGCGTGACATAATTGTACATGAGCTCACGTATAAAATGTTGGAAATTACCGAAAATTGTGAGAATCCGCATTGTAAATCTTCGGTTGCTCACGATGTCTCTTGTAAACTAGGATTTAGCACAAATTTTGAAGACCGAGTGGAAAATATGATATTAATAGCTATCCCCCAATTAAACTACGATCATATTGTTGTAAGATTCCAAAAGGAATTTGGTCTTGATCCCTTAATAGTAGAAAGTCAATTATATTTTGATATTGTACAAAATGTTTCAAACTTAAAATGCGATTTAATTTATTAAAATAAAACTTTTACTATAATCTGTTTTTTATATTTCTATTCACACATTTAAAGATGGTGTTGTCAAAAACAGACAAACAATTAAGTAAAGTTTATTACGATGTTGAAAACCCATACAGTTATTCTGACAGTGTTACTTTAAGAAAAAAATTTCCCAAAATTTCGGAAAAAGAAATTAAAAATTTTCTCAGTAAACAACCAACCTACACACAACACAAAGCTAGGAGGTTAAATTTTAAACGTAACAAATTATATGTAACGACGATTGATGAGACATTTATGGCTGATTTATTAGACCTCCCTATTTTACAAACTTTTAATAAAAAGTACCGCTATACGTTATTAGTTCAGGATATATTAAGCAAATTCGCTTTTATTCTGCCAATTAAAAATAAAACCTCGAGCGAGATTGTGAAGGCCTTTAGAGAGATTTTCAAAAAACGGGTACCCCTTAATTTATGTACCGACGCAGGGACAGAATTTCGAAACGCCCCATTTCGCGCTCTCTTAAAACGTTATAACATCCACCATTACCTCACGTACTCCGAGAAAAAAGCTTCTATGGTCGAGAGACTCGTTCGCACGGTAAAATCTAAAATTTTTAAAATAATTACCAAGACCGGCGATTTACACTATCTTAATAAACTACCATTAATTGCAAAATCTTATAACGCTCGAAAACATTCAACAACGGGAATCGCCCCTAAAGATGTCAATAAAAACAATGAATCGGCAATTTGGGAAAAAAACTATGGCAATCTTAGTATGATTGGAAAGGCAAGTTTAAAAATTGGGGATAAAGTTCGATTAGCCGTTGCAAAAACAACATTTGATAAAGCATACAAGGGAACGTTTACAGCCGAAATATTTGAAATTCAGAGAGTAATTACGAGAGATCCCTGTATGTATATTGTGAAAGATTTGACCGGCAATATAATTAAAGGAGCTTTTTACGCTCAAGAAATAGTTAAAATTCAAGTGTAGAGCGCTACAGTCTTTATTCAACATTTTGTTATCCATGGGTAAAGTACACATTCTCCTGGGTCTCGCGATTGTAATATTTGGCGTGAGCGCAACAATAGTTTCATCCGCGATGAAATTTAAAAAAAGAAGTCCCGAATACAGCTTAGATATTGGAATTTGCGACAAAGCCTTCGATTTAGGAAGAGACACGTACCTTGTAAAATGTAACGAAACTTTTGACGTGCGACATTTTAAAAAAGAAGACGGTAGTTTAAAACCATCTATCAGAGGAATCAACTTAACAAAAGATCAATATGAGAAATTATGCATTTTGACAGTGACGTGAAAGATGAATACTTATCAAATCCAAGCTATACTTAAGTGTGACCCCCGCTCGAGAGATAAATTTATCGGAGTGTTTCCCGCTAATAGATTACCAAAAGTTCCAATTAAAAAAAATCATATTGTTTCGTAATCAACACCGATCCTGATACGCTTCCAGGGTCTCATTGGACGGCTGTTTACAAATCGGGCGACACTCTGGACTTTTTTTGTTCTCTAGGAAGATCACATCGTGATTATGGATTTTTGCTAGAGCGATATAGCAAGCGTATTCGACACAATCCTCATAAATTTCAATCAAATAAAAGCCAAAACTGCGGACCTCATGTAGTTTATTTTATAACCTCGAGATGTGTGGGGATTTCTTACAGTAAAATAATTAACGAATTGTATAATTTCGATTTAAAAAGAAATGATAGTTTAGCGTTGTTGAATATATGTATTCATTTGATGAAAGAGTGGAAACGAAATAAATCGATTTGTTTAAAATAAAAAAAATGTTTATTTATTTCACACATAATTATTTTTACACATTTTTATTATTCTTGCCAACGAGAAGGAGGGCGGGTCTGTCTTTTAGGCCTTGGCGATTTTTTGGGGGATGGTAATTTTAATTTTCTTTGCGGCGATATTGAAACACCACCGACAGCACCCTCCTCCAAAGACAGCTCTCGATCCCAATCATCTTCCTGGCTTAATTGACTTCCAATATCGGTATTTTCTAAGTATTCTTCAAATATTTCATTTTCTCGATTTAATCGTTTATGCATTCTATCATCGGTAATTGTCTTTTGTTGCTTAACAATCGGCGTAGATGCTTTCCTCTTCCAAGATTCTACATTTTTTAAGAGACTCGGGAATTTTCTACTCTGCTCGTTTTCTCTCTCGCTGAGATATTCTTTCATTTTGCGTGTCATAGTATTTAAACGCACCTCCGCAGCGTCGCCAGCGTTAACTCCCTCGGGCGTTTTGAAAGGTGAATAAATTTGCGAGGTGAACGGGGAATTTAATGGAGCAACAGGTCCGGGGGCTTGAAAGTTTGTAATTTCAACTTTAGGTACCGGTATCGCTTTTCTCATTTCCCGGGCCTCGCTCAGTATTTTTAGAAATTCTCGCAATTTAGAGCGGCTGTTTAAATTAGAAGTTAATATATTTTGCAACTCATTATCTAATAAGTTATAATACGTTTCCTGGGGAGAAACAAGCTGTTTATTTTCTTGAGATATTTGTCCGACACTCGAGGCGGGAACTAAAATAATTTTTTTCATTTTATCTTTTATTGAATAAATTGGCAATTAAAGGAACAATAGAGCCTAATAAATATTTTAATGCAATCTCGCTTTGATTCTGTCTACTTGCCAAACCGATAGCAGGTATAGTACATAGTGTATATGGTTCTAAAAACTTGTCGATAAATACATTATTAAGTGCCCCGGAAAGAGATTTAAACAGATTTAGATATGACATATTAAGAGAGATTAAACGAGATTGTTTGCCTCGAGGAAATAGGGTTTGTGAGATTAATACGACTGAAATTTCATAATGATGACTGTCTACGGTAACTAATTTAGCAATTTGATCATTTTTGTAAAGCTCTTCTGCTAAGTCGTCAATAATAAGTAAAGAATTTCTATTTGATTCCCAGAACTCGCTGTCCATTGGAGGAAGTCCTTGAATAAACTCTATATCGGTTAAAAACTGAGATAAATCATGGTAACCTGATTGCCAAACATAATAACAATAAATAATTTTAATAGGAGGTTTATCAATTAATTCATTCCTCCATCTAATTAGTGAGTTCGTCCATGCTGACTTGCCCGACATAGTAGGACCTGACACCATCATTCGAAACGGTGAAAGAAATTTTATATAAGACATTACTGTTTAAACAAAGACAACATACTACGTATTTTGTTAGTACATTGCCTGTTTTATAGAATATATGAAAAAATAAACAAACACATTTTTAAAATTTAAAAAATTATTTTATTAAAGATTAATGTTTCTTATCAAAACCATCCCTTCACCAGTTATATAAAGTTTCAAAATAACATACAAAAATAACATTTTGAATAAAAAAATAAAATCATAATATCTCCTTCACCAAAAAATAATTAATTCCCGTTTTTTAGTAAAAATTCAATTTTGGAAGTTAAAAGTTTAAATCTTAGGTTATTTAAAAATAAAGTATTTACTCGATTTCCGGAAGAGATTTCATTTACTATAACTATGTGGTTAAATGACACCTGTTTTGCAAGTTTTTTTGTTACATGTTTTTTAGATTTATAATTAAAAGACAACTTTATTTTACAATTCATTATTTTCACATTCTAAATAGCCATAGGGGACACTGGAAATATTATCTTGTAGCACACGTTTACAAAAAGTCTTTTTGAAAGTTTTACTTAAGTTGCCAACACGTAAAAGCATTTTGTACTTATCTTTTATTACGTTAAAGGGAATTTTCACCTTAAACTCGGTATTTGGCACAAAAATCATTTGTTTGAAGGCGTCGAAATGTATGGTTTCTGAATTTTCCCTGGTAAGAGTTATTCCTTTAAGTTTTATAATTGTCCGATTATTTTCAAGTTTATAGCTGTAGCTTTTTGGTCCAGTTGATACGAATTTTGTGATATATGAATTCGGAGTGTCGCACGTAAGTTCACCTAAATTACCACCAAGGGGGGGTAGCCACTCGTGTGGTTTATGTGTAAATTTTATTCCGTCCGTGTCATAATAAATTACACGCTTCCCCAGCCTATTAATTAGCTTATGCAGATGAATACGACCGTAACTGGTGACAAAGGAAGCCACAATAACATTACCTTTGCGAAAAGTTGGGGCAAGCTCACTTTTTTTTTATAGCTTACCATGGCAACATCGTTGTTGATTAAATGAAAGTCTGTTAATTTATTCGATGTGTCTGCTATAATCTCGGTTAATTGGGAGTATCTATGTATAATTTTAGTTGATGATTTGTCCATTCTTAACGCCATTCTGCCATATAACGAATTTTGCGCCAATTTCGCGGAAGTTCTTAAGGATGGGTTATCAACAATTTCCTCAGGCTCTAACCGTACTCCATCAGCTTCGTATATCGCGTCTAAATACTCTTTTTGCTCTTGATATGTTTTAATATTGGGTGGAAATCCTGAATTTTTAACTTTTGCTTTAAAAAAAATATCAATATATGTTTTGAAAAAAATTGTTGTAATACTATAGTGGTATACTTCGAAAATTTCTAACAGTTTGTAGTTACATTCTTTTATTGAGTAGTATATTTCCACCGAGGGTAAGACTACCGTTATAGCTCGTTCGTCAATACTATGGGCACATTTGTCGTCATTTTTTATTACACAACTTCCGCATAAAGGATAATAAAGTTTTTTATTAAATCGGTATGGAAGAACGGGTAAGTAGAGGTCTCTGGGGGGGAGGATTCGACAGCTAATTATTCCAAAATACGCGTCTGGGGCATAATCAAAATTGTGTGTGATAACTTTAACATTTTTACAACCGTACTCCATTTTTTGTAAACAATAGGCATACAGACTACAAAAGTCAAAATATCGGATTTGTTCTCCAAGTAAGGGCTCTACTTCATGATACAGCTTGATTGTTTCTACACGGCCACCTACTAGCGAATCTCTAGGGTTAATTTTAGGAATAATTTTAATTGTATTAAAAAATGCTTTCGCCTCGACATTCTTTCTCAACAGTTCTAATATCTCACATTCAAAAATTTGAATATATGTGTGGTTTGGTAATATTTGTTCAATAAATCCTTTTCGATCTATTTCTCTTTCTCTAATTTCTTTGAATGTTTTTCCGACAATTGAATTAAAGCTCGAGCCAGAAAAATGCTTTGGACAACCGTGCCAGAAATCACCCATTACATCAATTACTATGGGTGGATTTTCACAGTAACCATCTACAAAATACGGACCTACAGCCTGTTCCCCAGCCGCGGATCTGACAGTTTGCAAAATTAAATTATTTTCCTTCTCGTACCAAGATAAATATTTTAATGCAATCTCGCTTTGATTCTGTCTACTTGCCAAACCGATAGCAGGTATAGTACATAGTGTATATGGTTCTAAAAACTTGTCGATAAATACATTATTAAGTGCTTTGGAAAGAGAAATACCCCCATAATTACTGATATCAATTTCAATTAGTTCTTTATATAAGATGCGAAATTTCTGCATAGCTAAGCGTAATAAATTACAATCTAAAAGACAATACGCTCTGGATTCTGATTTAATACAATAGACCGGTTCGAGCTGTTTGTGTGAATACCATTTTCTAAATTCTCTGTATTCAAATTCTTTCATTTTATGTGGTTCAAAGTATTTTTCGTCCGGAATTTTACCTGAATAGTTCAAAGTGTCTTTCGTCCAAAAAATATAGGGAAAATATCCTTTAGATTGAGGCAAAGAAAACATTTTAGGAAAATGTCTTAAAGGAGCACTAACATAGTTCAAAGAATCTACAAAACGAATGTCTACCCCTTTAATATAAATAGTAAGTATCTTGGCTCCATCGTAAATAAACTCGGGAATGACATGATTAATTAATTTAGAAATAATAAACATTCCGTCGAAAGATCTTAGATTATGGGCCATTACGATGAGGTTGGTAAATTTTGGTCTAATAGTTTTTCTCTTTCGTTTCCCATCCGTAAATAAAATAGTTTCATGTTGAAACAAAAAATTGAGAAAGTTATTTACACAATATTGTCCTTCAAAAACCGTTGTTTCCACAGGCTGATTTAAAATTTCACTTTGGGCCACTAAGAGAATGGGTTTATGCACATTATTCTCGATTATGGTTTCAATATCGAAATATACATAGGATCTTGGATTCTTTTTAAAGGTCGACTGTTTAACATAATGCTGGTTTGGAGGATGATCGATTTTACAAGACTCGCAAGTTGTTTCACATTTGTGAGTTTTTGAAGTTTCAAATTGAACACAGCATTTTTCGCATCTGTGGAAAAGCTTGCAAGTTTCATTTTTAAGGTGAAAACTATAACATTCCCCTTGTTTTAAATATCTATTGCAAAGTTTACAACGAATTAAAGGAATTTCTAAAATTTCGTGAAATTCTCGACCTAAACACCTTTTACATTTAATATTTCTAGTGTCAAAGCAGGGGTGTTTGTTTCTACGAGCGGTAGAATAAAAAATTTTCACAATCTAAACATGAAGCTACACCGCCCCAAATGGAATGTAGATTTTTAGCTAAATGAACGTGCGTGCCAATTTTTACAAGTAGAATTTTGTTCTCTGAAGGGGGAAAACCCTTGAAATAAATTTGAAAATTTTCCGTGGCGTTAAATATTATTATCTGATACTTTGGGGCTAAATATGATTGAAATTTAGCTATATCACCAATTTCTACAGCGCCTTGAGCAATTCCTACATCGTCGTGTAATTTCTTAGCGGCTTTAGTTTGTAATTTACTACGAAAGTATGTTAAGGTTCGATATTCTTTAAGAACACTTGTTAATGGAAGTTTTTTCTTTTTGTACTCGGCAATTTCACAGAGCTTTATTCCGACTGTAAGGGCTCTTGCTACGCACAAATTATCGATATTATTGATATAGTAAAATTGGTTTTAGTTTTTAAAAAAGCATCAAGATCGATAATGTCTCTGTTTTTTAAAGCTAAACATTTTTTTCCCATTTTCTGTGGGGATTTCAAAAGAATTATACTAAATTTAATTTCTCCATCTGGTAAGAAATCTTTTTTCGATTGAGCAACGCGAGCTATATGGTTAAATATTCGAGAAACAGTTAACTGATCAATTTTAATAAATTTAATGTTAATTGGATGTTCTAAATTTTCCGATTGAATTGCAAATCTGAGGAAATCGAAACCGGGTGCTTCTTGTATTACGTATTTGAAAATTTTGGACAGAATCTTTTCAAATACTGTAAAAAATAAATGTGTGGGGATTTCGTTTAAGTCTATTAGTTCTAGGTCAATATCCAGTTGTTTACATTTCCACTTTTTTGAATTTCTAGGGCTTAATTTTTTAATTTTATAAAACTTTTTATAATTAAAACTGTTTAACGATAAAAGTCTAATTGAGAGTCCGAATCGTAATCACTCGAGTCTTCCATGTTCTAATTTCGTTTCCAGGTCTAAAATATTATTCTAATTACTATTACGAAGAATTAATTAATGAGTTTAACTTGCCTTCGTGGGTGGAACAACAATTTTTCCTTCCGTCTGCTCAATTAATTTTTTCAGCCTGTTTGTTGAGTTTATGATTCGAATAACATCCATGGATAGGGTGTTAGCTAAGAATTTCACCCTCTTATAATCACCCTTCCAGAGTTCATCTTGGGGAAGATGTTTGATGTTTTTATATGAATATATCTGGATATCTAGATATAATCCCTTGTCGCTCGCTTTTTTTCTCGGAGTTTTAGTTTCGTAAGACACTCCCCCTTTCTTGACTTTCACTGATTGTTCGATTCCATATTCTTCGATGTTTGACATGCGACGAACCTCTTGAATATAGTCCCCATCCGATTCGTCCGACTCTAATAACATCTCCTCTTCAGGCCTATCAAAAACTGAAACTACCTGACTCGCGGAGATTTGACTATTACTTGTGGAAGCCATTTTAGCCTGTTATGATTCAATAGTAAAATTTTGCCCTTTTATACCAAATGTATTTTTCATTAATTTTTTTCAAAATATAAAACCTTGAATATTAAAGTGATTAATACTACAAGGCTAGAACCTAGTTATAATTTATCAGTATGTAAACCGTATTTAAAATTGTTTGTGAATAACAATTTAAATATGTAGACATGTATAAAAATATAAAATTATTAATTATTTTTTTGAAGGACTTTATATTTAATTTTCGTGACAAAAAAAGACAACGCCCTAAGAGTTTTAATATTTTTGCTTTAAAAATCGATTATGGATGTAAGAATTTTGGTAATTACAGGGTTAGATGTTTTAAAATTCTATGGGAAGAAATATATTTCTGCGAGGTATAAAATTTAAACGAAGGGATAAAATTATATTTCTGCAGGGTGTATTTGATAAAAAATTGTCTTTTGACTTGATTTTAAAACAGGTTAAAATCAGGATGTAAAAATTAAATATTCTGAAATTTTTTCTTATAAAAAGACTGTCTTTCACCGTGTACCTTTTATAAACCATGGGCTCTCGCGAAGTTTTGACTGTTTCTGGTAAGATTTCTCATCCTCTCGCTATTAACCCTTTTTCACTAAAATATTTAGCTTTACGTAAAGTTAGGAATTATAACCTTTTTAAAATTAACGATATTTCAATTAAAGTTGAAAATTACTGTATGAGAACTGTCTTTCTTGAGTGTAAAGCATTAATAGAACCCTTTAAAAAAATTGTTTTTGCCTGTCCCTTTATAAAAAATTCTTTCAAATTATCGCCAGCTGTTTTCGCTTCGGTTTTTTCTAGAAGAATCAATAACAATTCTTGTCTATTTGACGTTCATTCTGTTAATTTTGTCTGTCCCCACGAGGCTTTTGAGTTTGACGGCTTATTGTTCCACACTCAATCCTCTCTTGAAGGCTGGTTTTCTTACGAAATTTTACGCCTAATTGGAAAACATATGCGCCTATATAAAAATTTAAATAAGATCCCATGGTTCCGTCAACACAAAAATCGTAGGAGCCTTCAACGTGATCTTTTGATACTCTTTCAATTACAACAAGTTTCCTTTTTCCGAAAAAAACATTTATCTATTACAACTGACTTTCGCCTAACACGATATAACATCCGTTTAGAATTAGGCATGATCGTTCTATTTTTTATTAATGATTTGGATCGACAAGAAGTTAAAATAGTTACAACTTTAGAGTAAGGAATACTAATTTTAAAAAAATAATTACAATAATTAAAATAAATATTTTTATTTAGTTGCAAATTATCTCGACCGAATCAAAATTTAAACGATCGTCGGCAACTTTTCCAACTGCGATTCAAGGTCATTACAATAATTTATTTTTTTAAAAAACTAAAACTATTTATTTTTTGAAATAGGACTCAAACCTTAAAAAATTTTAATTTTTTATTTAAAGACTTTTTTGTGTTTTTATTTTTTTATTTGTTTATTTTGGTGAAAGATTTTTAATTTTTGAAATGTTTTATATTTTTTATTTTAAATGTTTTTATTTTAAAAAGTTTAAGTGTTTTTTAAATATGTTTTCCAAATCAACTAGCTTTATTAATTTAATTCAGGCGGTGGAGGTTGTTTTTAATATTTCATAATCTACTTTTTCTTTTTTAACTAGCTTTATTAATTTAATGTTGGGATTGGTGTAAAGTTCTTTTTTCTCTATATTAAAAATCCTTTGTTTTCATCTTTTTCATCTGGGATTCAATCTATCGCCTACATCAAACGAACCATTGATTATTTATTATTCTTTCTGATTTTTTTCATGTACTCTATGTACTTTTTTATACTAATATCGGTTAAACTTTAATGTTTTATGTATGTTTTTGTAATTGATTAGTATATTAACTGAAAAATGTCTAAGTACATTTTGTACTAGGTTGTTTTTTAAAAATCGAATATAATTGTTTTTATTAATTTATAAAAACATGTTTAAGAAGGATAGTGATAATTAGTTAACCTTAGTTGTATTAAAAAATTAATAATTATTCCCAAAGACAATATTTTTAAATTTTTAAATAAAAGTCGGGCTTAAACTATAAAATCTCAATGTAAAGGATTTTACCAGGAGAAATCTAGACTCAAGATGTCTGGTGAATTTCATCTAAAGCCTGTACTTTCTTTTGCCGCGATCTTTAAAATTTTTTCTCTTCGAGTAGTAAGAATGTTTATTCTTTGTAATACTCGTCAAATTTCGCGATGGAATCACAAGAATTTAAAGTCTGAACTTCATATGTTAGATCAAATTCAACATGTTGGCACTGTACAACATTCGATCTGTTTTAATTCAGACATTCTCGAACTGTATACTTCCGAAGCGATTAAGACCAAAACCAGTGTTTTATTCGTGCGATGATAGAGCAACAAAAAGAATTCTTGTGGTAAATATTTTTTAGATATATTCATTTTTAATAGATTAATTTATTTATATTTATAAATTCTAGCCTGAATTTCCAACCCGACATGTTGTTATGTACCGAAGAGGCAAAATATCTTCTACGAATTGATGTAATTATAATTATTTTTAATTATACACTTAAAATATTTTTAACATTTGTGTTTTTTTATTTTTCAGCCTTCAAATTATTTATACAACCTTCTTTAATTCTTTATTATTAATTTAATTTTGTTAGATTTTAGTTTTATTGTTAGTGTTTCATATGTTGTAAGTGTTTAAAAAATATATTGAAATATCATAGTTATTAAATATTACAATAACTAATTGTGTTTTTTTGATTACTTAAAATAGCATTGTTTTAAAATAATAAAATATTTGCGAAAAATGAAAAACTTATTTATAATAGTTTAATTATTTAAAGTATTTTGGGTGGGTCCAAAACCGCCAAGGGTATAAAGCGAATGTCGCGAATTCGTTTCCCCATCTCGCAAATAACTAATTAGCATTTTAAACGGCGAAAAAACGAAAAAACGAAAAAAAACGATATCAAAAGTAATTTAACATAAGTATTTGGTGGGGTCACATATTACCGCCGATATCTCGGTTCGACCTTGTCCGATCGTGACCAAACTTGTTGGGGTGATAGACCGAGGCTTAGTGGTTGTGGACAGGTGTCAGGCATCGAGGTCAAAGATTATATTCAAGGTGAAATTTAAAGTTAAAAATTAAAATATTTTTTTCGATTTTTCCAAGGACAAAAATTTTTGTTTTTGAAAATATTTTGGGGGGGGGGTGAGGGGTTGTTTTGGTGGCCATCTTGGCGGCCATCTTTGAAATAATAGCGTTCATATTTAGTCTTATACTACTATTGTTATAATATTTGGTCGGAAAAATTCAATGAGCTTAAAAAAATTATACCTGATATCGAGTTTCATCAGGGTTTATTAAGTGAGAAACCGGAAGAAATATTTGATAGTTCTATAAACAACTTGCTCGTTCTCGACGATCTCTCTCAAAGTTGTTTAAATAACGCGTACGTTTCGGAATTGTTTCGTGTTGGTAGTCACCACTTCAATTTAACTATATTATTCTTAACCCAAAATGTTTTGGTCAAGGTCGAGCGGCTCGCGATATTAGCTTGAACTCATCGTACATTGTTCTATTTAAGAGTCCGCGTGATCCTAGTCAGATTAAATGTCTCAGTCGACAAGTATTTCCTAATAACCCAAATTTTCTAAGTACTGTGTACAATAATGTAACTGCTTCTCGACCCTATTCTAATATTGTTTTAGATTTAAATCAAGAAACACCAGAACATTTCAAAGTGCGAACAAATTGCTTATTTGAAGAGGGCCCAATGATAACTTTTCTAGAGTAATGGTGACGGGTTTAAAAATAATGTTTAAAAAAAAAATTATTCTGTTAAATATATTCTATAAAAAATATGTGAAAATGTTTTCATTGTATAAATTCTTTGTGTTTTTTGAATAAATTTGAATGTATTTATAAAATTGTTTCATTACGTAAGATGACTTGGCCACGAGCGATACGGGAACATAAACCTTATTTAACGCTCATTAAAAAAGCTTCCCCCAGTCAGCGCAAATTTTTAATTAAAAACGCTAGTCCCGAACAATTAAACTCTATTTCTAATATTTGTCTTAATATCACCCGGGGGGCGCTACCTGTAGGCGCAAATAGGATAAAAATATTACAGCGCTATAAAGCGTGCATCAGAAAACTTGCTCTTAAAAATTTAACCGACTTAAACCGTCGAAAAATTCTAATATCTCAGCGAGGCGGATTCTGGGGTGCAATTCTCGGTTCATTAATTCCCGTGGTTCTTAACCGTATTATTAATCGATGAAAAAATTCGTTTTAGTCCCCGCCGATAGCTATTTTAGCGATACGGCCAAATTAATAGACATTATTCAAAATCAAATGAAAAGTATCATAAATAAACCGATTAAAGTAGGAAGTGAGGAGGATACGTTACGAGAGTATTTAACTATGCTTCAAAGGTACTTTAAAATTAAAGAATTTCAAGGAGTCCCCGCCGTTCGTTTAGAGCCCCCAGCGATACCTCCTCCATCGAATACGTTAGCTCCTCTTCTCGCACCGGCGCAGATTATACGGCCCGTGGCCCCTCTTCTCGCTCCGGCGCAGATGATACGACCCGTAGCTACACCAACAAATTCTCCGAGAAATGTCTCTCGCGGTTCCCCCGTTTCACCCAGTACTACGTTGATTTCTCCCGATCCGATTCCCGTTTATCTACACGCGGAACCGAGACCCCCTCTTCGACCTACTCCCCCAGTCCCGGCGTTTCTACCGGGTCATTTGATAGCGGAGTCAACACCGAATATTACCGAAGCCGTCCACGAAGCACTCCGCCGCGAGTTTGATCCTCTTTCAAGTAGTACACCACGCCGTTCCGAAAGTACCAGTAACATAAGGAACCTCTTCAATACGTCTGAAGGCGCGACGGGTACTACACGAGACAGCGACGTAACGTATAGGCCATCGGCTGAAAGCGTGGAGAATTTATCGGAGGCTGTGTCTCTACCATTTTCGGATAAAGATTTACAAACGAATGAAAAGCACGTGAAGAGGAGACTAAATGTTCGCAAACCTTATCCGACACCTAAAAACAGACGCCGCGCATTAAGCCCTCTTAAAAAATGGAAAAATTGATACAATAAAAAATTTATTGATTACAATATTTATTTTCGTGATTCATTAAATGCAGACACATATTCCATAACGAGATTATGTCATAGATATATAGAGTATCATTATACATATCTAATATTTCTCTATAAGTATACCCCGAACATTTACATACGATATAAAATAAACAATGAGCACCGCATGTTTCCGAGTCAATTGGTTGGATAATATTTTTATTATATACCCACTTTTTAGCTAAATGATCCAAGTTAAAATTGTACGTAACAGGTGAATTTCCAAACGAACAGAAAAATTCTCCCTTTCCCGATTCAATAAACACAGCGACCCAATGAGAACCTGGTTCCGTCGAGTCGTCCGTATTTATAATAAAACAATACGTTTTCTGTTTCGGCGCTTTTTTGGGAATCGCGTCTTTGGAAAATGTACCAATATAAAATGGGCGCGTTCTATAATCACATTTCAAAAATTCATCAAGCTGATTAGTATTCATGATAGAATCTTTTGTAGTTCTTCGGGATAGAATGAACCCAAGATGACTTGATTATTTTGATCTTGTATGACGTAAACAGGACGAGGTCTATTAATCACTCTCTTAATAGTAAACACTTCCTTCGACCAGTATCCCTTGTAGCCTTTAGTAAACGCTTTCGGGGCTTTTGTTAATCGAACACGTTCACCGACATTGAATTTGGCTTTTTCCCTAATTGATTTTTTACCGTAAAGATTTTTCCAAACTAAATGCTCATTATCAACCGTTACTTCACACGGTTTGAACCCGGTCGACCTGTGTACACTGTTATTATACGATCTAACAATTTTCGGTAAATCCTTAATGAAATTTGGTTTCTTAGTTTTAGTAATTAAACGATATATTTTGTTCTCGAGAGTTCTATTGGCGCGTTCTACGATTCCGCATTTTATGTCCCCGTAACTTACAAAATGTTTTATATCGTTCTTTTTTAAATAATCCTGTACGGTCTTATTAAGAAATTCCTTTCCTTGATCCGTATTAATTTTCATGGGTTTATTAACTTTGTGAATTTTTTTGAGCGCCTGTAGAACGTCTTTCCCGCTCTTTGTATTCAAAGGTAACGCGGATAAAAAGCGCGATAAAACGTCAATGTTAACTAAAATATAATTATAATCCGGTTTCAACTCGTCCAAAACTATTAAATCCATTTGATGAATTTCATTCAGTGACGTCACATATGTTGGTGTACGAGCAAATTTAAGCTTTCGGTCTCTATGCAACGTATAGGGGTTTTGCGTTAACAACCATTTTTTAACTTTGGTCTTTGGAATTAAGGGCAAACTTTTTTCTAATCGCTTGACACCGCCTAATCCCCCTGGATTTTCAGTATCGTAATAGACTTTCTCTATGGTTTTATTCATGGCCGCGCGCTTTGACCTTTTAACTTGTAATAAAAATTAAACAATCCATATTCTTAAATTTATACCATTTATTAAAACAAAAATTCTGTAATAATTTCATTTACATCGTTAACCATTGCATGAAATAAATTATGTATGTTTAAAGAACAATGTGGGTAGTTTTCGTTATAATTATTTAGAGTCTTTTGATAATTGACCAGAGGAAGAGCTCTTTTCACATTAGCCTCAAGCCTTTCAGACCAATGCGAAGCTACGGGAAGGCACGTAATGTCATGAGCCAATTGAAAGTGACAAGCTGTATTTTCACAGGATCCCGTTAACGACATTAGAATCTCGGTTAATTCGTCTTTAATACATTTCTTCATACACTGGTAACAGTTTTTTCTCTCCTGAATTTCCGTATTAAGACTTAAGCGAATAATTTTTAACCACTCCCAGCTTGTTTTACACATTGCAAAACCGTTTGAAGTCGAGTACAAGACATTATACTTGTCATTAGCTCCGCGGACGTGCGAACGAAAATCAATAAATTTACCTCTTTGACATATAAATCCTTCGAGTTTTACGTAATCGGTTAGCCAACTATGAAATCGGGTTGGGGGTTTTGTCAAGTCAAAGAATGTGTCAATTTCATCGGAAAATGTCCATAAGTTTTCCCAAACGTTAAGATTAAATGAAACGTATTTTCTATGTCCTTGGCGTTTTATTTTAAGATCGGTACCCGGAATGTCATTTGAAAGAAAAATTACCAGTTTATCGGAGAGATAATGAGAGCGTGACATGGTTGAATGATTGCGCGCGAGGAACTGTTAAACGGCTTAAGGTAAAGTGCTTTAAATGGGTTTTATTCGGCGTTATTAATTACTTTGCGATCGCGTGTTATCAAAATCTCATTATCGAATTCAAAATACATTATACATGTCACATTATGGGTTAATGCGTTTTTAAATTGCACATCGAGTCGTAAACTACCGTCCTTTCTAAGAGACATATAATCCCCACTAGCATTGTTGTCGCTTGTTAGATCGAATAGATACATGTTATAACCGTATTTAAAATTTTTGAAACTTATGAAATTACCACGGTCGGCCCCATCAATCCCCATCGCGGAAAATAGACTCTGATAAGGTAAACAATAATTCCCTTCGTCGTAGTCCATTTGGAACCCATCGGGAGGATAACGATCAGGACCCACCGAGAGGGACAAACCGGTCACGTTTAAATGTTCAAATTGTAAACTATTACTATTCAATGACCCGATAAACGCATCTTCCTTGACAAAAACCACAATATCTCGTTTCGGTAATCTACCTAAAATGATGTTATCGCGGTTTATACTCGTTAGGCCTCTCGCTACGCTAAAATTTTTAACAATCGTTAGCGTTAAGGGATAGATAGCTGGAATATCTGATTCTAGCATTTTTGCATGCGCCAATACGATTGAAGGATTAACTTTAACTTTTGTCACGTACAAGTACGCTTGGTCTATAACTAGTTTATAATCCTTGCCTGCTTCCATAGACATGACGGTAGTTAGGCGCGGGCTTCTAACTAAACGAAATCGTACCGGAACTTGGTTTAATATAAACTTATTAATTTTGCAAATATCAACAGACAAGGGCCCCATTATTTCAAAGGATTGCGATTCTTTTGATCTTGAGCCTCGCTTCAGGGCCCCGTTGGACTCTGACTTGAACGTATCTAACCACATTTCCGAAGGCTTGGTCGTAGAGTCCATATAAAACATTCCGTTTTGGAGTTGCGAATTTTTTGCATCTTCTCCATAGTTGACTAATTTTTCAATGTACGAACTGTAAGAGTAGCAGTTGTTCGCGGACTGGGTAGAAGTATCCCCGAGATAACAATCGCATTGACTAAAAAGCGACCCTATTAGATTATTCGTTGGTGCCACTTTTGTTTCAACGGCGGGGACATTCGATCCATCGTTATGTAAAAGTCTCAGTTTCAATTTTAACATAGTTTTTGATAAATCCATATATAAATCTTCCGACGCGGGAATAAAAAATTCCAGAGGGCCATTGTCCGATAAATTGTTTGTTGGTAAATATCTTATTTCCGTTGTGGTAATTACATTAGTATTGACCAATGGGCGTTGAAAAATATCCAGCTGACTTAGCATTCCCTCATAAACCGCCATTATTATCCTAAAAAGTCAAGTTTGGTTCTTTTTGTAACTCTCCGTTTGGACACTTTTTTTCGTTTCCTAATGGGGCCCGTTCGTCGTTTACGGCAGCCGCTGCCAGACTGATTTCTCGTTATTCGATCAGCCGCTTTATGTAATAAATTGCTACCGGCGATTCTTAAATTGTTGTTTAACGTTTCTTTAGGGTCATGTCCTTGTTTTAAATCTTGCCACCATCTCTTGCCTACTCCAAAAGCCTCATTGGTCACGGGTTTGATAATGGGTGTTATATATTTTATCAGCTTTTTAAAAATTCCGCCCACGCCTCTTCCCCGTTGATAAACAGGTCCGGCAAAAAATGGTCCGCCACCATATTGTTCGCGGTAATATTTGAAATAACTTTCACTGTCGGCCATTTCGTCTCAAATGAAGTCTAATGACACTTTTTCCGTTTATAAAGGCTATTGTTTCACCAAAATCCGTTTTCATGTCAATGTCAACTATTTCTGTATTATTTGTTCTCAAAGGATAGTAATCAATTTTGTCAAAAATAATAGATTTTTCAAACGGCTTATCATTTCCAGCTAGCGGTATTATTTCCATCAAAGGGGCAAACGTATCGCCTACATATTGAGGGTATATTAAATTTGAATATATATATAGTGTTCTGGCTCCCATTGATAAATCAGCAGCGTAGAGACTATCTGTATTGGCCAAGAGTTCACTAAAGCGCGTAAAGCCTAGCATTTCACCGAGACCTTTCTCAGATGAATGAAATATAATTGCAAACCCCGCCGCGGCTCCAATGTGAACGGATCCATTATGGTTAATGGTTAATTTAAATTTATCCCTTATTTCCTCATCCAAGGTTAACATCATTGCGTCTAAAATGTCTTGGACACTCGAGTAAGCACCAGTCGGTATTTGATAATCAATTCGAGTTTCGACTCTAAACGCGGCGTCTTGTACATTATCACTTCTAATTTCAATGTAATTAAAGTTATTTAACGATAAGGACTTTGTATAACCAGCAAAAGGTTTCGTACAAAAATATGACCCAATATGAAATCCGTCTTTCCGATATGGATTTATGTTAGGTTCAAAATCGAGAAGCTCTTTAATTGGTCCATTGGGAATTCTAATATGGTAGTTATTGGTGGTTATCAAATTCCAACAGAGCCCGTTTGGTTTTGTGTGGAGTTCAATTTTAATTTCATTATCAAGCCCGAATTCTTTTAAACTTTCATTAAGCGCTGCAATAAGTTTTCGCACGACACTATATCGAAGGATATTTCCATTCTGGTCTTTCTCCGCCTCAATTTTACCCACTTTCACTGATATTTTAAAGTATGTAAACGGTTGCACGTTTTTAACGGTTGTCGTGGAAACTGCTAAAAATGACCGGTTTTTTTCTGTAATATTTTCCCATGTTGGCGGTAATATAATTTCGCTAATTCCAACTTCAAAATTTGAAGGTACATTTAAAGGTCGTCCTAAATTTACTTTATAAGTAGACGCTGTATTTTCCGGGTATAAATCGCTCGAAGCGTTACTCGGTAATGTTAAAAATAGATCGTCCATTGCAAAAATAATATGGCCGCTAGCCTGAACCACCACGTAAACTTTAATTAGATACGATATTAACAACTGGTTATATACTATGACATTCCTTTCTAATTTATAGGGCTATTCACCTCTAGTTATCGATAACCTGATTCTGATTTCCAGTTTTTCCTGGATTTACTGATATAAAAGGACGGGATTTTTTCCATGTTTTCTCACAATTCGTTAATGTTTCTGATAAAAAGTCTTACGTTCCTTATGAAAAATCAACAATCTACTAGTAGCTGGGATCTCTCTCGACATGGTAATATACTTATAATAACATTCAAATTATTGTAAAATATTCCACCAAAAAATGTGTGTTAAGCTAGTCTTAAAACAACTTAATGTTTCCCCGACATACGTTCTAAAACGCCTCACTTGGTGGCGCTGGAGAAACTTTTTGACGGGGCCTCGTACCCAGTTTAACCCCCCCGACCTCCCATAAATCTTTCTATCATACACCTTATTTAAATTGAATAATACAATATATATATTTATATATACGACCCAAAACAAAATACTAGCTCAAAATTATAGTTTTTTACCTTGTCAAATGACAATGATGAGTCCGTTACTGTTCGTTGAGCTTTACCAATGGCCGTTAGTTATGGCGTACATCCTAGAACGTTAAAATATTTTAAAAAATGTTCATTTATAAGCCTAAAATTTTACCTGGAAAGTATGCGGCCAATATAATTCCTAGAAATCTAAAAAAAAATGTTAAAAGTTACGCGGTTAGATACTTAGCACAATTTAGTTCCCATTAGCAATAACTAGAGTGACCGAAATACTATATAAAACGTTCAAAACTTAAAACATTATCTTAACAATACTTCTGGCTTAACTTTCTTTTGGAGAATGGCTATTTCGACCGCGTTGCTTAAGATGCTGGGTGAAGAAAGTGGCGCCATCTAACTTAAATATTATATATAAAAAATTTAGTAATTTATAAAGTGTTATTAATATTGATATATAATAAACAAATTAGCCTGATATTTATGCTATATATTTTAAAAAGTTTTTGTTCGAAAATATATTTTTATGGTAATCTTGCAGCGTAATACATAGATGGCGCTAGTGGGCTTGGAAAGGAGAGATTTTGGCAATTTTTCAGGAGGCGAGTTGCTTAAAATTATCGGTTAGGTTAAATGTTATATTATATTAATTATAAAGTGTTATGAATATTGGTATATATTAAACAAATTAGACTGATATTTATTTTATATATTTTTAACAGCCCAAAAATATATTTTTATGGTAGTGATTTAGTACAATAGATGGCGCTAGTGCGCTTGGAAAGTAGGGATTTTCGTGGAGGCGCGGTAAATTCGAAATGTCAATATAAAATGTTAAGTTATTTATCGTAAACTTTATGCTTTGTATAATAGGAATAATGGCCATCTGGTATAATGAATTCAATACGAGTTCTATGGGAGTCAAAAGAGTTTCAGCAACTAAATATTTGGACACTGATAATCCTGGACTCTGGACATCTGAAGAAGTCTTAAATTTCGAATTAGAGGATGAATGTCAAAAAGAGTTTCAGCAACTAAATATTTGGACACTGCTGATCCTGGACTCTGGACACCTGAAGAAGTCTTATACATAGAGATTTATGGTTCGGTGTTGGTCAAACCGAAAATATTCAATACACCTTTTTAACTATTTTTGTTTAAACACTTGCTGATTTATTTACGCGACGCTAACATTTTCCCGGTAAAAATTAATATTCAAACATATAATAAACCTAAAGAGTTTAAACACTTGTTAATCGACGCTTACAATTTCTAACAGTCTTCAGAACATATGTTAAATTCGCGCCAAAACTTTAACAACCATATAGCTACTAGTTCATGAACCGTAACGGTTAATTATA
This sequence comes from Leiobunum rupestre, assembly GCF_980474605.1. Lineage (NCBI taxonomy): Eukaryota > Metazoa > Arthropoda > Arachnida > Opiliones > Sclerosomatidae > Leiobunum > Leiobunum rupestre. The sequence continues at coordinate 3,751,467 of NC_143393.1, read as the reverse complement.
AAGATACAAACATGTAATAGAGTACAAACTATACCCGTTTCCCCGCCAAAATCATGTCAAGTGTACATTAATAAACCTAAAGAGTTTAACCACTTGTTGATTTTTATACACGCGACGCTTACACAAAAATTAATATTCAAACATATAATATAACTACTTGTTGATCCTAAACACATGTTACTATCTAACAGGTCAATGACCCATAATGGTAAAACAATACCACGCTCATTAATATTCACCCTTTTTAAAACACTTGCTTACCTACTCTAGTTGATTGACAGGTCAACTAATTAATTATTCAAAACACCTGTTAATCTCATTAATTATTCAGGTCACGCGCGCGTGATACGCGCCCGAGGGGGGGGGCGGAATCGCGATTCCCCGCTTCATTCCCCCCCGTCACGCAGCTGTGGACACGTGGGGGAAAGCACGCTGCGCCCCCCGCGCTTGGCTAGGAATAGGGGGGTTAACTACTTATGTTGAATAATTATTAGAATTTTCGCGAAAAACTAATTTTTTTATTAAACAAAATCCAAAAAAAATTAAAAGTGTGTGTTACCCCTGTGACGCCATATTGCGAGAAGTTTTTTTTTATCTTTTAATTTCTTTATTTAAATCGAGGAAGAAAATTTGTTTAGTGTTCATTGTTTTTTTTGTTTCTCAATTAATCTTTTTTGTTTTCTCATATCCTTAATAACAACCGAAACCCCGCATAACGGGAAAAACGAAACAAAATTGATTTCTCCTAACAACAAAAGTAAATAATAATAAGTAAGCCAACAAGAAAATTCAAAAATAAAGTTAGTGAAAATCAAGCCCCTATAAACATATTTAAATATTTATCAAATTTAAATAAAATAAACTATTTAAAAACCCCTAGTTAAAATAAAACCTATAAAATCATCATCATAAATATTAATTGTTTCGTTTGTTAAGTATTAAGTCTATGATTTTCATTGTGTGTTCCATTTATGAATATTAATAGAATTAAGTCTGTTTTTCATGTGTGCCCCATACCCCTATATTTGATAAAAATCCAATAGTGTATATTAAGTTTAATCAAAAATCCCCAATTAATAAAAAGCCCTTAATACACTTAATTAACCCCTACGATACTTGATATGTCATATGTGGTATGGTTAGAAAGCCCCGGAAAAATCCCAGAAAAAAGATATAGTTTATAATTCTAATTATTAAAATTAAATTGAAGAAACCCCATAAAACTAAAAAGTTTATTTAAAACCAGAATTTAGCGAATCTATTCTATTCATTGTCCCACCTTAGTGTTAATTTCCCCCGATAGACAATCCGGCGCCCAGAAAAATAGACAAGAAACCCAGAAGGTCAGATTGCACCATGAGTCGACAATTGCAACAGGAAAGAGCGTCCGAATTTCACCCCTTTTCCACGCAAACTATTTAGCGGCCAACCTAACACCTGCCTTACAGTGTGAAAGGTCATATTTGGCTCTGGAAAAATCCCCGAAATTTAGTTGCCAAGGACGAAAAATAGAAAGTCATCCAAAAGGGGTAGAATCAGAGACCCCTCCGATATAATAACCACGCCTTCCAAACCCCGAGAAAAAATGACCACCAGAAAAATCCACTATCAAGCCTACACTTCCGACACCCGACTTTTCCACCCCCCTAGATGGAAGAAAAACAAAACCAGAGAACGCAAAGGAAAAAATAAGAGATTCTAACAGGAAGAGTTCCGTAACAGAATCGGAACTAGAAGAGATCCCCAAACCAGTCCGGGCTTAGGCCGCGATATCCCAAAAATGTAGTCCCCGATGTCCCAATAAAAGATGCATAATGCACAACCCAAAAGAGGCGAAATGCCCATCGCGTTTAATTTCAAATGAATCCCAAAATCCAAGAACGTTTTTTCCCGTGATGGAAAAACTATCAGCAGATCAAGTTAACTAAAGACACCCCTTCAAATCCACTTGTCGTCGAAGTATCTAACGCGTGTACGTGTGTCTTGCGTAATCCGGAACCCCGTAACCCGGAATCCCGTAAATGGAAGAGCAGCCACGAAGAAAATGCAGTAATCCAGATATTCGAGACACCAAGAGAAAAGAAGACAAAATCCCTTAACAGCGAAACCGTAACGTTGAAAATTTCCATGAAACCCCCCCCCTTACTATTCCCTTAGACGAAAAAAACAACGTTTAAGAATATACGCTAATCCCAGAGAGATTAAAAGATTGGGTCTAGAACCCCTAAAACCATGTTAAACCGATGCTCCCCAATAATTCCTTTAATACCAAGTTAGAGTGTTTTGTGAATTTCCTGTCCCAAGAGCGAGAAAAGCCCCGTGTCGAGAGCCCCGAACAATACCCCTTTATTCCAACCCGTATAAAAACCAAGTCCCCAACCAAAAAAGTATCTTAACAGATTTCTACCTTCTCGACGCCAGTTAAATTTAGAGCTACTCTCCTCAATAATTTTATTAAATCTTTTAAGTAAATTTAATCGCTTAACACAAGTTTCTATCTTTCTTTATTTTCTTTATCGCCCCATTTTTAAAGTGTTATTACCATTATCATGGCTGCCAGGTATCCCGAGGATACGCCAGATTTACGTAAGAGATCCCATTTTTAATTAATCATTTATTGTTCACTTTTGTGTTATTTTATATATATATATATATATCAATAAAGACAATTCAATCGAGAATTTCATTGAGTATCCTAATTACTGTCCGTTATCATCATCTTTCTTTTACTTATTATCACTAACGCACTGCAACGTATCGTAAATAATAATCGATATACGCGCGGGAGCGAAGGGGTAATATGTGGTTCAATTACACCATCATTGACTATCATGTAGGCATGGGCAGGAACAATCAAGGCCGGAGCACACCATCTTTTAAAATCTTATGATCGGCGGCCCTCCATTTGATGCGCCCGGGGGCGTCGCCCTTTCACTTCCCTAATTCTAATACAGGTGGAGGGATGGAGTGAGAATTAAACCTTTTTAATATTGAAGGTTAAAGTCAGAAGTGCTAATGCGTTAGAAAGAGTACTTTTATAAAGGATGTAAGAAGAAACGCCCCCTTAAGGAAGTCAGTCACGAAAGCATATTTCTCGAAATGCTTTTTTACTCCTCGCCCTGCGGCCTTAGTAATTTCTATTAGCAGTTACAATCGTAATCTATGAACTAGCGATAAAATACCGAAAAACGCGGGCAATAGTACTTTTTAGATGCGCTACTGGTAAACACCTTTGGTGAACCTACATCGTTGCTAGGGTCGATGACACTAAAACGACCAAAAATAAAAATGTGTTCAACTTCGAGACTATTACAAGTGTTTTTAATATTACGACTTCATTCTTCATAATTATTTCTTTACTCGAGACCACGAAAGGCTTTGTTTTCATTTCAAAATTATGACTTCTGACACGTCGTTACTTTTGAAATCCGTGACGTAGAAGTCGTTGCTGCGTTTTTAGGACGCCCAAAAGGAGAAAATAAATCACTTTCAGACTCTTTATTTCAGATTATAATTTAGATTGATGATACGAACTGTGCTCATTGCGAAGCGCTGTATAACCACGAATGGGCAAAGGAAAAAACAAATTTTCCAGTAGTTTGATGAATAGTATACTTTTTACTAATCTCACTACAGAGATATTTAAAATTTGGAGGAAAACACCGCATTTTCGGTACGCTGAAGTCTGAGCTTCGTTGTACTATAAAAACGGAAAAGATATTTAACATAGTGTGAAAAAGAAGGTAAGAGAAATATTTATTTTACATTCTTATGGAGGTCTTATTTGAATATAATATCAACTTAAAATACGAAATTTTTTTAAAGTCTTATAAAAGGTGCCCGAATCCCGATTTTAGAAATATACGACTGTCGAAAAACGTATATTATATAAACAAATTTAATGAAAATTGAAGGGCTTATTTATGAAAGTAGTATTTGTTCCTGCCCCGAGTTAAGCACGGACCCGAATTACGGGAAAATTGTACTATTAGGCGTCAGCCCACACTTTGTTTTTATTTTAATTTTTGTTAAACATTCTCTGAAGAATACAATTTTATTGAAAATAAAACCCAGCTTTTAGAGAATAATTGAGAATTAAAGTTGCATTTCTAATTTCAAAAATTGCGCTATTTACTCCAATATATTATATAGGTCGAATATACAGTGAACTTTGGTCGTATAAATATATTTCGATAAATCGTAACACGACGGTAGTTTTACTTATTTTAGACGTATCTTCATTTTGAGTTTTTGTTATAATATAGAATTGTGTACGCTCGAATCAGACCTGACGAAGCGCCCGAACGGGTATGGCGAAACTAGTCGTCTCCTTTTAATAAAAGTAATTATTATACAATATGTGGACTTATTATTTTACTCTATTTACATGTATAAGTGCTGTCAATATCAATATTTATATTATTAGAATATTGTTATAATATTTTTATTTTCGACGAATTTGGGTGCGGATATATTTACTATCTTGGATAATTGAATATATGATTGTGCCACAATAATTTTCGTTTTCGGCATTTTGAGCAGTTGGAGCACGTGATGCACGTGCCGTTTTTTTAACATTAGATTAATATTGGACTAAAGTAGCCGTGGAAGTGGGGTGGCGGAGTGGTTAGCACTTTCGCCTCGCAGCAAGAGGAGCCGGGTTCGATCCTAGCTTGTGGCACTGGGTGAAAACTCGGGAAAAAACCTACTGCGTTGAGTTTGCAAGTTATCTCCCCACTAGTTTAAGGGGTTTTCCTCCGAGTTCTTCGGTTCCCCTTCCATAAAAACCTGTCTAGGTTAACGGTAATAGTTAGTGTAGGGAGCTGTTGGCTCGATCTCGGGGCATGCAGGGCTTGCCACCACCCTCCTACGCATTGTAACCCGGCCACCCGAATTAAGGGCTTCAAAAGTCGCATGATGACTTAGGCCTAAGGTGGAGCCTTGGGTATTAGCCTAGCTGATTATTATTATTAGATATCGTAGGTTTCCCAGGTTTTTGGCCTAAAAAGTCAATTTCGATTTGCTTTGCATATAATAATTTTTTTCATGGTGATTAGCAATTCTTCTTGGCATTGCTGCAAAGATAAAGTGTAATATCCATTACGCTGGGGTGGCGTTTTCCCAATCGGCTAAACTCAAAGCGGGCAAGTTTAACTTATTGGGTAGGTGTTGAGTGCACTACATTATTGATTTTAGGAATTTACTGTTAGGTTTCCTTACGGGTAGGTGTAATTGTTAGTAGTCGGTTAAGATTAACATAAAAGGGCAGTATTTAAGAAAAGGTGTCGTTTTTGTTAACTAGATCTAATTTTAAATAGCAATATGTTGGAAAAGGGGTCATTTTTGTGGCAGCTGCTGAATTTAAACAACAATATTTTGGGAAAGGGGTCGATTTTGGTAAGAGGCACTGAATTTAAATAGCGATATTTTGAAAAAAAAAGAGCTATTTTTGGTTGCAGGGTCTAGTTTTAAATAACAATATGTTGGACATGGGTCATTTTTGGTGGCAGGCACTGAATTTAAATAGCAATATTTTGGAAAAGGGGTCATTTTTGTGGCAGTTGATGAATTTAAATAGCAATATTTTGGATAAGGGATCGATTTTGGTGAGAGGCACCTCTATTAAATAGCAATATTTTGGAAAATGGGTTATTTTTGTGGCATTTAAATAGTCTATAATGAGTGTTATAAAATAACGAAAAATGGTAGAAAAGTCCACATTAGAAAGGGGGAAATAAAGCTTAACCCTATCAAATTTAGATAAAACGTCGAGAAAACCTCGGACAAAATAAAAACGCGAAACTCGGACCATATAGGCCTTCGAGTGTAAAATGATAATACTAACAATAAATAGCCCGAAATTTTACCAGTAGACTGGTTTCACCCTAGTTGCGGGTCGTCAGTACTGGGTAGGCATCTGGAGAGCGGCTTACAAACCGATCTTTAGCTAAGCCTAACTTTAAATACATTTCAAAACACGCGCCGAAGCTCCGGATAGCCGAAACACGGGTGGCGGAGATGTAAAAATTACGGGAGTATAAGTCCATCGGCGGCTCTTCTTGACTTCTACGCTTATAGATAGTGTTAGTATCTTTAATTAAAATTGTATTAATGAAGTATCGTGTCTCGTTTATACAATTTTAATTATAATTTCACCATGACTTTTAAATCCTTCAAAATCAAAGATTAACTTTTTAATAACCCTAAAAAATTAAAAATGTAACAAAACACATTTCAATAAGTATTATTCAAAAAACCTCTTGTGTATTTGTATGACTGAGATAACACAATAAGAGGCGGGCAATCTTCCTTCACACATTTAATAATTAAATTTATTCGTATTGAGATTGAAAGGAAAGCTTTAGAAATTGATAATTTCAAACCCAGATTATTCTTTCCGTGAAGATAAAGTAGTGAAGAAATATGCATTACCTTTACAATAAATCTTCACTTTATGAATCCAAATATATTAATAGCTTCGGTCGTATAAAAAATATCGAAATTTCATTATAACGTTTTTACTTTGAAATTGAAAATAATTATAATGATTTCGAATATGTGTTTTGAATTCGATTATTAAAAAAATGAATAATCTTCCTGGTCTTGTAATTTTTACACTTCCTCAAACATGATTCGTCGCGTGATTAAGAAACTATATTCGTAGCTTTTGTTTATTCCTTCACTCTGTGAAGGTTCGTAAGATAATTTACTGTTTCTTCGTAGTAAGGCACTTAATGAAGAAAATATGCCCACCTCTGAACATAATTCATTTCATAATTTTTGTTGAAAAATATACTTTTCCCAAAAATCTGCTTTATAAATTTCGTACCTGCCAAAATGTTATTTCTTTTCCATAATATCGTTATGTCAAAATTAAATAAAATCTTCCAAAAAAGATTTATATCCTTCCTGTAAATAACCAAAGACCTAACGGTAATTCATTCAAAATTGGCTTATTATAGAATTTTTCTCTATGAGCTAATAAGTGTTTAGTAAATTGCACAAAACTGTGTTCATTGTCAGCTATATGGTCAAGAATGGCTGACTGTGTTCTGAAACAATACAATTAATCACTTTATACTTATTCATTAGGCATTAAGCGGATACATAGCAGAACAAGCAATGCAAATCATACTATCGAACGATGCAAATCATACTATCGAACGATACGGCACTTTATCGAAATTGACTTTTTATTCCAGATACCTGGAAAATCTACGATATTTCCCAATATTTGTATACTTTGGCCCGATGTTAAGAGAATGTTCAAAAAACGACACGTGCATCACGTCCTCCAACTGCTCAAAGAATTGAAAACGAAAATTATTGGGGCAAATATTAAGATATTCCCCACCCTAATCCCTTATATTTAGCCCTTATCCTGTTAGGTGCTAGAACAAAAATAATCTGGCCAAAAACCTTAAGGTTAAAATTCGCCTTTAACTGTACTATATTTTCACTAATTTCGCTACCCCCTCTTAACATTCACATACTCTGACCCCCTCCTTGACGTTTATCTGAACACGCCACTGCAAACAAGAAATATGGACTAGTTCTATAATAATCAGCTAGGCTAATACCCAAGGCACCACCTTAGGCCTAAGTCATCATGCGACTTTTGAAGCCTTAATATGGGTCTGTTCATAAGTCTTGGAAAAGAAAATCCCGCATATTACGCTACTTGACAATAAATACGCTAAAACTTGCGCGGCCTTTTCTACATGATTAAAAGAGATCTTGTAATTAAAATTACAACCTTAATTCTCAGTTATAAGTGGGGGTTTATTTCCAATAAAATTGATATATCCAGTGAATGTTTCACAAAAATTAAAATAAAAAAAAGGTGGCGGATACCAAATAATACAATTGTACCGAAGAGGCTACAAAAGTTTCTGTCCAATCTTGTTTTAGAAGTTTCTTCTAAGAGGAAAATATTCCCGCTGTTGCAGAGTCCTTCATCGGAATGAAAACCATTTCAAAAAATTAAACTCCAAATTTTGAAACTCTACAGAGTAAAGATTGCTTGCAGTGTCGTCGGAACATTTCTGGAGCTGGGGGCAAGGACGTGGAAATATGTACTTATGAACAGGGATGTAGCCATGGGGGACGGGAAGAGGAGTAGTCCTAACTTTTTTCCAAAGATCACGAAATTTAGCAGAGATGGCAAAATCAACAAGTTGGCAAGCCAAAATATACCTCTCCTCGGAAGAATTGTCCCTAGTGGTATTAATTTCTCGAGATAACCCTTAAAGATATATCTCAGCAATTTAGAGTTATTTGTTGAAAATATTTACCCATTTCTATCCCGCCCGGTATAAAATTTTTATTATAATTAAAATTTTTGAGACGAAACGACCAATTTTAATTTATTCAGAATATCATAAGTTAAGTAGTTACAACAGTAAGTTAGACGTACTATAACAATGCACAATTGAATTAAACCCTTTTACAGAACAAGTTTATCAGTTAAATATAATACAAAGCAAATTTTAATGAAAGAAATATCTACAGAGGCTTTTTGGAATTACTCGCTTACGAAATACTTGCCGCATCTTTAACGCTCATTTTATTTCAACACTCGCCCTTGATGAAGATACCGTAGATATCTGGTAGTGGACGACTCGTTCACTTCCTGTTGACGTTGTGACGCATACCACATGAAAAAGACCAATGCCGTCCAATTTCCAATATCATATAATGACTCGCACACCCAAGAAATCATTGACTGCGTTAGAAATCGTAGATATCCAAATATCCACACCAAATGTATTTACAAGAAGCAAAAACCTTACCATCAACAAAGCACAGAGAGCCACTTGACTCTTAAAGCAATTAACGTTAAATTATCTCCTTTGAATTAACAGAACTATATATAGGTCGTTAAGAAAGTGGACCACCCACAGGGTCTACCCTTTAACCCTCTAATCTCGGCTGACTGCGCTAAAACAAGATTTAACCTTTAAAAAATACCAGATTAGGACTTCATAAATTCATTAATAAAAAAGTCTTTATTACCTATTATGCTTACGATGCCTGTCTTAATTTCAGTGAGTCTAAGCAGCTATCGGTGGTTCTGTGGTAGAGCGCTCGACTGCCAAGCCGAATGGTCTGGGTTCGAAACCTGGGTGGCGCATTTGTTTTTAATCAATAGAGAAACGCTAAATTAGAATTTCTTCGATGCAATAATTTCAATTTCAATTCTATTTCAATTAAACCAAAATTTCGTACTCTATTAAATACGCTTCCGATAAAGCTGAAGGTCTAATTTTCAATAAGGCGTAACAAGTGTCGGTGGTTCTGTGGTAGAACGTCCGCCTGTCAATCAGGAGGTCTCGGGTTCAAATCCCGCCCGATGCGATCGCAAATTGATACTAAGTCGAATACCGTGTACAACTGGTGGAAACCCTGCCATTGGACGTTGAGAGGTAGCATTACACTCAGCACTCGGTCCGTCCCAAAGTCATTAAGAAGAAGTTGGAGAGAAAACGCCCATATAAACACAACAGACTCAACATGCACAACCATCAGAACACAAACACAACAAATTCAACACTCACAACCTACGCATAAACATTACAAAAACGTAATACACCAAACCGTCACGACGGTGAGCGAAAAAACACCATCCAAACCAAACCGCAAATGCATCCGTTAACGCTCACCGTCACACGGTGGTTTTGCCAACCCTTTGAGAAACTGCGTACGCAGTGATTACACTTTGCACCGAAAATGCGAACGCGTTTGCAGTCCTGACAGACAGACAGACCCAAACACAGACCCACAGACAGACACGGTCGTTGTATAACCCCTCCTAGGGGACTTTGTCCCCTCGGAGAGGTAAAAATTCAACAATAATTATGAATTTAGTTTAAAAAATTCAGCTTAAACCGTAGTATAATACTCAATTTACTAAAAAAAAACCCTACTTTGGTCAAAAGTTATAATATAATTTCTCATCTAGAAGTGTGTCACTGTTATTAACCGCCGTATAATTAAAGCCTTCGAAATTTCTGGACAAAAGCGTGGACTTTGAACTTTCCTGGGTCAATCTCATTTTCAAACCCAAATTTAAAAGTAGGGGTGTAAACCGAGTAATACAATATTACCAAATATACTTGTAACACAAGTGAAATTTACGTTACGTTACTTTAAATACATACGTAAAATATATTACAAATATCCAACAACATATATTATAGACACTGATCTAAAATTGCAATAAATAGAAATTATTCGCCTGCTTCCATCTAGCAGTCAAAGCCTTCTTAGGGCATGGGCTATCAGGCCAAGGCCCCCGATCGGTTAAGGGCCCCGGTACAGGCAAGTTTTATTAGCCTACCACGTGTATCTGCGGTTGAAAATCTTTAATTTAAAAATTTTATTTCGTCTCCTTGTGTCTAAACTATTGTTCTCTTGTTGCGTATCCTGCGTTATCCCAAAATTTAATAATGTAGAATTATGCTGAAATCTAGCTTACTAAGTTCCTTAGATTATATTTTAATATTCTTAATATATCAATATCATACTGTTCGTACATTTTATATTATCTAAACGTTTTTGACTACCTTAACGCCTAAATATATTTATATTCATTGTTCACTGTATCTGCACCTTAGACGGCTCCGATAGTGGAAGGCTTTTCTTTGTCCTACTATTATAACTGTCTTATAACGGTATTCTGAAGGATGTCGCATGTTTAATCCGCGATGATTACTACATTCGTTTTGTTTACTATTTCCAACAGTTTCATGTAAAATGGGAAGTTATGTATGTCGACGTTAAAAAACCTTGAAGGGCGTTCGGCGGGATATTCAAAGGGAAATTAAAATTTCTTGCTTTTAAAATTTTCGAACTCTATGCAATGGTTTTTGAAACATACGTTTTCTTTAAGCATGACTTACACGTTTTTTTTTGGCAAAACAAATTACCTATTAGTTACTTTAACTGGAAAACTGAGGGGACACTGCCCCTCGGATTTCGCAGTCGGGGGGGCGATCGCCCCCCTGCCCCCCGGTTCCGACGCCACAAATAGCGTGTTTAATTTGTTTAAATCTTCCACGCGTTTATAGATATTTTAGCATCCATTGTCTCGCGCACTATCTAAAGTAAATAAAAAGATTGTTCCATTTACGCATGAAACATTAGGGCAAAAGGTACAACTTCATCAACAGTTACGCAAGAGCCAAATAATTTTGGTAGCCTCTATTGGTCTATATCCTTAGCAATTGATGTTAAATTTGGGATAAATAAAAAAAACATATCTATTGCTCTATTATTTCAGAAATAAATATCTCAGGAAAAAAAAATCTTATGTGTTATTAACACCCCTTTCTCAACCCCCCTCTTAACATTCACGTACCTCGACCCCCTCTTGACGAATTGCTGACTACGCCAATGGATTAAAGGTTGTCTTTTAAAGATAGAAATTAGCCTGGTTAGAGAAAAGAATCGGTAAATTTACCTGGCAATTAACACGGTAAATTACTAAGGTAACAGTAATTTACAGTTTTCTCGGGAAAATTACGGAAAAGATTATTGCCCTGGTATTTAAAAACGTGTTGAGGTTAACGGTAATAGTGAAAGTCACTTGATGACTTATGCCGAAGGTGGTGCCTTCGGTATTATCCTAGCTGATTAAAGTACTTTTTGCTGTTATAATTATTGTCTATTCCTAAAACTGAGAACCTTTATTTTCTACCTACACTTTTGGAAAAAAAGGTTTAATTTTATTCCTTTTGGTTGGAAATTTTTTTTCTCCCAAATTCGGCACTTTTAAGGTATATTTAACTTCTGATTTCATGCCGTGTTTAGTCCTTTTTGAGAACCTTTTAAGCCTTTAAAAAGTATTTATACACCTCTTTTAAATCAAGATTTAAGTCAGTTTAAATAACGTTTTTATACCTTTTTAGTAACGTGTTTATACTTTTTTAATAACGTTTTTATACTTTTTTAATAACGTTTTTAAACTTTTTTAAGAACGTTTTTATACTTTTTTAATAACGTTTTAACTTCTTCTTAATACCTTTATTATTTCTATTTGTTACTTTTATATCATTTTTATTCCTTATAGAGCACATATTTATATATTTGCAAAGTATCATATAATATCATTTATGGAACTAGTTTATACCTTTTGAAGACCTTATAGAACACTTTTAAAGAACCAGTTTGTACCTTATGAAAACCATATTAATTCCTTTTAAAGAATCAATTCGTACCTAATTAATACCTAATTAGGACCATATCGATTCCATTTACAGAACAAATTTATTTTTTTAAATACAATTTAATATTAAAACATTTTCATTACGAAGCTCATTTCAGTTATTGGATTTTTTTTATTTTAAAATTCAATGTTTTTTTATTATTTTCGCCATCTTATTAGTAAAATAAGAATACACCTTTACACAAAAAAGTATATTAAATTGGATATATTATTTGTTTTATCACGCGCAATATTTGGTGAATGGTTAAACCTAAAAGTCCTTTTTCAAAAAAAACTAATGTTTTCTTTAACATATCATTATATTTAATATTAAAAATCCAATAGCACTCGAAAAATGCGATTAATGCACACGATATATCGTTGGTTTTTCCAATTTCAACACCGTCAACATGAATTTCAAAAACGTCACTTGTTACAAATGTTTTGCCACTATAGATAATAATTGGGCCAGCTGGAATTTCTTCTTTTTCGGTTTCTTGGTGGAACATCCTTTGAACTTTTTCATTTAAAAATGATGGAATCAATAGTATGCTACACAAATTTTTAATTTCTAAAAAATAAAATAAAAATGTAATTCAAAATATTAGTTATATAATTTAGAACTTTTACTTCTTGGTGAATCTCCATTAGTTTCTTTTGTGAAAAGCGACATTATATTTGACTTTAGCTCTTTCACCACTGTTGATTTCGGGGTGTTGTTCCAAATTTTGTCACTGCACTTTTCCAAAGCATCAAAAAATTTTAACTCTGCTCTAAATTAATTTATTCTTTTGAATTCTAAGGGAATCTAGAAAGCAAAAAATTAAAACTTAGACAAATTAATTCAAACAAAACATTCACTTGATTCAAATCCCTAAGAGATGGATGTTCTTGCAACATAACATCAATTTTATTTGTTTCTCTTACCTCCTTCGTTCTAAAACGAAATGTTCGATTCATTTTCGAGTTAATTTGCAACCAATCTATACTATTTCACTTCAGTAAAGCGCACATATCGTTTTTGTGCCTTTGAATCGAAAGATCATCTTCCATGTCCATAGAATCTTCTGACGGATCTTCAATCTGTTCAATTTTAGGATAAAAAATATAGGTAAAATAAATAATAACAATTTTGTATAGAATGAAAAGCAATATTTACTTGAAACCTAAGACAAGTTTTACTTTGGTCGTTTTGGTTTGGTACTTCAATTTTCTTTCTGCCAAATGTTTCCCGCATTTTATCTTCTTCCTCGTCTTCATTTTTTTAACTTCAACTCTGGCATTTTTAAATTTCGTCTTAAGGCGAGTCCACCAAATAGTCTAGCGAAAAACTATGATTTTTAATCTTAAATTTAATCTTAAAGCTCAAGAACTCAGTTATGTATCTCAGAACAAAGGATGCGAGCATTTTATAGAAGCTCTAGGATAAAACTTAGTTGTATGAGCGTTTTTGGACGTTAAGAGGAAATAATAGTTGTTTTTATAAAAAGATCTTGTCCATCTTCTGCTGTGTATTTGTTTTCTCTCCTACTAAAGAGCTTATGAACTCATTCTTAGGCATTGGCTCAACTATCCCTGAGCGACATTTCAACAAGTTGGGCGAGCGTAAAATTTTTTTTATAAAATCAACTATTCAACATATTTTTGTCGCCCCTTGAAATAAAAATCCAACGTTCAAAGTTACAAAACTTATTACTTACATAGCCAGGTCCAGGTCCACATTTTAAATGTTCGTACTTATAAACCAGTTTCTGAGCGACAAACAGATACTTTCCAGGATAGCTAATTTTAAAAATACAAATAAATAAATTCAAATAAATATATATATATATATATATATATATATATATATATATATATATATATATATATATATATATATTTAAAAAATAAATAAATAAATTCAAATAAATAAAGTAAATAATTAAATAAATTTAAATACATAAATATATTAATTTTAAAAATAATTAAATAAATAAATTAATAAATAAATAACTTAACACATTTAAATAAATATATAAATTTAAAAAATAAATAAATAAATAAATAAATAAATTAATTTAAAATTGGGCGTTATTAGCTAGCGGCTACTTTTTAAAGCACTTACTAGGAATATTTTGCTTTTAGGTCATTATACAAAATTGAAATTATTTCGTGAGATATCCTATTTTTTTTTTCTTTTAGAGTTGAGCAAGCGTTTTTATAAGATTCTTCATCGGAAATATGTTTTGGAAAATCCGGAAGTTCGTATTTGACCGTTATATCGTTTTTTATCTCATTGGCCTTCATTTTTTCTTTATTGTTTTTAAATATTCTATAATGTTGAAAGTTATCAATAAACGTCAGTTTTAAAGTATTCCGAGATGTAATATACAAAAGGGAATTGTTTGCTCCGTTTCCCTCGGAACTGCTGGAAGATTCTCCTAAATTTATCACCTATTAAAATTATTTATTTAGTAACATTTTAAAAATAATCAATTTCAGAAATTGAAGGGATGCTGAAAACGTTAAATAACTGTCTCGGAATTTTTCAATTTAAAAAAAATGAATTTTAAGTATTTTAACTAATGAAATATTTAAATAGGCCTTTATTTCATATGAATAATCGAATAATAGTAAGTTATTAACGTTTCAGTATCTCTTTAATGGTTCTGACTGCTCGCATTCAAAATTAAAACAAAAATTACCTCATTATCTGTTTGCTCCAAGTCAGTACAGTTACCTAGATCTGACTTTGGTTTTTTTGCATTTTTATTCACACTTGCTTCGTCTACGGAACGTTTCTAAAAAATCGGAATCAATTGAACTTTTCACCCAAGCCAATTAAAAATTAATATATTTTAATATTTCATTTATATTACTCTTCCTTTGATGTGGATTACATTCCCATTATTTATTATATCACTACTATCCCAGTTAACCAAAATGTTTAAAAAGTCGTCAAGTATCTGTAAATTACAAACTTATTTATTAAAGATTTAAATTTAAATTTATTTATTATATCACTATTATCCAAGTTTACCAAATACTTAAAAAGTCGTCAAACTTATTTATTAATTAGGTTATTATTTTTATACAACCTTCCCTAAATAGTTTTTTACTTGCTGGGTTCGGTAAAGTTATCTAGAGTTTCAAAACAATTATTCTTACCTGATATGTGATTTCCTCCCCGGAGTTAAATAAATCCTTTAGAAAACTAATATTTTCTATTTGAGGTTTTAGAATTTGGATTGTAGTATTTTTAGGGTTATCCTTTTTGCGTTATCTTGATATTTTATACCACAGAAAATTGTTCCGTTGCCTTCCATTAAGATGTTTACTAAAATTCGCGAAAATTGAAGCAACGAACACACTTTAAATAAATAGAAGAGCTCGTTTTTCCTGACGTCTTCCCAAAACGATTTCGACCGTATTGCTACGCGAAAGGGAATACAACTGAAAATTTCCAAGTAACAAAGTAAAGGATGGTCAAAAAAAACAAAACTAGTACCACTGGGGTTTTTTTCTTGGAAAGGGTATGAATAACCCAGTTTCCTTCTCTCTCTCTCTCTAACACTGGTCAGAAGTTCCAAGGTCGAGCCCTAAGGGATCAAATTTTATCAGCCGCGCAGAGCATCTCGTGAAAATCTTTTGACTCTTTCGTAGTTTCTTACCATTTTTCTTGTAGAGTTAATTTATTCATTTTCAAATTAAAATGCCGTTGTAACGTCTTCTTTCTTCAGTTGTATAGTTCGCGAGATAAGAATTTCTTGCGCGACGATGGAGTTGCGCTGCCAACGTTGTACATTTTTTGCAAAAACATTTAATCGTCCCATAACTCATACCAAAAATGTACATGAATGTGAAAAAGACTTTAAAATATTTTTCGGCTTTGATGGTTGCGGTAGAATGTTTAGGAAAATGGACACATACCGGAGACACGTCCATTCAAAACACGCTGACGTATTTAATAAAGTGGACGATGGTTATAGCATAGACGAGATAAACTAGAGAAATCGAGGAAACAGAACAAAGTGATCAAGGTTACGATATGGAAGAAATTCAAAGTGAAAATGGTGATCAAAATACAACAAATAGATTTGAAAATAAATTAAAAACCTTTGAAATAAGGGAAATGATACTGAAAATATTTCTTAAGTACAGAGAGAAACATATCATTCCTCATTCTGTTATTGAAGACCTAATAGATGATTTATTACAATTCTTTATCCATCTTCTTAACGTTTAAAGCTCAAATATTCGGGAGGAATTTGTTACAAAAAACATATCAGTCACAGGAATTGACTTTAAAAAAACAGAAATCCAAGTTCAACTTGCATTTGAAAGTATCAACTCGAGGTACAAAATTAAGGTGTGTAAAGAGAACTTCGGTTTGTTAGAACCGGTACAATTTACATTCGCGGATGGCAGTGATAATTCAAAAAAAAACAAATTTCATTATGTCCCAATTTTGAAAAACCTAGAAAAATTGTACGAAATTGGAAATGAATTGTTTTACCACACCATAAGTGGTATTACTCTAAGTACCCAAGACGCGCTGTTCTCTGGGACGTGTTCTGCCACTTTTCGTGACGTCGGCACGTGAGGACTGGTAGTTCAGGGGGCCGTTGCGAGCGCGAAAAATCCTCGAGAAAATCGAAGAGAGAAAGATTTGAATTATATTTCTGCTAGTGGCGCCCACTAGTGTGAAAACCGGGAATTAACGGGGCGGAGGGTTAGGCCCGAGGTTAGGCTGTTTCTCTTGTATAGGAGATTTTGGGGGAAAGAATATTCAGAACTATCCCCCTCTCCGCGAATCGAGCCGAGCCTCGGGAATCGAGAGGAAACTCGAGAGACATTCGCTTTTTTCTTCCCCTTCGGTTTTCTGGTAACCTAGCACTAAAGCGTAAGCCTACCGCGGCATGGGTTAGCATTCATTTTAGTAGCAGCTATAGATAGTACTATTTTAGAGAGAAAGAGTTTGGAACACGGACAGGCATGGCCCCCATAGAACCCGTTCGAAGTCGGGTACTTAGAGTAATACCACTTATGACCACACGAATAGCAATTTATTACCAAAAGATCACGTGTCACATTTGGTTCAAGGAGAAATATCTAAAAAGCTATTTATGAGCGATGATAATTTAAAATCTGAAACTATACAACTACAAATTTATTCCGATGAATTTGAAGTAGTAAATCCATTGGGATCAAAGCGAGGCAAAAAAAGTGATGGGCTGTTATTTTTCAATATTAAATAGAGAACCAAAACACCGCGCAAAAATAAGTGATTTACACCTCGTATTTTTAGCAAAAGCAGTAGATATTGATCTATATGGCTGGTCAGATGTTTTACGGCCATTATTATATGATTTAAATATTTTAGCTACAAAAGGTGTCGATATTAAAGATTTGGGGAGATATGTAAAAGGGTTTGCTTCATTGTTTACTGGCGATAATCGTGGTTTACACAAACTGGCCGGATTTAATCCTACGTTTGTAAGCGGTCGAATATGCCGTTTCTGCATGATAAACCATAGCCAAATAAGCCAAAAATTAAAAGAATCTGAAGTAACTCTGAGATCTTTACCACGGCATAATTATCACCTAGAGTGTATTTCAAGAGATGAGGGTGATTGCTCAATTTACGGTGTAAAGTTTCGAAGTGAGTTAATGAATTTAGATTATTTCGATATAACAAAGCAACTACCACCTGATATCATGCACGATATATTAGAAGGGGTCATACCGTCAGTTTTAAAGCTAATTTTGAGCAATTTAATAACCAACCGAAAAATGTCACTAATTGATTTTAACAAAAAGATTGAAGATTTTAAATATGGTAAAACCGAATAAAATCGACCAGAAAAACAGAACCGGTCGTCTTTAAGCGAAAAGGGCCATATCATGGGATCAGCGAGTGAAATGTTTTGTATATTCAGGCTTTTACCTTTTATATTACATGAATTTATTGATTTTGAGGCTGATGTCTGGGAAGTCTACTTAAAATTGAGACAAGTGTGTGATTATATTTTTGCAAATAGTTTGCCTATTGAAGTTTTTCCTTGTCTCGAATAATTAATTTCGAAATTCTTAATAAGCGTACGAGAGACATTCGGAGCTAATGGTATGACCCCAAAATATCATTATATAGTTCATAATGTATCTGCTATAAAATTATACGGACCTTTATCCTCTATTTCGTCTATGCGTTTCGAGAGTAAACACAGATACTTTAAAACTGTGGCTAATGCTTCGAAAAACTTTATTAATATAACCAAAACTGATGAGACATCAGTTCTACGAGGGTTACAATTTGTTATCAGATAGTATACCAGGTATTCAAGACATTCGAGGAGGAAGATTTTTAGAAACCAAAAAGTTACCGATAGGTTTGCAAGAACATTTACCCCAACATTTACCAAATCCAATTTTTACGGTACAATCTGCAACGTACAACAACGTCCATTATACCGTAGACTGTTATTTTATTCATTAAGTTGAAAAAGATAACGTAAAACAGTTTACAAGAATAAATTACATTTTTTCGTTTAATGGCAAAATTTTTCTGTGTGGGCAAAACTACGTTTCATTGCGTTTTTGCAAAAAAATACATTCTTATGAAATTGCGATACCAACTGTTGCTGAATGGGATTTCGCTATTGCGGGATCTGAGATAAATTTTGTTATGTACGATTCCTATAATGTGAATGGAAAACTATACGAAACTTTGCGTTCTGCGGTTTGGGAAATTTTATTTTTTATTAAAATAACAACTAAATATTAGTTCAAAACTAATTAAATAATTGGAATATTTTTCAAAATTTTTGCCTTTTA
Organism: Leiobunum rupestre; assembly: GCF_980474605.1. Taxonomy (NCBI): domain Eukaryota; kingdom Metazoa; phylum Arthropoda; class Arachnida; order Opiliones; family Sclerosomatidae; genus Leiobunum; species Leiobunum rupestre. Next base: position 3,732,446 of record NC_143393.1, on the reverse strand, counting down.
TTTTTGGTATAAATTATGTAATATATAGTATGTAGTTACTAAAACATAAGTTTTTTAATAACGCTGAATTGAAGTAATTTTGTTAGTTATTCAAGTCACCTGCTACTTTCAATATTTTATGTGTGTCTGTTACCAAGAGGTTTCAACGAGCCTTCCATGAATTTTTTTTAAATATCGTACAAATAGTTATCATACGGTTGGCAACGCTGTCGGAGTTTCTTCCATGTCTTCTATAGCTTCAGTATCGGAAATTTCGAAACTTTCCATGAGTCAGAAATTTTTTGGAAGTTTACCCCACCTTGTGAGGAGGAGTTCGCGTTGTATCCAGCAGCGAGAGCTTTAACTTTTGTTCCACTGCCTGAAGCAAACGGGTATTTCCGTTTTCCCTTGCAGTTCACAATATAGGTTTTGTGCAAGTTTCAAGGTTGGGTGAAAAGTCGTTTTCTCTGACTTTATTTAACGGATGTAAAAATAAACAAATCTTCTAAACATTATGTTTACTATAAAATTATTATTTAACTTGATGTTAATTTGGTCAAAAATTATTTAAAAATGAAAATTTATTGTTTCTTTAAATAAAATTTTTTCTTCTTAATAATTAAATAATAAATATTTTGAGCTCATTTTTCTTTTTAATAAATAGATAATAAATATTTTGATATCATTTTTTTCTTAATAATTAGATATTAAATATTTTGATATCATTTTAATTTTGACAATACACCGCGATGACTAAAATTTGATTGCAAACCCAAACATCTATGATAGAAAATATTACACCTTTTTGAAACCTTTTTCTCCTTTGTAGTAGAAGGTTTCAAAATAAGATATATCACCTATCTTAAAAGGTCTATAAAAAGCATACTGTACCCAAAACAATTTAAGTTATACCTTCAGAGGTTTTCTAAAACATCGGACGGTGTGAAAAAGGTATAGAACCTTTACCGATTCCCTTTTCATACTTTTTAAGTATTATTTTTAGCATTCATAAGGAATTTACCTTTTATGTAGAACCTTTTTATACCTATTAAATACCTTTATTTTTTACTGTGTAGCTGCTGTTTCGAAAGTGTAAAGAATATATCAATATGAGAGGCTCATCTTTTCTTATCACGGTGTCGTGTCTGGCTTTTGTTCTCCATGGATTTATGTGCAAAAAATCTTTTAGCACGGACACATTTCATAGGATGCATTATGCTTATCCAGGTAAATATTTTCGCCCTTGATTTTGAATGGTTGTCGAAAATAATTGAATTGGGTTTTCATCACGAGTCGATACTTAATTAAACACAGATCAACCAATAGGCGACATGTGACACGAGCGGAAACGTCAGGAATTAGTAAGACAATACTAAGACAGGGAGTAACGGAGCAGGATAAGAAACTAAACGGAAACTTTCAGAAATTGAAAGATGTAAAACAATAATTCCGGAAAAGTATTTCAAGCTATTTACGCAGTTTTTAATTTCCCCGGTAAAATCTTTTTATGCGCGCGTCCGATATGAGTGTCCGCATTGTTTACCGCTCTTTCACTCCATATCCTGGCACACAAGCAGATATATTGAGAATAAAGAGATGTGAAACTTCTCGAAAAGCCCGATCACGGTATCACTAGCGCCATTTTCCCCCCGTGGCTAGGGATTAGTAATTATTTTTCACAAAGCATAAATATAATTGCAAAAAGAGGTATAACTTTAATTGTTTAGAGATTTCATTCTTAGTATTGTTATATTTCAAAACTCAAATATTAAAATGAAGCCTACTCTAGCTAGGTACAAAATACTTATTTTCTGGATGGAGCCTTCCGATCAACAAAAAATAATTTGAAGATCTTACAATAGTATGGCTATATCGTTTTACATTTAAATAAATTTGAATTTCGCGCCAATCGCTTAAAATTGTTTTAACTCTTACCGTTTGAAGCGCTAAAGTAGAATAAATAAAATGTGGTTAGATTTTAGGCATTCCCGAAGGTACGAGTTTCCTATCTCTTTATAATGATTTAACAGTCCGTAGCTTTCGACACAGCCGCCATAATGGGTTGAAATTTTTGATCTAGAGGTTTTAGCATAGGAGACTTTGGCCTACGTCACACTGTTACACTGTGACAGTGTTTCGAAAAGCCCAAAATGCGGTAGAAATTAAAAAAATACCAGAGACATATGATATTTACATATTTGTAACCAGGAAATAAACAGGAAGAACGTTGCACCGAAATTTTAAAGCTGCATCCCCTAGCGACCAAGTAAACTTCCCCCTTGGCACACAGAGTTATCGTTGGTCGCATTCAATAGCCCTTAGAAAGTTTAGAGAGTTGACAAAAATTAACAGTCGTTAGTCTTACCATATACTAATAAAATTAAGTTTTAGGGTTGGATAAGTCCATTTTAGAGCATGTTCACCCGAGATTTCTTTCGAAACACGCAAGTGGATACCCAACATTTTTCTAGGGTTTTCTAGTAAACGTTCAATTATATCCATTCCATAAATATTTCTGGTCTCCCTTCGCGACCGTTGAAGAAAGTTGACTTGGAAGGTTTGTAAAATATTACTGTTAATCTAGGATATCTATAAAGGATTAAACTTGAAATTTTTTTGACTTTTTTGTTTTTTAATGGGAAACTGTGGCGGTGGAAAACCACATGAGGCCCCACGCTTTCGGGACAGTGCGCAAACGGGAAACCGCGCTATTGGGAACTGCGCAAATGGGAACCGCGCTTTTGGGACACTGTGCTTTTAAGAACTGCGCTTTTGGGAAACCGCGCAAATGGGAACTGCGCTATTGGGCATAAACCATATTTCTAAGGTTCTTTTTTAATGATAACAGATGTCTTATGTTCTGTTTCAACTACTATAATTCGAACATAAACTTTTTTATTACCGTATGTGCTTTGGACTTAAAAAGCAGGTACCGGTAAAAATGTTCGCGTGGGTCTAAGCTAACCAGGCTTAGAGTTCTTAAATTACCGTAATTTCGGTAATCAGTAAATTGCGCGTTAATTTACCCCACAATTAACCGTAGTTTTTTATTGGTTTAAAAATATAAGTCAGAATCACCGATAGTTAGTTGAACCGGTACCGTTGACGTTAACTTATTTTTTTTTATTACACTGGATTTACTTTTTTTTGCCCATTTTCACCAAATAAAATTTAATAAGTTAATTAAACGATAGCAATTTATAGAAAGATCACTATAAAACTTCGCTAGATCACTTCGAATAAACGCTTAACTAACGCAAAGTAGACATCTGAATAACCAAAAGTGAAAACAAAACTAGCATCTCAGTGGCAGGCCCATATCTACCATTCGGCTAGGTAGAGTTAGGCTGTAGAGGGGCGCCATCTGCCCATATAAACGTACGCTTTTTAATTAAATTTATTAAACAAAAATTAATCTGTATTCTTCTAAATAATTTTAAAATAAAAAATGGAAAAGGACACCTGGTATTATTAGTTCAGGCTGGGCCGTAGCGAGGGTTTGTGGCGCCCGGAACAAATCTCTTGAATGTCACCCTTTTTTGTTTTAAAAACACCTAAAAATGCGCCCCCTAATCCCAGCCGTTCGTTGAAAAAATGTCGTCAAACCGATTTTGGGGCCTCCTAATGACTGGCGGTTGTTTGACAATACGTTCGTCAAACAGATTATAAAGCCCAAAAATGAGTGGCCCACGAGGCATTGCAAACCCTGTGTTTCCCTTTTCCTACGCCACTGAGTCCAGGGGCGCCTGAGAGCCAAAGACGGCTATGTTTAGCAGACGAGAAATGAATGTAATTTTTAATAAATAGGGCTAGACATAAGTATTATTCTTGAGCAACCACTCCAAATATGATTTAACAATAAAAATATACTTAAATATACTACAACGCGAATAACGTTAAGTTTTGATTTATTTTAGGCACATTTTAGATAAATGATAAAACAAATGAGAAACAGTTCAACACGAATTTGATGGTAAATTGGTTATATCAGCCCAAGGCACCACCTTAGGCCTCAGTCATCAAGCGACTTTTGATGCCATTAATTCAGGTGGACGGTTACAATGCGTAGGAGGGTGGTGGCTAGCCCTGCAAGCCAACAGCTCCCTACACTAACTATTACCGTTACCCCCAACAAGTTTTTAATTACCAGGGCAATTATCCGAGAAAATTGTTAATTATTGTTACCATAGTAATTTACCGTGTTAATTGCCAGGTAAATTTACCGATTCGTTTCTCTAACCCGGCTACGTCTGTGAATATGCCGTTGCTATAAATCTGTCTACATATTTTTTTCTCTCTTACAAAGCTTGCCCAGCGTCTGAGGAGTTATCACTGTCCAACTGCAGCGATTCACTTTGCGCAGGGATTGGAACTGGTCAAGCGCTTTGCTATTCAGTGAATAGAGTCTCTGGTGACAACCACTGCGTTTGTGTGTGTTTCTATAGTAGCCACCGAAGAAACAAAACTAAAGAAGAACGGTCGGCAAAATTGGACTGCTCAAAACTCACATGCCCTAACGGAGTTGAGGCTTCGTGCTTCCAGGGTAATCATTACGTATTTTATTGCGACTGTTCGTATTTGTAGTTGAACTCTTTGTAAAATAAAAGAATAATAAAAAAATTACGACCTCGCAAGTGGAAACATTTCGATCTTCGAGGGTGAAATTTATGCACCCCTGGTTTAAATAAAGGGCTTGAGGAGAGGGGAGGTAATATATGCCGAAATGTTTGAAAGCGAATTGAAGAATTCAAGAATCAGGACTAAAACCATCGGCTAAAAACCTTTTTCATGGCGCAGTTTCTAAACAATCGCCGGCGCTGATGTTATTATCGTAAGCGCGTTTAGATTTAAAATTCAAATTATGAAACTTATTTCTTATTTTCACACACCATTTCAATAAAACCATTATTGCCCCGGAAGGCAACTAATCAGTTTGAAGTTACACCGAAAAAAATAAGAAATTAAAAACAATTTTTTCAATCTATTTCTGCAACCAAGTTTCTAGGTGGAACAAATACTCTCCGAGTCCAGGTCCGACTCCGTTGAGAGTCGTCAAGTAATCGTTCAAGGCTTTAGTAGTGGAAGGTTATACTTTAAAGCCGATTTTATTATGGGGAAATCTATAAGAAAAAAATTTCTGAGGGATGAATTTGCCCCTTTCCGAACACAGTCACAGGCTGGGGGGAGTATGTGTAACTACTTAATAAAATTAAATATGTTTCGATGGTCTTAAAATTTAACTAGAACATTGAATCTTATATCTATTCTTAAAACATATCTTTAAGTATATTATTTTATTAAAAAACAATAATCCATCAAACCTCGACTTGCATGAAAATAACTTGATTGTTAGTCAAATTCTCGTTTCAACTTTCGTTATTCAGATCACTCTGTCTTTTATCTAAATAACGAGGGTGGAGGAAAATACTCTATACAGGTTTAGAAGATACGTGTTTCAAAACTAGCTCAGTTAATAAAACTAGGAAGGGTACTAAAATCAACGTGTGTGTCTGTCTGTGGGCTGCGAACGCCTTACCGGGGGCAAAGTCCAAATTGCGTTACCGGGGCAAAGTCCAAAAACCGTGTTTGCGGTGAGCGTTAACGGATTAATTTGCAGTAGGGCTGGGTTTGATTGGTTTTTTTTTCGTTAACGGATGTTGAATTGTGGCAGTTGTAGGTGTTGAGTTTTTGGTGTTTGCGTTTTTTATACATGGGCGTTTTCACTGCAACTTCTTCTTATTGACATTTGAGACGAACCCTTAATGGGTCAGGGTGTGCACTAACAGGTGGCTTTACCGGGGAGTCGGGGTCCGGCTCTAGTAACCCATAAGGGCGGGGGCACACTGGGAGATGTTAGCCCTGGTCCAATGGTCCTATCTCCACCTCCGACTTAGGTCAGGTAGGGGCTGGATACTGTGCTTCGGCTCAGGCTAACGGAGAGGGTCCGTGCAAACTGTCCGCCTCGGTGCATTAGGTACCCTACTGTTGGGCGGCGGGCCTCCGTATGAGGGCACGGTGGTCCTGTTTCCCGGCCTTTTGGGCTCACACCGGTGGCTCCGGTGCCCGCTATGCCGGGTTACTTGCCGTGTGCTCGTCGTTCCCCTTTAGGAGCTCTCTCGAATGGGCTTGACTCCCTGCCTCCATAGGTGGGGTGTCGGCTTGAGTTGCTACAGCATTCACTCTTACTCCCGTTGCTGCTCCCTCTGCTCGGTTTAGTGGCTTGCATCAAAGGCGCGGCCATCAGTAGTAGGGTTCTGCTCCCCATGCTGGTTTTGTCACCTGTCCGGGCGTAGGGCACTATGATGATAGGCCTCCGGTGGTGTGGTCTTAGTTACTAGGTACACCGGTCTATAAATTCTGACACACACTGACATTTGAGACGAACCGAGTGCTAACGGTTACGATAAACGTCGCAACGTCCAAATAACATGGTTTCCAACAATTATTCACGGTATTCGCCTAAGTATCAAATTGCGATTGCATTTAGCTAGATTCGAACTCAAGTCCTCCTGCATAACAGGCAGACGTTCTACCACAGAACCACCTTTACATGTTACGGTCAGGGCACTCTTTAGATATTTGGTCGTATTGGGCTAATAACAAATTCCCGCCCCCTCTATCAAAGGCGTATCCAGGATATCTATTCTGGGTAGTTTTGGCGAGCCTCTCCACGGTGAGCGAGCGAAGTGAGCTAGGCTCTCCGCCAAATATAACGCCTTTGATACGCCCATGCTCTCTACAGGGTGTCCACTAAAAATTAACCAGGGCGAATATCTCAAAATTTGTTTTAGGTACGATTTTGAAATTTTCAAGTCGTATACAAGATGTAGGGGGAAACCTACGGCGGTAATGTCGATGACCTTGAACCACGTCTTCAAGGTCATCCAAAAACTAACTCGAGAACTGTAATGGTTAGAAAATTGGTTCCAAATAGAAAGATGTTCCACGTGACTTTTAAGTACAAATAGCTTTGACCCGATCGGATTTGACCAATAGGAAGCCGAGAAATGCTAGATGAAAAACAAGAAGGTCCTTAAGTTGATAACGTGACGAAAGCGAGGTCCGGGAGCTAACAACACTAAATATACTCGTGTTAGAGTACAGAAATTTGCTACACATCCTCATCAAGATTGAGGGTCTTAAGTTTAAAAATTTCAATTACCTTGAACCATGTCTTCAAGGTCATCCAAAAACTAACGCGAAAACCGTAAGTGTTAGAAAGTTGGTTCCAAATAGAAGTGTGCAACGTGGTTTACCCACATTTCGCTCAAAATAGTTCTCCCAATTCCAATTTCTCCCAATCCCATTTCTCCCAATCCCAATTCCCATTTCTCCCAATCCCAATTCTCATTTGTCCCAATCCTATTTGTCCCAAAATAGTTATCCCAAATCCCATTTGTCCCAAAATTACACTTGGTATAAACATGAATCTAAGTTTTATTTTAATATGCAAGTACATCAAATTTTGCCCATTTCATTTTACATCGAATCCCCATTTCACCACAATACTATGAATATGGTAAACCTAACCTAACCTAACGCCAAGTCATGTCACATATTCACAAAACGGTAAACCTACTTTGTTTGAGATCTAAAACCGCGCAATTACCATATATTTGGAAAATAATGATTGGGAGAAAGGGGAATCCATATTTTTGGGAATATTGATCGTTGGGAGAAATGGGAATTTTTTTTTGGAAACTTGATCGTTGGGAAAAATGGACTACATATTTTTGGGTTAAATGAACTCCGGTTCGGAGAAATGGAATTGGGACAAATGGGACACCATGTTTTTGGGAAAACTGATAACTTTGGGAGAAGGTAAAATTGGGATAAATGGGAACATACCTTCAACGTCACATTGTAGGTTTTGAAATTTTTAATATTTAGTCTTAGTTTCTCTATTCGGTGTTATAGTCGCAAGCCAGATTTCCCGCACGGTACTGACGATGCCTAAATAGGACGAAACCGGTCTACCGTTGCAATTTCAGGCTATTTTATTTAATTTAATTTTTCATTCAAAGATCTATTTGGTCCGAGTTTCGCGTCTTTTTGTTTGCTCGAAGACCTATCGGTACGAGCTATTAGTAAGTTTTTAATTTTCTTCAAATTTGTTTAGGGTTTAGTTTTACTGTCCCTTTCAATTATGGAATGATCTAATTTTTCGCGTATTTTATCATCCTTTACAATGCAGTCCATAGGTGGTACCTTTTAATTTAACATTAGGTCTAATTAGCTTTAATTCGATCGAATTTGAGCAAAACGAAGTCGAGAAAATGTTTTTCAAAATCGCAAAGGTCGTTCAAATGAAAATTGAAAGAAAACGCACATAACTCGAAACCAAATCGTGTTATATCGAAATTTGCTAGACAAACTCATTATGGTGGTCGTCATGACAACAACATTTAAAAAAAATTCAAACGTCATTCTATTTTACGCTAAGCCTAATATTCATTCGAAATTTATTTTAGTAACCACAAAGTTAATTTTTTCTTTAGAAATAATAAAGCTGTGTATGCTATTCGAGAAAAAGGCGAACATTTTCGGTTATTTTTTGAAAATGGGAGAAATGCGCGCTTAGCATCGGCAATTTTTCGGCAGGGTCATCCTCGTTTAACACTTTTGCACAATACGATTTTGCGAGCAGTCAATCTATTTTGATTAACAGGCAATGTTAATGGATTAATTCGAGGAGATTATCGTGTAAACAACCTTGACATCGATATCTTAGCTTATTTCAACGCTAATCAACGTGGATTAGACCTACAATGTGACGTGGAACACTTTTCAAATTGGAACCAACTTTCTAACACTTACGGTTCTTGCGTTAGTTTTTGGATGACCTTGATGACATGGTTCAATGTCATTGAAATTGTTAAACTCAAGACCCTCAATCCTGATGAGGATGTGTAGCAAATTTCAGTACTCTAACACGAGTATATTTAGAGTTATCAGCTCCCGAACCTCGCTTTCATTTTTTAGTGGACCCCTTGTATAGCGAGAGAAGCTTATACTCCATGATGATTAAATTAAGTTTTTAATATATTTTTTAAATATATTTCTTTCTTCATTTTTTTGGAAATTTACTAATTACATTGTTTATATCAATTGACTCTAACATATATGATTCTATCGCGAGAATACTTAAATTTTTCAGTTTATACTGTCATAGTGTACAGCGAAGATAGTTTTTTATCCTTTTTAAAACAGAAAAAGACCTTTCTCCTGAACAATTAGTGCAAGCAATACTAATAAAAATCCTTAATTCAGTGGCTACGTTTGGGAACGTAGCTCCAATGTTAGAATTTATAATTGCCTTCAACTTAGCTCTGCTTTCGATGTAATTTTTTCATTGGGTATTATATTTACGTTATAAAACTGCAAAACATTCTTCAAATAAAATGTTCCTCTAAATCGACAGAATATGTATTGCGCATTGCCGAACCTTTTTTCCTTATAATTTTGTCATCCATATTCTTAAAATTAAATAAAAACCCAATCCGAGAAAAAATTTCATCGCAAGCAGTTTTCCTTTTATTAAATTCAGTTACGAGCTTATCGATAATAACATAAAAGGAGTCAATTCGAAAATCTTCGTCTTTGTTAAAATTTGTTTTATCAGATCTACCTTCGTCAAACTGTCTTTTTCCTTTTATTTGGAATGCGTCGCAACCCGATGAGTCAAATCCTTTATTTTTGTAATATTAAAAACTCTATTCCCCAGCAAACACAAATCGTCCCTGGGACGTCCCAGCATGGTCCATAGAGCCCAGCTTGGTCCCGTCCAAAATTCGTCCTACGGGACGAATAACGGACGTCCCATTTTAGTCCTCGTAGAACCAATTTCGCGACATCCGATATGCAGCCCAATCGACGTCGCCTGGATCTCCACTATTCGTCCGAAATGTTTCGTCCATCAATGCTATCTAGAGGTGCGTTTATCAGCAATAAATTTTAATTTTTTTCACCTGTATTTGTATTTGAGCTGATAATGATTAATGAACCACAAAATATAAATTTTATTTAGAATATTATTATTTAAATTTACGAGTTTATTTAACGTAAATTAATGAAATTACGTGTTAAATCAAAACTACTTAATTTTTTAATTAATTTTATCTGTTCTTAATTTTTATCTTTTTTTATATTATTATTTTCTTTATTTTTATTTCCATTATTTTCATTTGATGAATTATTTCTACAATCACAGCCAATTACTGCGAAAAAGCTGATCTAAGTTGGCCGAGCTAAAGTCCTTTTAAAATATCTGGTAGCCCAGTCAAGGATCATTAATGATCCTTGGCCCAGTTTGTAGTTTCTTTTGTACGACGCCATTACTCGATAGTTTGGAATCCGTCACCATAAAGTTCATAATGCGTTCTACACAAACGTTACAGAGGTAGGAAGAAAATATGTTTGATCAAAGTCTATTCATTTTGAACCTCTACATGTTTCAATTTAACTTTTTAAGTTTATTAATCATTACTCTCACTGAACGGTTCGCCTAAAGTTTTATTTCATACTGTTATATTTTATATATTGAATTTGTATTTCCAAAAGTAAGATTTGCGTTGAATTCTCCGAAAGTTAAGGAAGGTTCGCTGTTTTTAAAGTTCATTTTGGACCTGTACATGTTTCAATTTAACTTTTTAAGTTTATTATTCATTACTCTCACTGAACGGTTCGCCTAAAGCTTTATTTTATACTGTGATATTTTATATAGTTAAATTGTAATTCCAAAAGTAATATTTGCGTTGGATTCTCCGAAAGTTAAGGAAGGTTCGCTTTTTTTAAAGTTCATTTTGGACCTGTACATGTTTCAATTTAACTTTTTAAGTTTATTATTCATTACTCTCACTGAACGGTTCGCCTAAAGCTTTATTTTATACTGTGATATTTTATATAGTTAAATTGTAATTCCAACAGTAAGATTTGCGTTGAATTCACCGAAATTTAAGGAAGGTTCGCTTTTTTTAAAGTTCATTTTGGACCTGTACATGTTTCAATTTAACTTTTTAAGTTTATTATTCATTACTCTCACTGAACGGTTCGCCTAAAGCTTTATTTTATACTGTGATATTTTATGTAGTTAAATTGTAATTCCAAAAGTAAGATTTGCGTTGAATTCTCCGAAAGTTAGGAAGGTTCGCTGTTTTTAAAGTTCATTTTGGACCTGTACATGTTTCAATTTAACTTTTTAAGTTTATTATTCATTACTCTCACTGAGTGGTTCGCCTAAAGCTTTATTCCATACTGTTATATTTTATATATTGGATTTGGAATTCCAAAAGTAAGATTTGCATTGAATTCTCCGAATTTTAGGGAAGGTTCGCTGTTTTTAAAGTTCATTTTGGACCTATACATGTTTCAATTTAACTTTTTAAGTTTATTTTTCATTACTCTCACTGAGTGGTTCACCAGAGCTTTATTTTACACTGTGATAATTTATTTAGTTAAATTGTATTTCCAAAAGTAAGATTTGCGTTGAATTCTCCGAATGTTAGGGAAGGTTGGCTGTTTTTAAAGTTCATTTTGGACCTGTACATGTTTCAATTTAACTTTTTAAGTTTATTATTCATTACTCTCACTGAGTGGTTCGCCTAAAGCTTTATTTCATACTGTTATATTTTATATATTGGATTTGGAATTCCAAAAGTAAGATTTGCATTGAATTCTCCGAATGTTAGGGAAGGTTCGCGGTTTTTAAAGTTCATTTTGGACCTGTACATGTTTCAATTTAACTTTTTAAGTTTATTATTAATTACTCTCACCGAGTGATTCGCCTAAAGCTTTATTTCATTTTGTTATATTTTGTATATTGAATTTGGAATTCCAAAAGTAAGATTTGCGTTGAATGTTAGGGAAGGTTCGCTGTTTTTAAATTTCATTTTGGACCTGTACATGTTTCAATTAAACTTTTTATGTTTATTATTCATTACTCTCACCGAACGGTTCGCTTAAAGCTTTATTTTATACTGTGATAATTTATGTAGTTAAATCGTAATTCCAAAAGTAAGATTTGCGTTGAATTCTCCGAAAGTTAAGGAAGGTTCGCTGTTTTTAAAGTTCATTTTGGACCTGTACATGTTACAATTTAACTTTTTATGTTTATTATTCATTACTCTCACCGAACGGTTCGCTTAAAGCTTTATTTTATACTGTGATATTTTATATAGTTAAATTGTAATTCCAAAAGTAAGATTTGCGTTGAATTATCCGAAAGTTAATTAAGGTTCGCTGTTTTTAAAGTTCATTTTGGACCTGTACATGTTTCAATTTAACTTTTTAAGTTTGTTATTCATTACATTCACTGAACGGTTCTCCTAAAGCTTTATTTTATACTGTGATATTTTATATAGTTAAATTGTAATTCCAAAAGTAAGATTTGCGTTGAATTCTCCGAAAGTAAGGAAGGTTCGCTGTTTTTTAAGTTCATTTTGGACCTGTACATGTTTCAATTTAACTTTTTAAGTTTATTATTCATTACTCTCACCGAGTGGTTCGCCTAAAGCTGTATTTCATTTTGTTATATTTTGTATATTGAATTTGGAATTCCAAAAGTATGATTTGCGTTGAATTCTCCGAATGTTAGGGAAGGTTTGCTGTTTTTAAAGTTCATTTTGGACCTGTACATGTTTTAATTTAACTTTTTAAGTTTATTATTAATTACTCTCACCGAGTGATTCGCCTAAAGCTTTATTTCATTTTGTTATATTTTGTATATTGAATTTGGAATTCCAAAAGTATGATTTGCGTTGAATTCTCCGAATGTTAGGGAAGGTATATTTTTCAACAAGAATTATGAAATGAATTAGGTTCAGAGGTGGGCATATTTTCTTCATTAAGTGCCTTACTACGAAGAAACAGTAAATTATCTTACGAACCTTCACAGAGTGAAGGAATAAACAAAAGCTACGAATATAGTTTCTTAATCACGCGACGAATCATGTTTGAGGATTCTTAAAATTTGTATAAACCTTTATTGGGAAGGTGTATAAGTATGCGCTTCCGTTATCGCCTCTTCTTTTTCAGTGACGGTATAGGGGTGTAGGAAGTGTAAAAATTACAAGACCAGGAAGATTATTCATTTTTTTAATAATCGAATTCAAAACACATATTCGAAATCATTATAATTATTTTTAATTTCAAAATAAAAACGTTATAATGAAATTTCGATATTTTTTATACGACCGAAGCTATTAATATATTTGGATTCATAAAGTGAAGATTTATTGTAAAGGTAATGCATATTTCTTCACTACTTTATCTTCACGGAAAGAATAATCTGGGTTTGAAATTATCAATTTCTAAAGCTTTCCTTTCAATCTCAATACGAATAAATTTAATTATTAAATGTGTGAAGGAAGATTGCCCGCCTCTTATTGTGTTATCTCAGTCATACAAATACACAAGAGGTTTTTTGAATAATACTTATTGAAATGTGTATTGTTACATTTTTAATTTTTTAGGGTTATTAAAAAGTTAATCTTTGATTTTGAAGGATTTAAAAGTCATGGTGAAATTATAATTAAAATTGTATAAACGAGACACGATACTTCATTAATACAATTTTAATTAAAGATACTAACACTATCTATAAGCGTAGAAGTCAAGAAGAGCCGCCGATGGACTTATACTCCCGTAATTTTTACATCTCCGCCACCCGTGTTTCGGCTATCCGGAGCTTCGGCGCGTGTTTTGAAATGTATTTAAAGTTAGGCTTAGCTAAAGATCGGTTTGTCAGCCGCTCTCCAGATGCCTACCCAGTACTGACGAGCCGCAACTAGGGTGAAACCAGTCTACTGGTAAAATTTCGGGCTATTTATTGTTAGTTTTATCATTTTACACTCGAAGGCCTATATGGTCCGAGTTTCGCGTTTTTATTTTGTCCGAGGTTTTCTCGACGTTTTATCTAAAATTTGATAGGGTTAAGCTTTATTTCCCCCTTTCTAATGTGGACTTTTCCACCATTTTTCGTTATTTTATAACACTCATTATAGACTATTTAAATGCCACAAAAATAACCCATTTTCCAAAATATTGCTATTTAATAGAGGTGCCTCTCACCAAAATCGATCCCTTATCCAAAATATTGCTATTTAAATTCATCAACTGCCACAAAAATGACCCCTTTTCCAAAATATTGCTATTTAAATTCAGTGCCTGCCACCAAAAATGACCCATGTCCAACATATTGTTATTTAAAACTAGATCCTGCAACCAAAAATAGCTCTTTTTTTTCAAAATATCGCTATTTAAATTCAGTGCCTCTTACCAAAATCGACCCCTTTCCCAAAATATTGTTGTTTTAATTCAGCAGCTGCCACAAAAATGACCCCTTTTCCAACATATTGCTATTTAAAATTAGATCTACGGGTTACGGGGTTCCGGATTACGCAAGACACACGCACACGCGTATGATACTTCGACGACAAGTGGATTTGAAGGGGTGCCTTTAGTTGACTTGATCTGCTGATAGTTTTTCCATCACGGGAAAAAACGTTCTTGGATTTTGGGATTCATTTGAAATTAAACGCGATGGGCATTTCGCCTCTTTTGGGTTGTGCATTATGCATCTTTTATTGGGACATCGGGGACTACATTTTTGGGATATCGCGGCCTAAGCCCGGACTGGTTTGGGGATCTCTTCTAGTTCCGATTCTGTTACGGAACTCTTCCTGTTAGAATCTCTTATTTTTTCCTTTGCGTTCTCTGGTTTTGTTTTTCTTCCATCTAGGGGGTGGAAAAGTCGGGTGTCGGAAGTGTAGGCTTGATAGTGGATTTTTCTGGTGGTCATTTTTTCTCGGGGTTTGGAAAGCGTGGTTATTATATCGGAGGGGTCTCTGATTCTACCCCTTTTGGATGACTTTCTATTTTTCGTCCTTGGCAACTAAATTTCGGGGATTTTTCCAGAGCCAAATATGACCTTTCACACTGTAAGGCAGGTGTTAGGTTGGCCGCTATATAGTTTGCGTGGAAAAGGGGTGAAATTCGGACGCTCTTTCCTGTTGGAATTGTCGACTCATGGTGCAATCTGACCTTCTGGGTTTCTTGTCTATTTTTCTGGGCGCCGGATTGTCTATCGGGGGAAATTAACACTAAGGTGGGACAATGAATAGAATAGATTCGCTAAATTCTGGTTTTAAATAAACTTTTTAGTTTTATGGGGTTTCTTCAATTTAATTTTAATAATTAGAATTATAAACTATATCTATTTTCTGGGATTTTTCCGGGGCTTTCTAACCATACCACATATGACATATCAAGTATCGTAGGGGTTAATTAAGTGTATTAAGGGCTTTTTATTAATTGGGGATTTTTGATTAAACTTAATATACACTATTGGATTTTTATCAAATATAGGGGTATGGGGCACACATGAAAAACAGACTTAATTCTATTAATATTCATAAATGGAACACACAATGAAAATCATAGACTTAATACTTAACAAACGAAACAATTAATATTTATGATGATGATTTTATAGGTTTTATTTTAACTAGGGGTTTTTAAATAGTTTATTTTATTTAAATTTGATAAATATTTAAATATGTTTATAGGGGCTTGATTTTAACTAACTTTATTTTTGAATTTTCTTGTTGGCTTACTTATTATTATTTACTTTTATTGTTAGGAGAAATCGATTTTGTTTCGTTTTTCCCGTTATGCGGGGTTTCGGTTGTTATTGAGGATATGAGAAAACAAAAAAGATTAATTGACAAACAAATTTTCTTCCTCGATTTAAATAAAGAAATTAAAAGATAAAAAAAAACTTCTCGCAATATGGCGTCACAGGGGTAACACAGACTTTTAATTTTTTTTGGATTTGGTTTAATAAAAAAATTAGTTTTTCGCGAAAATTCTAATAATTATTCAACATACCTAATTTAAATAATCTAAGTTTAATACCTTCTTTCGACATTTTCTCCTCTATTTGATAACGCTCTAAAATTTTCTCAAAAATATTTTCATGTAACACTTAACGGTGGAAAATTAAATTTTCAAAAAAAGCTGACCATGTTTTACGAGTTTAATGAAATTTCGCTAACGAAAATGGATAACGAAAGCTAAGGCTTTGAACTTCCTAGAGAACAAATTTTTGAAAAACAAATCACTTTATTGAGAAAAAAAAACACCCTTTAAATTAGAAATCAGTATCTTATTTGTATATCTAATTTCATATATTTCTACCTAACGTTACTGTGTCAAAGAAACTAGTTAACAATAACTAAAAATAAAAAATTAGTTATAGCTACATTTTTAATCGATGGAAAATATATTTTTGAATTTTACCGGTAGATACCTCTGATACATTTACATTACATTGTTTTATTTCTCTATCTGATATCTTTTACCAAGATACCGAATCACTTATCACTGCGCATAGTCTATAAGCATCTTGAGTTACGGTGAACAACAGAGGTTAAACCGTTTCAAAAACTAGTACCCCGCACCGTAGTATTTCATAGAAACGTCTTTGGGATTTAAATTGACAACAAATTCGGGGTATTCAAGATGATGGGAAACGTCCCGATGGTATATCTCTTGTAACTTGGTCAGGCGGAAATCGGTGGTGTGGGATTTCACATGCACTAATTCACTGGCACCATCATAGGCCTTTAGTCACGCTTTCTGTTTAAAGCTGTAGCCGTTGAAACTCTTGGTTCTTTCGGGCGCGATGGTTTGTCCTTCGTACACGCCATATAGGGATTGCAATTGCTGGATCCCTCATCCAGCAATCCAGCTGGATCCAGCGCATTTTTCGGATTCGTAAGTAATTAACTTTTAAATAATTGGCACGTGAATCGCGATTAGCGTGCCGCGAATGGCGCAGAAGTGAGCGTTGCTGCTTTGCTAGGTGCGCTACGGCCCTGCGTGAGACAAGACCATCAATACCATTTGTTTCTTGAGATTGTACTTACAGAAAAGTTTTAAAAAAAAGTCCTCTTGTATTAATGTAAGTGTCTTAAAAATTTATAAAAAGTAGCTAGTTGCCAGTATTTACAGTCTGGTTTATTAGTAATTATCTGCATTATTATATTTAAAATTCTTCAAGACTAATATTTTATAACTCCTACTTCTAATAAGACTTTTCCATAACAGAGTTCCCTAGAAGGGGTTTTACAATTTTGTGGTGTGTCTGTTGGCAAAGTGTATTCACCGCGTTGACAGTTTCATGAACTTTGGAAATGGTTCACCAGAGAAAAACAGGAGTAACGGCTAAACTCCTCGTTTCATCTGATATATTTTTTAACTTTAACGCCCACCGTAACGACGGTTTTGACTAATTTGTTAGTGTAAACCAGCTTTTGAACGTTTGTTTACGAATTCGTGCTTTTGTTATGTTTTGTGTAATGTGTGTTTGTGTTCAGACAAGGGTGAATGTTGTGTGTACTGTATGTATGGGGCTTCTTCTCTCCAACTCCATTTTTATTTTACTTTTGTGTTACGGTAAATTATGTTCCAACGATATTTATACAAACGACTTTGAGAAAAGTCCGTCTTCCTTTACGTTTTTATGAACTCATTAACCACATTTATTCTATATTATTTATTATATATATTAATTTAATGAGCAAGATTTTTATTATTTATAGATAAAATTAAAATTAATTGATATAATTAAAAGTACAGTTGCGAACAGGAACCGAGCAGGATTTATATTTTTAACAGGTGGACCTTAGGGTTCCGGGGTGGTAAATACCTGGTGGAAATTAATGCGGCAAATAGTGGTAAATACCATTGCGTTGGGAATATTAACCTAGAGGTCCATTCAAATCGGCTCACCGCAAAACTAGTTTTTGGAAATTACGAATGTGTCGTCTCCTCTAAAATGACGAGGAAAGGTTATCATATGACCCGTGGCGCCATCCATTATTTTTTTTAAAAAATATTTTAGCCGGAAAACGCGTCTTATTTGAACGAACCATTGAGATATAGATGGCGCCATGGGTAGAATGATAACGTTTTCTCGTCATTTGGGAGCAGACGACAGTATTCTTATTTTTAAAAACTTGTTTCGCAAAATACTGAAATTCGACGTTTTGATTGGAACTCTAGATTAATATTCCCAACTCAATGGTAAATAACGGCCTGGCCAAAGAGTATTTAGTGGAAAAAAGTGGCAAAAATATTTTTTACTTTTATTAAGATTTCAACATTGAAGTTTTTGTATTTTGGGCTATAAAATACAAATATCTATACATACTTGCCAGAATTTTGCTGTTTCAAAAGTGAATTATTGATAACTAATAATTAGATTTTCAACTTATTCTCTTTTCAAAAGGCATATTTTCTTTATTAGCCACTATTTGCCAGTATTTTCCACTGGCCTGGACAAAAATCTAAAAATGTGGCTTTTTATGTACAAGGATCTTTTACAGCTGAGCCAATGACTGCCAAATCTTCTAATTTCAAATAAATAATATCATCGACATACCATGGAGGAATAACAGGAGAAGTTTAAATTTGCCACACTATTTAGTACAGTACGACAGCCATGTGACGCTAGCATCGCCTTTCAATAAAAACGCCTCGAAGGACTACCGGCCGAAGTACCGCTTAACTAGTTTAATGACTTTAGTTTCCCCTTACTTTGTTGGTTTTTTTAAACTTTTCCGCGATGTTTAATGTTAATTCAAAATGTGTTCATTATAATTATAAGTATTATTATTTAAATTTTTGATTCAGGAAAAGCAGAACTTTTCTTCCAAAAATGTTCCGTCTACGGTCATTTATTCTACGTTGTTATAGCTGTGTATTGCTAACGGTAAGGTGTTTTTCGTTTTTCCTTTCAAATAATGTTTTTCCACTTTATTTATTCTTGATTTCAAAGCATTTGGATTAACTGGTTTCTTGGTTGAATATTCTTTTATATTTTTCTATTGGTTTTTTGTTGTTGTTTAGTACGTCTAACTCACTGTTGTAACTAATTAATTTATAATATTCTGAATAAATTAAACTCGGTTGTTTCGTCTCAATTATTTTAATTTAATTAAAACTTTAAACCGGGTGGGATTGAACCGGGATAACGTCTTAAGTAAATAACTCTGAATTGCGGAGATATATCTTTAAGGGTCATCTCTAGAAATTAATACCACTGGGGACAAATCTTCCGAGGAGAGGTATATTTTGGCTTGCCAACTTGTTACTGTATGAGCTGGTTTAGTTGTTATTCCAAAAGTAAGTTTAGGGGTTGTTTATTAAAAAGTTTCGGAAGGATCGGTGTTTTAAAAGTTGATTTGGGTCCTGTATATGTTGCAATTTTACTTTAAAGGTATATAATTCTAACGTTACACTCAAATGTTCAATTAAAGTTATAATTTATTTTTGAAAGTTTATTTAGTGACACTGAAATTTGTAATTTAAAAAGTAATATTCCAAAAGTATTGGTTTTATTCACAAATAAAGTAAGAGCAATTCGGAAAACTCAGTTTTCCTATAATTATTGTGATTAAGAAAAATCTATTTTCTGAAATAGTTGGTGAGGAAAACTTTGGACAATTATTCAAAATTGTTGTTTGTTTTAAGGCTAATATGTTGCTAAGATTTTAAACAGTTCTTCTTTACCGGAATATATTTAATATTATCTATTACATCTTACAGTTGTGTTTAATTTTGAAACAAAAATTTAGATAATAATCTCGACAAAATTACATTTTAATGTAAATAAAGAAATGATTCAAAATTCAAAAACTATGTTATATTTGTAATTTAATCATAATATGTTCATTTGTATTTTCTACTAACTTGCGCCTTGATTATGTTGTTATGTATGTTGAATTCATTAATAAAAGTTTTAATTGATATTTTATTTATTGTTATTATGTGGGTTCAGTTTCCTAAAATAAGCGTTTTCTAATCCCTAAATAAATTTAAATACAAATTTATAGACATTCTAGAGAAAACTTTGAAAATCGTTAAAGACATTCTATAGTATATTTTAAAAATTTCTGTAGACATTCTATACAATATTTTGAAAATCTATATAATAATTTTATAGATATTTCTAGTTTACTTTCATTCTTTCGGCAATCAGATTCTAAAATTATTTTTTAAAATTTCTATAAAAATACCGTGAAAAGAATTCTGTAAATTTCTATAGACATTTCTAGAGAAAAAATCTGTAGGAAAATGACCCATTGCTTTTAAAAATTATACAAAACAATGTTAGATTTTTTTATAAAACCCTAAGTAAAACCTTTAGATTAATTTTCAGATTTTTATATTTAAAGTGCTAGTCCAACCAAAATAGTAGCTCCATCGTATTTGGCTAACTCTTCAATGGCCCCACTCTGGGTAGCTACCCAGGCCGAATCGAAGAAAAAAGGCAAATACTCGGGGTTAGAGAATCGTTGCCTTTTCTAGACTGTTGCCGTCGAGACCCTGAGATCTTTCGGTCATGACGGCCTGGAATTAGTACACACTGAACACTTTTCCACCGGGCTCCTCACTCGAGGAATGTTTGTTTTTTCTACCATAATTGGTTACATGTTGTTTCAAATAATAATTATTCTTGTGCATTATCTTAATAAATCCAAAAGGAATAAATCAAATAAGGACCAAAATAGTTATATTTTAAAGACCTGTACAGTCGCAAACTACGATAGATCCTTCTTAGGTGAATGTTAAGCCAGTTCTTGCATGTTGCATCACTACAGTGGCGCCAGAGATAATATAGCAAAAGGAATAGCACGCAATTTTTTTTCAGACGAGGCTTAAACCCGCGTTTGGACTTCGTTTACGAAACAGAAGCCTATTTTTTTTTATTGAAATGTGTTATAAAAATTAAACTTCGGTTTACTCAACCCAGTTTTATAAGCCTCGCCGAAATAGGGTATTTGCATGATTTAGGGCTCTACTTACAGCCCTGTTTCCGGAAAGCCACATGATTGATTGATTCTGCTCATTCTTTCTGGCCTGCTCAGAGATAATATAATTTTGGGTTTGGACAAGCTTCCTACTCTATAAATACTCTTTCAGCTCTTAAGCTGAGGATATCTTAGAACAAATAAGAGGCGGCTTAAATAAGCATATCAGGAAAAACCGGATGCATTTCGCTAAAACTCGAAAGCACCTTTTTAAAATGCCGCAGCAAAGGTTGAATCTGCTATTCCTCTTGCTTTATTAGCTCTGGTGGCGCCGACATAAAATCCAAAAAGGAAGCTCAGCAGTTTTTCTTTACTAAAAAAATGCCCCTGACCGTGTACCTTTAAGACAATGGGACAGAACTTTTTCGAATAACCGAATCTGAAATGATACTCAACTCATTTAGTTTACTTAATAATTCCGGGCTCATTTGTATATACACAACGACGTATGTAATAATCAGACTTAAATAAGAAGAAATCAATAGACTTAGTCATATTCAAACACCCTCCGACACTAAATGCAATAAGTTGGTGCGTAATCTGAGATGGTAACATCATAATTTGATATCCCAGATTCAATTGCACCGTCGTTTCGCCAAGTTTGTGCAAAGTCGGGAAACCCATATCCACCGTGGCTGGTAACCTCGAACCTACGATCGTCCCAACTAATACCAGGAACATTTACTGAAATCTATCCAGTATCTGGAAAGTCCAAACCAAAAAATCCATTTTCGAAAATCCGACTAAAGTTAAAATTTTCTTTAATCCAATCCAAGTGAATACTAGACTTTCGAGGTATCAATTCAAAATGCAAATGCAAAGATATTTATTCAATTCTTCAACTAAATCTCGAAGACGGTTTATATCCTTTCGTACCACGGGTAAGAGTTTGACAAAACTTTTGTTGTCTTGTCTCATGAGTTCACTGTTTCCGCCAGTTTATTAAGACTCGACGCGAGGAACATAAAGGCAACGCAAAACCATATTAACTTTTCAACAAAAAAGGTATAGAAAGTGACATTGTCCACAACGATAGCGAAGTTCATAACCGCGGGATTTATTTTATTAACATGGCGATAATATAGCAACAAAAGAAAACTACTACTTTCTTGTAGGTGAGTTTAAGAGACAAGTATCGTCGACGCGATTCATGTTTTAAAGTTTCCAGTATAGTACCGACCACTCGCTTCAGATTCTTCGCTTGCAGCTTGATTTTGATCATAATAAATAGAAAATTGACTTTTCCGAACAGAAAGTCTAAAGGCCCGTTTTCATGACGGTGATTTTTTTCGCGATTTCCGGAAGAGAGAGCGCGGAAAAAATCCAGCGATATCGCTGGCGATTTTTTCGTGCTTGCGAATCGCTACAAGTTATGAAATCGCGATAGCGTTCCGTTTTCATTACGGCGATATTTTGTTGCGAGAACACCCGAAAAGCGTTCTTTGCCTTTTTTAAAATGGTGGCCTTTAACTGGAGGAGCCGTTTGCTCAAATTGCTTGAAGAAAAACTTTTATTTCTTCGAATAAGTTATTATCTAACTTTTATTAAGAAAATAAACTATACACCTAAAAGCTGGTTGAAAAATCTTATTTGGGAAGGGGATTATGAAACATTGGTAAGTTAAAAAAATGTAATACAAAGACAATTTGCCATGCTAAAATTTTAATTCATTTTAAAACATGATCCTTCCATGTTCAAAACATACACCATAAACAATTCTACCATTTGTTATTAATTCTTGGTCCAAAAATAAACAAAAAGTTATTAGTGATCCAATTCCACCAGGTTTAATGTTGGCTCTGACTTTAAGGTAAATATTAATCAAGTTCATTTAAAACGAGGAGACAGCTCGTTAAAGGCCGAGAACAGAGATTCCATTTTCTCGTGCGCGAATTTTGACCCCCGCAAAATTGAGTGACAGTGTGGACAGCTTGACCAACGGCTCTGACTGTTTTTGAATAGAATATGTAAAATGAGCATCAAAAAAAGAGGTAAGCTACAATACATGGAATTGTCCAGACGGTCACTCAAGCTGTCAGAGCTGACAATCAAGTTGTCAGAGATGTCAATCAGTTGTCACTCGTCAAAAAATAAGTACAGGATAAGAGGGGTGGAAATTTGCTCTGTTCTCGGTCTTTAAAAAGCTAAAATAAGTATCTTGCCACTGGGATCTGTTTGTCGACCCTAGTTCATCATCTATTCAATTATTAATTATGTTGACAATGTCATTTTGACATTTTCTTTTCTCGGCTGATGGGACATTATCCATAAGCTCAGTGACATACATTAAGATACCAAAGGTTTGTGGCTCGTTTTTACATGCATTTATTTCTCTAAAAATATAAATTAATATTATATTATTACTTGTCAAGGTTTGACATTTCAGCCAAAAAGTCAGCCTGTATCTCAGCTTTGTTTTTCTTATTTTTTGGAGGTTTATATTAATACAGGTTTTGTTTTTAAATTGGAACTTGGAGAACTATCAACTTCTTTATTTTGGCTGACATCAGGTTCAGTAATAACAAATTCTTGGTTACCAATAGGAATAACCTTAAACAGAAAAATTAATTAAGAACAACCCTACAGAAAATTTAATAATTTTAATGTTTAAACAAAAACATCCCATATCAAAATATACAAGGAAAATAAACCCCTTAAGTAAAATTAAAATAGATACTAAATTAATAATTAGGGTTAATATTATATTTAAATATTGTTGCATGACTGGTTATTTGGAATTAATTAAATGATAATTTCAAATAAAACTATTATTACATAAATTATTCCTCGAAACCAATTATGTAGCCACACTCAATGTAGGGTCGGGGTAACAAGGCCCAAGAGGCTTAAAATGTGACTACACTATGTTAAAAACCCAGGTCAGAGCTTCACCACAAGCTTAGACTGTATAGGTAATAATAAGGAACGAACTCACAGCTGGAATTATTAACATGGCATCCCTTGATACTGGGTGGAAAACTGTAAATAATACAATCTTTGATATTACATGAATAATAAATGGACAATATAAATCAATATTATTTATTACTTCGGGCTCCATTATTGTAGAAACTGATTCATCAATATTTTCATTCCCAGCGCAGGTATCTTCGCAAATATAATTGGAAGATGTTATATGAACATTAACAGCATATTAATTTTAAAATCAAATCTTTACGTAATAAATTTAATACTCACTCTCGTCATGACACTACAGCCTTTAAAAATAGAAGTATTTGGAAAAAATGCCACTTAACTAGAGTTGAAAGGTTCTTCATCAAACTCTTGTCTCATTTTTGTTATTGTGACATTTTCGAAATGGCCTCTTAACTTCCATATTTTCTTTAATTCGTCCACTAATAATTTTCGTAATTTCAATTATAACTTATTTATTACCCCCAACGACCAACATATTTTTAGGCTTATTTTATTACCTGTTTCTTTCATTTTCGATGATACATCATCCCATGGATGCGCATTGTTCCAAGTCTCTGTTTCTATATTCTTCAGTCCGTGTATCCCAAATTGAAGGATGATTTTTAATTAGCTCGATCAACGTTTCTTTCCACTTCAATCTGTTTCGCTTCCGCTCTCTTCTCTTTTAATATATTTTTTTAATAAGGCTTTTGTGGGTTTTTTTATTACACTTCCCATTTTGCTAAAGGCCCAAGCCCCAAACAAACAATGACCATATGATGCCAAACGCTCTGGAGGCTCGCCTGTCAACCCGGTTGTGTTGCGCAATATTTTGAAATGCAAGTACAGCCTCATTGGCTGAAACCAGCCACGTTACTAGTGACGTGCCGAAGGTCCCGTAAAAATCGCCTAGCGAGACGCGAAAAAGTCTACTCTGGTTAGAAGAGAGCGATTTTCCGAAAATCGCTCTCGCTCGGAGGTTTCTCTCTACTCGCTTCAAAATATCGCGATCATGAAAACACCATGACATTTTCTCGCGCGACTTTTAAACATATCTCTCGCAAATCGCTGGATTTTTTCTCGCCAATCGCTCTCATGAAAACGGGCCTTAAGAACGATGCGGACATCACGATATCCTTTCGCTTAGCAAACGACACAGCTTCTGCAAAACAGGTATACGTGACGTAAAACGTTAATGCTTTAAAGTAAATTATGCATATTTTTCGTAGTCCCAATCGGTTGTTCTTTTATATCACGCGACATGCTAGTGACATTATCATTTCAGGTATGTTTCGAAACTGACCGCCGACGTTGAACTCTCATCGTGAAATAAAATTTCGTGATTAAATACCTTCGATTTGGAAATGTGAAAGTTTTTCGGCGTATGGGCGTGTACTAAAGTCAGAAGCTCTCAAAAATTTTTAACAAAGGCGAATATATTTAATATTATCTATTACATCTTACAGTTGTGTTTAATTTTGAAACAAAAATTTAGATAATAATCTCGACAAAATTACATTTTAATGTAAATAAAGAAATGATTCAAAATTCAAAAACTATGTTATATTTGTAATTTAATCATAATATGTTCATTTGTATTTTCTACTAACTTGCGCCTTGATTATGTTGTCATGTATGTTGAATTCATTAATAAAATTTTTAATTGATATTTTATTTATTGTTATTATGTGGGTTCAGTTTCCTAAAATAAGCGTTTTCTAATCCCTAAATAAATTTAAATACAAATTTATAGACATTCTAGAGAAAACTTTGAAAATCGTTAAAGACATTCTATAGTATATTTTAAAAATTTCTGTAGACATTCTATACAATATTTTGAAAATCTATATAATAATTTTATAGATATTTCTAGTTTACTTTCATTCTTTCGGCAATCAGATTCTAAAATTATTTTTTAAAATTTCTATAAAAATACCGTGAAAAGAATTCTGTAAATTTCTATAGACATTTCTAGAGAAAAAATCTGTAGGAAAATGACCCATTGCTTTTAAAAATTATACAAAACAATGTTAGATTTTTTTATAAAACCCTAAGTAAAACCTTTAGAGTAATTTTCAGATTTTTATATTTAAAGTGCTAGTCCAACCAAAATAGTAGCTCCATCGTATTTGGCTAACTCTTTAATGGCCCCACTCTGGGTAGCTACCCAGGCCGAATCGAAGAAAAAAGCCAAATACTCGGGGTTACATGACAATTTTAAAGTAACACCTAACGGTGAAAAATTAAAGTTTAAAAAAAATGAAAATATTTTACGATTTCGATGAAATTTCGCTAACGATTGTCCCCGCTATCATACCACTTATGCTGCTATGGATAACGTAAACTAAAAATTTCAACTTTCTAAATAACATAGTTTTTGAATAAAATCACACCCTGTATACTGGAGGAACAAGCTGAAAATGAAAGGCACAAATTTCGAGTATAAATAGCATGATGCGCGCGGCAGAGTCTATTTCCCACCTAAATCGAGATATCAATCATTTTTGAGGGGAAATAGCCGGCTACGTTCGATGTTCCTATGTACCCCCGACTTTCGGGGCTTCTTTCTGGTGTGAATATAATAGCTTTGATTGCCGAAAGAATGAAAGTAAACTAGAAATATCTATAAAATTATTATATAGTTTTCAAAATATTGTATAGAATGTCTACAGAAATTTTTAAAATATACTATAGAATGTCTTTAACGATTTTCAAAGTTTTCTCTAGAATGTCTATAAATTTGTATTTAAATTTATTTAGGGATTAGAAAACGCTTATTTTAGGAAACTGAACCCACATAATAACAATAAATAAAATATCAATTAAAACTTTTATTAATGAATTCAACATACATGACAACATAATCAAGGCGCAATTTAGTAGAAAATACAAATGAACATATTATGATTAAATTACAAATATAACATAGTTTTTGAATTTTGAATCATTTCTTTATTTACATTAAAATGTAATTTTGTCGAGATTATTATCTAAATTTTTGTTTCAAAATTAAAGACAACTGTAAGATGTAATAGATAATATTAAATATATTCCGGTATAGAAGAACTGTTTAAAATCTTAGCACCATATTAGCCTTAAAACAAATAACAATTTTGAATAATTGTTCAAAGTTTTCCTCACCAACTATTTCAGAAAATACATTTTTCTTAATCACAATAATTATAGGAAAACTGAGTTTTCCGATTTGCTCTTACTTTATTTGTGAATAAAACCAATACTTTTGGAATATTCCTTTTTAAATTACAAATTTCAGTGTCACTAAATAACTTTCAAAAATAAATTATAACTTTAATTGAACATTTGAGTGTAACGTTAGAATTATATACCTTTAAAGTAAAATTGCAACATATACAGGACCCAAATCAACGTTTAAAACACCGATCCTTCCGAAAATTTTTAATAAACAACCCCTTAACTTACTTTTGGAATAACAACTTAACCAGCTCACACAGTAACAAGTTGGCAAGCCAAAATATACCTCTCCTCGGAAGATTTGTCCCCAGTGGTATTAATTTCTCGAGATGACCCTTAAAGATATATCTCCGCAATTCAGAGTTATTTACTTAAGACGTAATCCCGGTTCAATCTCGCCCGGTTTAAAGTTTTAATTATAATTAAAATAATTGAGACGAAACAACCGAGTTTAATTTATTCAGAATATTATAAATTAATTAGTTACAACAGTGAGTTAGACGTACTAAACAACAACAAAAAAAACAATATAAAAATATAAAAGAATATTCAACCAAGAAACAAGTTAATCCAAATGCTTTGAAATCAAGAATAAATAAAGTGGAAAAAAATTATTTGAAAGGAAAAACGAAAAACACCTTACCGTTAGCAATACACAGCTATAACAACGTAGAATAAATGACCGTAGTCGGAACATTTTTGGAAGAAAAGTTCTGCTTTTCCTGAATCAAAAATTTAAATAATAATACTTATAATTATAATGAACACATTTTGAATTAACATTAAACATCGCGGAAAAGTTTAAAAAAAACCAACAAAGTAAGGGGAAACTAAAGTCATTAAACTAGTTAAGCGGTACTTCGGCCGGTAGTCCTTCGAGGCGTTTTTATTGAAAGGCGATGCTAGCGTCACATGGCTGTCGTACTGTACTAAATAGTGTGGCAAATTTAAACTTATCCTGTTATTCCTCCATGGTATGTCGATGATATTATTTATTTGAAATTAGAAGATTTGGCAGTCATTGGCTCAGCTGTAAAAGATCCTTGTACATAAAAAGCCACATTTTTAGATTTTTGTCCAGGCCAGTGGAAAATACTGGCAAATAGTGGCTAATAAAGAAAATATGCCTTTTGAAAAGAGAATAAGTTGAAAATCTAATTATTAGTTATCAATAATTCACTTTTGAAACAGCCCAAATTCTGGCAAGTATGTATAGATATTTGTATTTTATAGCCCAAAATGCAAAAACTTCAATGTTGAAATCTTAATAAAAGTAAAAAATATTTTTGCCACTTTTTTCCACTAAATACTCTTTGGCCAGGCCGTTATTTACCATTGAGTTGGGAATATTAATCTAGAGTTACAATCAAAACGTCGGATTTCAGTATTTTGCGAAACAAGTTTTTAAAAATAAGAATACTGTCATCTGCTTCCAAATGACGAGAAAACGTTATCATTCTACCCATGGCGCCATCTATATCTCAATGGTTCGCTCAAATAAGACGCGTTTTCCGGCTAAAATATTTTAAAAAAAAATAATGGATGGCGCCACGGGTCATATGATAACCTTTCCTCGTCATTTTAGAGGAGACGACACATTCGTAATTTCCAAAAACTAGTTTTGCGGTGAGCCGATTTGAATGGACCTCTAGGTTAATATTCCCAACTCAATGGTATTTACCACTATTTTCCGCATTAATTTCCACCTGGTATTTACCACCCCGGAACCCTAAGGTCCACCTGTTAAAAATATAAATCCTGCTCGGTTCCTGTTCGCAACTGTACTTTTAATTATATCAATTAATTTTAATTTTATCTATAAATAATAAAAATCTTGCTCATTAAATTAATATATATAATAAATAATATAGAATAAATGCGGTTAATGAGTTCATAAAAACGTTGAAAGGAAGACGGACTTTTCCCAAAGTCGTTTGTATAAATATCGTTGGAACATAATTTACCGTAACACAAAAGTAAAATAAAAATGGAGTTGGAGAGAAGAAGCCCCATACATACAGAACACACAACATTCACCCTTGTCTGAACACAAACACACATTACACAAAACATAACAAAAGCACGAATTCGTAAACAAACGTTCAAAAGCTGGTTTACACTAACAAATTAGTCAAAACCGTCGTTACGGTGGGCGTTAAAGTTAAAAAATATATCAGATGAAACGAGGAGTTTAGCCGTTACTCCTGTTTTTCTCTGGTGAACCATTTCCAAAGTTCATGAAACTGTCAACGCGGTGAATACACTTTGCCAACAGACACACCACAAAATTGTAAAACCCCTTCTAGGGAACTCTGTTATGGAAAAGTCTTATTAGAAGTAGGAGTTATAAAATATTAGTCTTGAAGAATTTTAAATATAATAATGCAGATAATTACTAATAAACCAGACTGTAAATACTGGCAACTAGCTACTTTTTATAAATTTTTAAGACACTTACATTAATACAAGAGAACTTTTTTTTTAAACTTTTCTGTAAGTACAATCTCAAGAAACAAATGGTATTGATGGTCTTGTCTCACGCAGGGCCGTAGCGCACCTAGCAAAGCAGCAACGCTCACTTCTGCGCCATTCGCGGCACGCTAATCGCGATTCACGTGCCAATTATTTAAAAGTTAATTACTTACGAATCCGAAAAATGCGCTGGATCCAGCTGGATTGCTGGATGAGGGATCCAGCAATTGCAATCCCTATATGGCGTGTACGAAGGACAAACCATCGCGCCCGAAAGAACCAAGAGTTTCAACGGCTACAGCTTTAAACAGAAAGCGTGACTAAAGGCCTATGATGGTGCCAGTGAATTAGTGCATGTGAAATCCCACACCACCGATTTCCGCCTGACCAAGTTACAAGAGATATACCATCGGGACGTTTCCCATCATCTTGAATACCCCGAATTTGTTGTCAATTTAAATCCCAAAGACGTTTCTATGAAATACTACGGTGCGGGGTACTAGTTTTTGAAACGGTTTAACCTCTGTTGTTCATCGTAACTCAAGATGCTTATAGACTATGCGCAGTGATAAGTGATTCGGTATCTTGGTAAAAGATATCAGATAGAGAAATAAAACAATGTAATGTAAATGTATCAGAGGTATCTACCGGTAAAATTCAAAAAGATATTTTCCATCGATTAAAAATGTAGCTATAACTAATTTTTTATTTTTAGTTATTGTTAACTAGTTTCTTTGACACAGTAACGTTAGGTAGAAATATATGAAATTAGATATACAAATAAGATACTGATTTCTAATTTAAAGGGTGTTTTGTTTTTCAAAAATTTGTTCTCTAGGAAGTTCAAAGCCTTAGCTTTCGTTATCCATACCAGGGGATTTTCGTTAGCGAAATTTCATTAAACTCGTAAAACATGGTCAGCTTTTTTTGAAAATTTAATTTTCCACCGTTAAGTGTTACATGAAAATATTTTTGAGAAAATTTTAGAGCGTTATCAAATAGAGGAGAAAATGTCGAAAGAAGGTATTAAACTTAGATTATTTAAATTAGGTATGTTGAATAATTATTAGAATTTTCGCGAAAAACTAATTTTTTTATTAAACAAAATCCAAAAAAAATTAAAAGTGTGTGTTACCCCTGTGACGCCATATTGCGAGAAGTTTTTTTTATCTTTTAATTTCTTTATTTAAATCGAGGAAGAAAATTTGTTTAGTGTTCGTTGTTTTTTTTTGTTTGTCAATTAATCTTTTTTGTTTTCTCATATCCTCAATAACAACCGAAACCCCGCATAACGGGAAAAACGAAACAAAATCGATTTCTCCTAACAATAAAAGTAAATAATAATAAGTAAGCCAACAAGAAAATTCAAAAATAAAGTTAGTTAAAATCAAGCCCCTATAAACATATTTAAATATTTATCAAATTTAAATAAAATAAACTATTTAAAAACCCCTAGTTAAAATAAAACCTATAAAATCATCATCATAAATATTAATTGTTTCGTTTGTTAAGTATTAAGTCTATGATTTTCATTGTGTGTTCCATTTATGAATATTAATAGAATTAAGTCTGTTTTTCATGTGTGCCCCATACCCCTATATTTGATAAAAATCCAATAGTGTATATTAAGTTTAATCAAAAATCCCCAATTAATAAAAAGCCCTTAATACACTTAATTAACCCCTACGATACTTGATATGTCATATGTGGTATGGTTAGAAAGCCCCGGAAAAATCCCAGAAAATAGATATAGTTTATAATTCTAATTATTAAAATTAAATTGAAGAAACCCCATAAAACTAAAAAGTTTATTTAAAACCAGAATTTAGCGAATCTATTCTATTCATTGTCCCACCTTAGTGTTAATTTCCCCCGATAGACAATCCGGCGCCCAGAAAAATAGACAAGAAACCCAGAAGGTCAGATTGCACCATGAGTCGACAATTCCAACAGGAAAGAGCGTCCGAATTTCACCCCTTTTCCACGCAAACTATATAGCGGCCAACCTAACACCTGCCTTACAGTGTGAAAGGTCATATTTGGCTCTGGAAAAATCCCCGAAATTTAGTTGCCAAGGACGAAAAATAGAAAGTCATCCAAAAGGGGTAGAATCAGAGACCCCTCCGATATAATAACCACGCCTTCCAAACCCCGAGAAAAAATGACCACCAGAAAAATCCACTATCAAGCCTACACTTCCGACACCCGACTTTTCCACCCCCCTAGATGGAAGAAAAACAAAACCAGAGAATGCAAAGGAAAAAATAAGAGATTCTAACAGGAAGAGTTCCGTGACAGAATCGGAACTAGAAGAGATCCCCAAACCAGTCCGGGCTTAGGCCGCGATATCCCAAAAATGTAGTCCCCGATGTCCCAATAAAAGATGCATAATGCACAACCCAAAAGAGGCGAAATGCCCATCGCGTTTAATTTCAAATGAATCCCAAAATCCAAGAACGTTTTTTCCCGTGATGGAAAAACTATCAGCAGATCAAGTTAACTAAAGACACCCCTTCAAATCCACTTGTCGTCGAAGTCTCATACGCGTGTACGTGTGTCTTGCGTAATCCGGAACCCCGTAACCCGGAATCCCGTAAATGGAAGAGCAGCCACGAAGAAAATGCAGTAATCAAGATATTCGAGACACCAAGAAACAGAGCCAGCGAAAAGAAGACAAAATCCCATAACAGCGAAACCGTAACGTTGAAAATTTCCATGAAACCCCCCCCTTACTATTCCCTTAGACGAAAAAAACAACGTTTAAGAATATACGCTAATCCCAGAGAGATTAAAAGATTGGGTCTAGAACCCCTAAAGCCATGTTAAACCGATGCTCCCCAATAATTCCTTTAATACCAAGTTAGAGTATTTTGTCAATTTCCTGTCCCAAGAGCGAGAAAAGCCCCGTGTCGAGAGCCCCGAACAATACCCCTTTATTCCAACCCGTATAAAAACCAAGTCCCCAACCAAAAAAAGTATCTTAACAGATTTCTACCTTCTCGACGCCAGTTAAATTTAGAGCTACTCTCCTCAATAATTTTAGTAAATCTTTTAAGTAAATTTAAGCGCTTAACACAAGTTTCTATCTTTCTTTATTTTCTTTATCGCCCCATTTTTAAAGTGTTATTACCATTATCATGGCTGCCAGGTATCTCGAGGATACGCCAGATTTACGTAAGAGATCCCATTTTTAATTAATCATTTATTGTTCATTTTTGTGTTATTTTATATATATATCAATAAAGACAATTCGATCGAGAATTTCATTGAGTATCCTAATTACTGTCCGTTATCATCATCTTTCTTTTACTTATTATCACTAACGCACTGCAACGTATCGTAAATAATAATCGATATACGCGCGGGAGCGAAGGGGTAATATGTGGTTCAATTACACCATCATTGACTATCATGTAGGCATGGGCAGGAACAATCAAGGCCGGAGCACACCATCTTTTAAAATCTAATGATCGGCGGCCCTCCATTTGATGCGCCCGGGGGCGTCGCCCTTTCACTTCCCTAATTCTAATACAGGTGGAGGGATGGAGTGATAATTAATTTTTTTTAATATTGAAGGTTAAAGTCAGAAGTGCTAATGCGTTAGAAAGAGTACTTTTATAAAGGATGTAAGAAGAAACGCCCCCTTAAGGAAGTCAGTAACAAAAGCATATTTCTCGAAATGCTTTTTTACTACTCGCCCTGCGGCCTTAGTAATTTCTATTAGCAGTTACAATCGTAATCTATGAACTAGCGATAAAATACCGAAAAACGCGGGCAATAGTACTTTTTAGATGCGCTACTGGTAAACACCTTTGGTGAACCTTCATCTTTTCTAGGGTCGATGACACTAAAACGACCAAAAATAAAAATGTGTTCAACTTTGAGACTATTACAAGTGTTTTTAATATTACGACTTCATTCTTCATAATTAGTTCTTTACTCGAGACCACGAAATGCTTTGTTTTCATTTCAAAATTATGACTTCTGACACGTCGTTACTTTTGAAATCCGTGACGTAGAAGTCGTTGCTGCGTTTTTAGGACGCCCAAAAGGATAAAATAAATCACTTTCAGACTCTTTATTTCAGATTATAATTTAGATTGATGATACGAACTGTGCTCATTGCGAAGCGCTGTATAACCACGAATGGGGAAACGAAAAAACAAATTTTCCAGTAGTTTGATGAATAGTATACTTTTTACTCATCTCACTACAGAGATATTTTAAATTTGGAGGAAAACACCGCATTTTCGGTACGCTGAAGTCTGAGCTTCGTTGTACTATTAAAACGGAAAAGATATTTAACATAGTGTGAAAAAGAAGGTAAGAGAAATATTTATTTTACATTCTTATGGAGGTCTTATTTGAATATAATATCAATTTAAAATACGAAATTTTTTTAAAGACTTATAAAATATGCCCGAATCCCGATTTTAGAAATATACGACTGTCGAAAAACGTATATTATATAAACAAATTTAATGGAAATTGAAGGGCTTATTTATGAAAGTAGTATTTGTTCCTGCCCCGAGTTAAGCACGGACCCGAATTGCGGGAAAATTGTACTATTAGGCGTCAGCCCCCACTTTGTTTTTATTTTAATTTTTGTTAAACATTCTCTGAAGAATTCAATTTTATTTAAAATAAAACCCCGCTTTTAGAGAATAATTGAGAATTAAAGTTGCATTTCTAACTTCAAAAATTCCGCTATTTTCTCCAATATATTATATAGGTCGAATATACAGTGAACTTTGGTCGTATAAATATATTTCGATAAATCGTAACACGACGGTAGTGTTACTTATTTTAGACGTATCTTCATTTTGAGTTTTTGTTATAATATAGAATTGTGTACGCTCGAATCAGACCTGACGAAGCCCCCGAACGGGTATGGCGAAACTAGTCGTCTCCTTTTAATAAAAGTAATTATTATACAATATGTGGACTTATTATTTTACTCTATTTACATGTATAAGTGCTGTCAATATCAATATTTATATTATTAGAATATTGTTATAATATTTTTATTTTCGACGAATTTGGGTGCGGATATATTTACTATCTTGGATAATTGAATATATGATTGTGCCACAATAATTTTCGTTTTCGGCAGTTGGAGCAGTTGGAGCACGTGATGCACGTGCCGTTTTTTTAACATTAGCTTAATATTGGACTAAAGTAGCCGTAGAAGTGGGGTGGTGGAGTGGTTAGCACTTTCGCCTCGCAGCAAGAGGAGCCGGGTTCGATCCTAGCTTGTGGCACTGGGTGAAAACTCGGGAAAAAACCTACTGCGTTGAGTTTGCAAGTTATCTCCCCACTAGTTTAAGGGGTTATCCTCCGAGTTCTTCGGTTCCTCTTCCATAAAAACCTGTGTATGGAGCTGTTGGCTCGATCTCGGGGCATGTAGGGCTTGCCACCACCCTCCTACGCATTGTAACCCGGCCACCCGAATTAAGGGCTTTAAAAGTCGCATGATGACTTAGGCCTAAGGTGGTGCCTTGGGTATTAGCCTAGCTGATGATTATTATTAGATATCGTAGGTTTCCCAGGTTTTTCGCCTAAAAAGTCAATTTCGATTTGCTTTGCATATAATAATTTTTTTTCATGGTGATTAGCAATTCTTCTTGGCATTGCTGCAAAGATAAAGTGTAATATCCATTACGCTGGGGTGGCGTTTTCCCAATCGGCTAAACTCAAAGCGGGCAAATTTAACTTATTGGGTAGGTGTTGAGTGCATTACATTATTGATTTTAGGAATTTACTGTTAGGTTTCCTTACGGGTAGGTGTAATTGTTAGTAGTCGGTTAAGATTAACATAAAAGCGCAGTATTTAAGAAAAGGTGTCGTTTTTGTTAACTAGGTCTAATTTTAAATAGCAATATGTTGGAAAAGGGGTCATTTTTGTGGCAGGTGCTGAATTTAAACAACAATATTTTGGGAAAGGGGTCGATTTTGGTAAGAGGCACTAAATTTAAATAGCGATATTTTGAAAAAAAGAGCTATTTTTGGTTGCAGGATCTAGTTTTAAATAACAATTTGTTGGACATGGGTCATTTTGGGTGGCAGGCACGGAATTTAAATAGCAATATTTTAGAGAAGAGGTCATTTTTGGTGGCAGGCACTGAATTTAAATAGCAATATTTTGGAAAAGGGGTCATTTTTGTGGCAGTTGATGAATTTAAATAGCAATGTTTTGGATAAGGGGTCGATTTTGGTGAGAGGCACCTCTTTTAAAAAGCAATATTTTGAGAAAGGGGTAAATTTAGTGGAAGGATCTAATATTAAATAGCAATATTTTGGAAAATGGGTTATTTTTGTGGCATTTAAATAGTCTATAATGAGTGTTATAAAATAACGAAAATGGTAGAAAAGTCCATATTAGAAAGGGGGAAATAAAGCTAAACCCTATCAAATTTAGATAAAACGTCGAGAAAACCTCGGACAAAATAAAAACGCGAAACTCGGACCATATAGGCCTTCGAGTGTAAAATGATAAAACTAACAATAAATGGCCAGAAATTTCACCAGTAGACTGGTTTCACCCTAGTTGCGGCTCGTCAGTACTGGGTAGGCATCTGGAGAGCGGCTTACAAACCGATCTTTAGCTAAGCCTAACTTTAAATACATTTCAAAACACGCGCCGAAGCTGCGGATAGCCGAAACACGGGTGTCGGAGATGTAAAAATTACGGGAGTATAAGTCCATCGGCGGCTCTTCTTGACTTCTACGTTATAGATAGCGTTAGTATCTTTAATTAAAATTGTATTAATGAAGTATCGTGTCTCGTTTATACAATTTTAATTATAATTTCACCATGACTTTTAAATCCTTCAAAATCAAAGATTAGTATCTTTAAGTACCCTCAAAAAATTAAAAATGTAACAATACACATTCCAATAAGTATTATTCAAAAAACCTCTTGTGTATTTGTATGACAGAGATAACACAATTACAAGAAATCTTCACTTTATGAATCCAAATATATTAATAGCTTCGGTCGTATAAAAAATATCGAAATTTCATTATAACGTTTTTATTTTGAAATTAAAATAATTATAATGATTTCGAATGTGTTTTGAATTCGATTATTAAAAAAATGAATAATCTTCCTAGTATTTTAATTTTTACACTTCCTACACCCCTATACCGTCACTGAAAAAGAAGAGGCGATAACGGAAGCGCATACTTATACACCTTCGAAATTGACTTTTTATTCCAGATACCTGGAAAATCTACGATATTTCCCAATATTTGTATACTTTGGCCCGATGTTAAGAGAATGTTCAAAAAACGACACGTGCATCACGTGCTCCAACTGCTAAAAGAATTGAAAACGAAAATTATTGGGGCAAATATTAAGATATTCCCCACCCTAATCCCTTATATTTAGCCCTTATCCTGTTAGGTGGTAGAACAAAAATAATCTGGCCAAAAACCTTAAGGTTAAAATTCGCAAGGACCTCTGCCCAACACAACGTCCTAATGTCCCAGCCCATGAACGTAGTGAAATCAAACCAAGGGCAAGGTCTTAAATTTTCCGCCAGTATTCGTTGTCACAGTGCCGTAAACAAGGGGGTTTCCGTATCTAAAACCCTCTCCTTGGATCTACCTTTAACTGTACTAAATTTTCACCTATTTCGCTACCCCTTCTTAACATTCACATACTTCGACCCCCTCCTTGACGTATATCTGAACACGCCACTGCAAACAAGAAATATGGACTAGTTCTATATGGGTCTGTTCATAAAGAAAATCCCGCATATTACGCTACTTGACAATAAATACGCTAAACCTTGCGCGGCCTTTTCTACATCATTAAAAGAGATCTTGTAATTAAAATTACAACCTTAATTCTCAGTTATAAGTGGGGGTTTATTTCCAATAAAATTGATATATCCAGTGAATGTTTCACAAAAATTAAAATAAAAAGAAGGTGGCGGATACCAAATAATACAATTGTACCGAAGAGGCTACAAAAGTTTCTGTCCAATCTTGTTTTAGAAGTTTCTTCTAAGAGGAAAATATTCCCGCTGTTGCAGAGTCCTTCATCGAAATGAAAACCATTTCAAAAAATTAAACTCCAAATTTTGAAACTCTACAGAGTAAAGATTGCTTGCAGTGTCGTCGGAATATTTCTGGAGCTGGGGGCAAGGACGTGGAAATATGTACTTATGAACAGGGATGTAGCCATGGGGGACGGGAAGAGGAGTAGTCCCAACTTTTTTTTCCAAAGATCACGAAATTTAGCAGAGATGGCAAAATCAAACATTCAACAATAATTATGAATTTAGTTTAAAAAATTCAGCTTAAACCGTAGTATAATACTCAATTTACTAAAAAAAAACCCCTACTTTGGTCAAAATTTATAATATAATTTCTCATCTAGAAGTGTGTCACTGTTATTAACCGCCGTATAATTAAAGCCTTCGAAATTTCAAGACAAAACCGTGGACTTTGAACTTTCCTGGGTCAATCTTATTTTCAAACGCAAATTTAAAGTAGGGGTGTAAACCGAGTAATACAATATAACCAAATATACTTGTAACACAAGTAAAATTTACGTTACGTTACTTTAAATACATACGTAAAATATATTACAAATATCCAACAACATATATTATAGACACTTATCTAAAATTGCAATAAATATAAATTATTCGCCTGCTTCCATCTAGCAGTCAAAGCCTTCTTAGGGCATGGGCTATCAGGCCAAGGCCCCCGATCGGTTTAGGGCCCCGGTACAGGCAAGTTTTATTGGCCTACCACGTGTATCTGCGGTTGAAAATCTTTAATTTAAAAATTTTATTTCGTCTCCTTGTGTCTAAACTATTGTTCTCTTGTTGCGTATCCTGCGTTATCCTAAAATTTAATAATGTAGAATTATGCTGAAATCTAGCTTACTAAGTTCCTTAGATTATATTTTAATATTCTTAATATATCAATATCATACTGTTCGTACATTTTATATTATCTAAACGTTTTTGACTACCTTAACGCCTAAATATATTTATATTCATTGTTCACTGTATCTGCACCTTAGACGGCTCCGATAGTGGAAGGCTTTTCTTTGTCCTACTTTTATAACTGTCTTATAACGGTAATCTGAAGGATGTCGCATGTTTAAGATAGATATCTCAGGAAAGAAAACACTTCAGTTGAAAAAAAATCTTATGTGTTATTTACCAAAAATATTTCTCTTTTAAACTTCCAATATTGTCCCATATTTAGAAGAACAAGTTGAAAATACCGTACTATTATGAATAAATATAATCTACAGGTACGGTGGTGTGTACAACTTGGTTTCAATTTTATAATTATAGAGATCGTCGTTTAACTAAGTTCGTAGCGCTTTTACATCTACAAACGCGTAGGCTGAGTCTTCGGGCGACGGGAACGATGTCGAGTTGGCACGAAAGAAGGTTCGCGAAACGCGGTTACGGTAAAGCCTCTGCGCGTACACTCAATTCCCGTACGTGTCGAAATGATTTTTAACCGTAATACACTCTGCGTTGCCACGCTATCCAATCAATAAGGGGTTGTTCACAAATAAAAAAGTGTGTTAAGGGTGTTTAATGATTTAACCAACGTATGTTGTCGAGTTGGCACGAAAGAAGGTTCGCTAAACGAGGTTCCGGTAAAGCCTCTGTGCGTACGCTCAATTCCTGTACGTGTCGAAATTATTTTTAACCTGAATACGCTCTGCGTTGCCACGCTATCAAATACATAAGGGGTTGTTTACAAATAAAAAAGTGTGTTAAGGGTGTTTAATGATTTAATCAACGTATTGAAATGATTTCGTGTACCGTGCTTCATGCAAAGTCCCAACTACGTCTGGACGAAACCGAATTAACTTTGATCTACATCTGCAATTTGGAACGAGATAAGTGATGCTGCAGTAATTTTTTTCTACGCGCAGTAGAATTATGTCGTTGGCATAATTTCTAGCTGCGAGCTCCGTGCTCACGAATCTACGAATTCTACGCGTCATACGAACGTAATATTTTGATTCTTCAATTCATCTTAATCTTTCAACGAATTCAACGCGAGTTATATTACTTTTGAAGCCTTTAAAAATTACTGAGCGGCTAAATATTGTCAGTTGAGTTTTATGATTTTAAATCTACGCATCCTTTAACGTAAGTTATGTTTGGTTAAGTTATCATTTCGGTGACGGGGACATGGAATTTTCACTGCTACTTTCCTACTCAAATCTTTAGTTCCTTTTATTTTAGATAAATTCAGAAATTTGATTCTGGTTTGACAACAAGTGTTTTTGTTTTGACGTTTGCAAAACCGGACTAAAATATTTTTCTGTGGAATTATAGATTTTTTTCTGTATGCTTTAAAAAAGTGTACCTTTGCAAACAAGTAAAAAAAATGATCTCTTAGAAGGGACGAAACGAAGTTTTGAGTATGCTTTTTAAACTTGCACAAATGCCAATTATTTCGTTTTGTATGGTGCTGTGCATATATTTGGCATTAATCGGCATATTGTCGCACTTGGCTTTTAAATCAAGACATTTATTTTTTATAAGATCTAATATCGCAATAAAGTTTCCTCTTTTCTATAAATCGCAGTTTCGCTTACTATGGCCTAGTTCAATCGGTACCTATTTTTGAATTTGATACTTAGACGCCGCGTCTTTAGTGTCATATCAGAAATACATTATCCGAAATTATCAGCGTCCTTTTTTTCTAACACAGGAGGCAAGTCTCCGTTTTCCCCCACCTTAGTGGCCACGTGTCATCTTCCCCTCCTCGAAAAGAGAACCTCCCCACCTCCGCGGTGAAGGTTTGAATACGCTACCTGGCGCCGGTCGAGCGAATCTTTGTCGAAAAACAAATAAATAAAATACGATGCTGGGGAAAAATTAAAAGTGCATCATGTGTAAGTGGAAAAAAGGCTGTCACTATAAGAAGAAACGTCCAAGGAACGAATAGCTCAAACAAATATCATCGTAATCAGTTTATTGTTATTAATTAGTGAAGCCCAGTTAACGACTAATAAAAACTAGTCTAACGTGACAAAGTTAAGAATTGTAAACCATAAATATTTGTATTATTTTGTTAAAATAATTGTACTTGTTTCATTTGAAATATAAATCTGAATAGCAACGTAAATGTAGCCTTACTCGTAAACGAAATTATCATTTTTATTGCTTCTACTAGTTTTCTTGTGGTTTATTTCAGTTTTTTCTTCTTCCGTAGACTTATATTTCTTTGCTCTTCCCATATTCTTTGCTACTGCAAGCATGTTGCAGGCCTAAATATTTTTATCTGGGTTTCATATTTATTAAGTAGCTCCTTTAAGTAATTGGTATATTTTCTGATTCTAATAAAACTAAGTATTTCTCTGTTCTTTCATACATAAATGGTCTGGTAAGATTAGTTGAAAAGGTTATAATTCATCTACTTTTTCCATTTGGAACAGCTGCTGCAGCTACCGCCCTTTACTGTTCGACTGACCTCTATCAAAAACAAAACACGGCTAAGCCTAGGTTTCCTCTCAATCTATCAATTGATTTGATCTTGTTGGTAGTTTAATCATTATATAATATTAAATTATCGGTAGAACCGAAAGAAAGACCAGACTCCGGATAATTTGAAGCCACTTGTTTGTTGTGAAATTAGTCAAATTGGTCATATAAGGTTGTGAAGCGTGGAAATTGTCGGCTTATGTCTAACCATGTACGAGAGTCAAACTGTAAAATACTCTTTATTAATACTTATATTTATATTTACCAAAGATTACAAAGCCTGGCAAGCAACTAATAACTATGTCTAGAAGAGATAATAGTAAAGATTCGACTGGTTAGGTGGCACTCCGGAACCAAGAGAGTGAAGAGTGTCCCCACGTCCCTTACATAGCGGGTCCCTCGGATAACGCTTCCGTTCTCCATCCTAATTGACTGGAGAAGAAAGCCCAGCAAGAAATCTTTGCGGACTCACTGTGGTGCAATAAATAGCGTCACCAGTAACTCTACTCCGCTCTTAGTCTTTCGGAGAAGATGCGAGTGAGGATGAGTTATCCTTACCTTCCCCAGCAGCGTTGTCCCAAAACAACGAGAGAACTCTCTGAAGTTAAGGGAAAGGCTGTTAGGGACAAAGCCTACATTTGCAGATGCAAATGCGGGTTCCCGGGTCCAAACCCATCCCCCGGGTTTAAATTAACACCCCTTTCTCAACCCCCCTCTTAACATTCACGTACCTCGACCCCCTCTTGACGAATTGCTGACTACGCCAATGGAATAAAGGTTGTCTTTTAAAGATAGAAATTAGCCTGGTTAGAGAAACGAATCGGTAAATTTACCTGGTAATTAACACGGTAAATTACTATGGTAACAGTAATTTACAATTTTCTCGGGAAAATTACGGAAAAGATAATTGCCCTGGTATTTAAAAACTTGTTGAGGTTAACGGTAATAGTGAAAGTAGAGAACTG
Organism: Leiobunum rupestre; assembly: GCF_980474605.1. Classification (NCBI taxonomy): domain Eukaryota; kingdom Metazoa; phylum Arthropoda; class Arachnida; order Opiliones; family Sclerosomatidae; genus Leiobunum; species Leiobunum rupestre. The sequence continues at coordinate 3,690,551 of NC_143393.1, read as the reverse complement.
TTGGCTCGCGTGGCTTGCAGGGCTAGCCACCACCATCCTACGCATTGTAACCCGTCCACCTGAATTAATGGCTTTAAAAGTCACTTGATGACCTATGCCGAAGGTGGTGCCTTCGGTATTATCCTAGCTGATTAAAGTACTTTTTGCTGTTATAATTATTGTCTATTCCTAAAACTGAGAACCTTTATTTTCTACCTACACTCTCGGGAAAAAAGGTTTAATTTTATTGCTTTTGGGTGGAAATTTTTTTCTCTCCCAAATTCGGCACTTTTAAGGTATATTTAACTTCTGATTTCATGCCGTGTTTAGTCCTTTTTAAGAACCTTTTAAGCCTTTAAAAAGTACTTATACACCTCTTTTAAATCAAGATTTAAGTCAGTTTAAATAACGTTTTTATACCTTTTTAGTAACGTGTTTAAACTTTTTTAATAATGTTTTTAGTAACGTTTTTATACTTTTTTAATAACGTTTTTAAACTTTTTTAATAACGTTTTTTACTTTTTTAATAACGTTTTAACTTCTTCTTAATACCTTTATTATTTCTTTTTTGTTACTTTTATATCATTTTTATAGATCATTTTTATTCCTTATAGAGCACATATTTATATATTTGCAAAGTATCATATAATATCATTTATGGAACTAGTTTATACCTTTTGAAGACCTTATAGAACACTTTTAAAGAACCAGTTTGTACCTTATGAAAACCATATTAATTCCTTTTAAAGAATCAATTCGTACCTAATTAATACCTAATTAGGACCATATCGATTCCATTTACAGAACAAATTTATTTTTTAAATACAATTTAATATTAAAACATTTTCATTACGAAGCTCATTTCAGTTATTGGATTTTTTATATTTTAAAATTCAATGTTTTTTTATTATTTTCGCCATCTTATTAGTAAAATAAGAATACACCTTTACACAAAAAAGTATATTAAATTGGATCTATTATTTGTTTTATCACGCGTAATATTTGGTGAATGGTTAAACCTAAAAGTCCTTTTTCGAAAAAAACTAATGTTTTCTTTAACATATCATTATATTCAATATTAAAAATCCAATAGCACTCGAAAAATGCGATTAATGCACACGATATATCATTGGTTTTTCTAATTTCAACACCGTCAACATGAATTTCAAAAACGTCACTTGCTACAAATGTTTTGCCACTTTAGATAATAATTGGGCCAGCTGGAATTTCTTCTTTTTCGGTTTCTTGGTGGAACATCCTTTGAACTTTTTCATTAAAAAATTATAGAATCAATAGTATGCTACACAAATTTTTAATTTCTAAAAAATAAAATAAAAATGTAATTCAAAATATTAGTTATATAATTTAGAAATTTTACTTCTTGGTGAATCCCCGTTAGTTTCTTTTGTGAAAAGCGACATAATATTTGACTTTAGCTCTTTCACCACTGTTGATTTCGGGGTGTTGTTCCAAATTTTGTCACTGCACTTTTCCAAAACATCAAAAAAATTAACTCTGCTCTAAATTAATTTATTCTTTTGAATTCTAAGGGAATCTAGAAAGCAAAAAATTAAAACTTAGACAAATTAATTCAAACAAAACATTCACTTGATTCAAATCCCTAAGAGCTGGATATTCTTGCAATATAACATAAATTTTATTTGTTTCTCTTACCTCCTTCGTTCTAAAACGAAATGTTCGATTCATTTTCGAGTTAATATGCATCCAATCTACACTATTTCTCTTCAGTAAAGCGTACATATCGTTTTTGTGCCTTTGAATCGAAAGATCATCTTCCATGTCCATAGAATCTTCTGACGGATCTTCAATCTGTTCAATTTTAGGATAAAAAATATAGGTAAAATAAATAATAACAATTTTGTATAGAATGAAAAGCAATATTTACTATATCACGACCTATTAAAAAAAAGAAGAATTTTAGTTCTTTTTTTGGTTATAGATGACGCCAGAGTAGGATCGGACCCTCCAAGGGTTTTGTTCGTACTAAAGTAGTTATGTTCGCTACATAGATAAGATAGGAGAGTCCATTTATTTTTTCAGGGTGGGGCATCTCAAAAGATTGTCCCAAATCTAGTTTTAGAATGGATTCTTCTATAATAACCAGGTGTCCGGCTATATCAACGGGGGCTTTTACCGTTCCAAAAGTTTCAATAGAAGGTATTTGGAGGCGTGATTCTTGGAAGGGGGGACTGGAGAAGGCTCAAAGGGGGAATCGCTCGAAGGAGAAGTTGCAACGTGGTTTTGGGCATGATTTTTAAAAGAGTTGTGGAATGCCGAACGCGCGTTGTTAGTTTATATAAAGTAGCCGGAAATGGATAAGAATAATAACAAAAATAAGCAATATAAAGTAAATTTAGGACGGGAAGGATTTGAACGATGGACGGTGGGGAGAAACAAATTATCTCTTACAAATGCCCAATTTATTAAATATTTATTCCATAAATGCTGAGTAATTTTTTGTTTTATCCGCAAGGGCAGACATTTCCATTCACGCTGTTTAAATTAACGATATTGCGTTTGTGTTTATAGAAAATAACCTTTTATTAACTATATTAAAAAATGAAAACCCCAAGTGTTGAATAGCCCCCCCCCACACGATATTTCCTTTAATAATTAAGAGATGTAAAAACATAACTGATACGCGTGTTTGTCGAATTTAATGTTTCAATAATTGTTCTCAGAACCTCTCTCACCCTTTGAAACTCAATAGAACTAGGTAGTTTTCCTAAACACAATTTTTATTTAAATGCTGCTTTCGTTAAACCAAGAATGTATTTATTTATATTCAGGGAGAATGAATATGTCGAGATTATTTTTAGCGTATCTCCAATTCCACCCGTTGGGGCCCCCGGTATGCTCCTCCGCTTTAATAAAATCAAATAATACTGCAATCTCATTGGTTCTTAAAAATTAAGTTTTTCAACGCGATTAACGCTGCTGCGAGGACGCAAAAAATAAGACCCCCTCCTTTTTTTCCTCCTCCCTCCCCCTTAGCGTGACGGGGTTAGGGCCTCAACGTGTCCGTCGATGGTCTCGACATATTCATTCTCCCTGAGTATAAATAAATCATTCTTGGTTAAACTGAAATGTTTTATTAACTAAGAATATAATTAATATTAATTATTATTAAATCTTAGCAATTCTAAGAAACAAAGAAAGTCTAATAATGATAGTGCAATCTTTTAAAATCAAATACACTTAATTCGAATACATAGACCCAGTGGCGGACTGGGTCTAATATTTTGGGCTGCCAGAAGACAAAGGGCCACAGGTTTAACAACTATAACTCTATCATAATTGAGGGGCCCACCGGCCATCGGGCAGGTTCACTCTGTGGCCAGTCCGCCACTGCATAGACCTCGTATAAGACTGCATCAACATAAATTGTGAATTGCAAGGTATAGTTCAGTAAAGTTCCCCTTCATAAGTTGACACCTACCAGCTGATAGGGAGTAAAGCTTCTAATACTGAAGTAATGGTTCTTCAAAATTGACAGCAGTTATAAAATAACCTTGGCCATCTTGTCGAAATGTTGCCTCCCCGCTTCAGCTGTGGATCCGTTTTCTCTCCAACTAAAGTGTTTATGAACTCATTCTTAGGCATTGGCTGAACTATTCCAGGGCAACATTTCAACAAGTTGGGCAAGCGTAAAGACATTTTATAAAATCAACTATTCCGACACGGCGAGCTCATCTGACCATTACATTACTTTTAATAGGCGATATTATAAAGTAAAATGGCCTTCTTGTTTTGATGGGAAAGTCTACCTTCCACTATGCTTCCATTAGCTTCCCCACCAAAGAGCCTATGAATTCATCCATAGGCTTTAACTGTACTATTTCGTCGTCCCATTTTAACAAGTTCAGCAGGCATATCCGACTTTATATTAGCGCCTATTCGCCCAAATAGTAAACGGAGTTTAATTAACAGGGACAAATATGAAACCTTCAACGTTACACAAATGACATTATTGAATTCCACTTGTAAATACTCAAGAAAACAAGGTAATGAACACAAATATTTAAAATTATGAAATATAAAGATAATTACTGATGATATTTACTTATATGTTACCAAAATTTAGACGTAAGTGTGCAAACAGAAAGTTTTCCTAATACGGAATCACTGAAAACCCCAACTAGAAATACATGTGATTTCACTATTTCGCCGGTGTCACGTTTCCGAAGAAGAGAAAAGAGTTCAACTCCTTTCACGTAAATTATCGATTTGAGAGTTTTTACCAGGGTCGTAGCTAGACAGGGGCGGACGCCACTGGCACATTAGGGTCTAGGGGCGCCAAAATATATTTTTTTCTGAAATTTTCGTTAAAATGGGGTCCGCAATTTTTTGCTAGCTACGGGCCTGGTTTTATTTCATATTTTATTAAAAAATACCTTCATTGAGCCGTTGAAATATTTCGTAAACAAGTTTCTTTGACGGTAATATAAAACTTACAATTGTTAGTAAGGCTACATGAGATTTAGGAATCTCGTCCATTTTTTAAAACCACAATATCAGGGTTATAAAGTTATAATACGCAATCTTTCTACGACTCATCCCGTGCACTGTTTGAAAAATTATTAAATTAAACATAATTTCTGACTAATTTAGAACTTCGTTCCGTGAGAAACTAGCGGATATAAACTTAAATTTACCAAAAAGATGTTCTTCACTTTCGTAAGGACGATTATAAAACTTGGGTGTCCACTAAAAAATGAACCAGGGCGAATATCTCAAAATCTGTTTAAGGTACGATTTGGAAATTTTCAAGTCGTATACATGATGTAGGGGGAAACCTACTGCGAAAATGTCGATGGCCTTGAACCATGTATTCAAGGTCATCACAAAACTAACTCAAGAACCGTAAGGGTTAGAAAAATTGCCGCTGCTAAGCGCGCATTTCTCCCATTTTCATAAAATAAGCGAACCATTTCGACCTTTTCTCGAATAGTATACATAACTTTATTATTTCTAAAGAAAAAACTAACTTTGTGCTTACAAAAATAAACTTCGAATGAATATTAGGCTTAGCGTAAAATAAAATGTTGTTGTCATGACGACCACCATAATGAGTTTGTCTAGCAAATTTCGATGTAACACGAATTGGTTTCGAGTTATGTGCGTTTTCTTTCAAATTTCATTTTAACGACCTTTGTGATTTTGAAAAACTTCCTATTGGTCAAATTCAATCGAATTAAAGCTAATTAGACCTATAATGTGACGTGAAACACTTTTCTAATTGGAACCAACTTTCTAACACTTACGGTTATCGCGTTCATTTTTGGATGACCTTGAAGACATAGTTCAAGGTCATTAAAATTTTTAAACTAAAGACCCTTAATCTTGATGAGGATGTGTAGCAAATTTCAGTACTCTAACACGAGTATCTTTAGAGTTATCAGCTCCCGAACCTCGCTTTCGACACGTTATCAACTTAACGACCTTATTGTTTTTCATCTAGCATTTCTGGGCTTCCTATTGGTCAAATCTGATCAGTTCAAAGCTATTTGTACTTATAGAAGTCACTTGGAACACTTTTCTAATTGGAACCAACTTTCTAACACTTTCGGTTCTCGAGTTAGTTTTTGGATGACCTTGAAGACAAGGTTCAAGGTCATCGACATTTTCGCATTAGGTTTCCCTCTACATCTTGTACACGACTTGAAAATTTCCAAATCGTACCTAAAACAGATTTTGAAATATTCGCCCTGGTTAATTTTTTAGTGGACGCCCTGTATAGTTCAAGTCGATTGTCTAATAAAATTTTCGAGAGCCGCAATGCGGGCGGCCCGTGACCGACCGAAAGAGGAACCTTTTGAAATTTTATCTACTTAACTTGTTAGATGTAATAGAAGCCCAGCCGAACGTGCATCCTTTTCCCCGCGAAGACTTAGATCAAGCACCTCAACATAAGAGGCACAAATTAGGGGCCCATCGTCTTCGGTTGCAGGCAGGCCCAAAATTTGACGCTACGCCACTGATAAGCTTTAATAGAAATCTTAATACATGTTTTGGCTACATCTTTACAACTTTTAGGGAAATGTTTCGGACCCAAAAATATTAGACGAGACAGACCCACGGAATATATGTCAACATATAAGTTTACAAGAAGAAATACCTTCGAAACAAGACGTATTAGAAAAGCACAAATCAAGATTTTAATTTCAGTTATGTAATAGAAAGTACAATTAAAAATGTTTTAGAGACGTGATAATTATTTTTCGATTTATTTTAGTTGCATAAGTGTTACTAAACATGGTATACAGTGTAGTAAATTTAGTAAAAAACCACCCGCATAATGATGCAAGAATAAATGTTAATATCCTTGTACAATTCTACCTTGTTTAAATCCTTGGTAGATTCCATCTGTTGAAGGAAACACCCTCCTAATCGCTAATACGCAGCAAGAAGGGATAACAATGAGATTACCAGCCCCAAGTCGCCCAAAATTACTGAGTGTATAGTTTCGATACGCGTGATAGCTAAGAAAACAAAAATAAATTGAAGATATTTAATTATTATACGTGCTTCTTTAGCTAATTACTTACCGAAAGTTTAGATTAGAGGCGTTGAGACCCCTGTGCCTTGCGTTTTCGTGCCTGAACCTCATGCTTATTTGAAGAACAGGCTCATATTGGCACATCAAAAAAAAGAGTGGGTTATCCGTGGCGCAAGGCCTTTGCCGGCAACAGACGTCCTCTATTGCTAGTGGCATTACTCGACAGTTGCCACAAACACACTTCCTTTTTTTTGCCTTTATACGAACCTAACGGCTCAGGCTCTTCGTCGCCATTTTGACTTTCCACAATTTTCTGACCATCAAGTTCAGCCGAAGTTGCGGCTACTGCTTGACCTGATAGTTGGTTAGAAGTCTCAGTTTGGTTAGTTATTGTTATTTCTCCAGTTTCTTCAGGCACCTCATTTAAAATGGAGAGAGACTCAGGGAGACGGGAAGCTATGTACACGAAAAACCTTTCCAGAGCTTCCCGACTGGCGAATCTAGCCGCATTCTGAAAAGAACAATTCGGCCAAGGCCGTGATATTAGTTCCACATGGATGAATTAATGAATTATTCTGTAAGCCTTCGAGCGGGTTAAAAGACTTAAATCTAGGGTCAGACTTCAGCTTCTTAACTGTATTAAAAGTTTGAGCCCCGTATCTCAAATCCAATGAACTACGAAGATTATTAATTTTTCTCTAAGCCTTGGCGTTTGTCAAAAGGGTTAAGCATAGCGTCAGACGCGAGGGGCTAACCACTCTTAGAAAGTCTGTACACCGGATTACGCTTAGATTACCACTGCCAAAGGCAGGGACTTCAAAGATTACGCGTAGTCCCATTAGTACAGTCAAAGGTACGGCTCTGTACACCGATTACGCGGAGTCAGACGTACGTTTGGGTTCAGTATCTCAAATCCAATAGAAACGTATCTATTAATAACGCTTTACCCGGGATATTTTGGGAACTTTCGTACTCTGCGTAAATCAACGCTCAAAATAGGAAAAGTTGGGCTATTGCGCCCCCTGTTTACCTGACAGAGCTGAAACGTGCACACAGTGCAGAGGTATAGCAGTAATATAATTTAAAAAAGGAACGGAATTTACAAGTCAGTCGAATCCAAAATGATAAGACTGCGTAAAAATGCTAATCCTTGGTTAAATCGAGGGGCAGTTCACTCCCATGATTAAATCTGCGCTCTTGGCCGATTAAATCCGGTTAAATCATGACTAAGCCGATTAAATCGTGATTAAAAAAATTAAGTCATGATTAAGGCGATTAAATCTGGATTAAATCATGATTAAAAAGTTTAATCGTGAGTAAATCGGATTAAAAATCTAATCGTGAGTAAATCGGATTAAAAATTTAATCGTGATTAACTCGATTTAATACCTTTAATCGGATTTAATCCGATTAAATCTGCGCTCCAAAAAGGAGTGAACTGCCCCTCGGGTTAAATTAAAATTAAGTCTGGTAAATTTAGGGTAAATGTCTAATTTCGGGTTAATGTCTAATTTTCGGTAAATTTAAATACCCAAAATTAGAAATTTACTAATAATTAGACTGCGTAAATCAACGCTCAAAATCAGAAAAGGGGGGATGTAGCGCCCCCATATAAATTACAGAGTTGAAACTTGCACACAGTGTAGAGGTATAGCAGTATTATGGATTAAAAGAGAAACAGAATTTAAAAGTTCATCTTATCAAAAATTATAAGACTGCGTATTTTTAAAAAAAAAGTGTTTAATGGGGTCGGAAAGAAGGGGTTGGCAAATCGCCGTTAACTACTTTTAACCCGCGGAACTCCAAAGTTAGCAAAGTTACAGGGGAAAACCGCGTATGGAAAGTTAGCGAGTTTTGATTTTCGCGTTCCGTATTATTTTTCGGTTTTCTTTCGTGTATTGAAAGTTAGCGAGTTTTGCTTTTCGCCAGTATTCTTTCACGTATTGAAAATTAGCTGGTTTTGCAATCTTAGTGATATTTACCGGGGTACTCCCCATTTTTCGTTTTTTCCCAAGTGATAATGACCGTTCTCCCCCCTTTTCCCATATGATAATTACCGGGGTATCCCTCCCACTTTTCCCATGTGATAATTACCGTGGTACCACTCTCCGCTTTTCTCCATGCTAGAATGTCCGTAGTACTCCCCTCCCCCTTTCCAATGGGAGAATTTCCGTGGTACCCTTTTCCCCCGTAAGAATAACTCAAACTCGCAGTCGTACCAAACCCCTCCCCCCCGCATCCAATGGCTGATGCATAAAGGCCACGGGACTAGCGTACGCCGAGAGTCACGGGAATTTCAAATCGGAACGACCTCGAAACCTCTCCCCTCCCTGTTTCCGACCCCCCCTCCGAATTTCGCTGTGGAAAGAGAGAAAATTTCGGGTGTATTGCGCGTTGGGACAAACACAGCCGAACTCTCAGGGGCGACAGATTTTAAGTATTTTTAAGAAACTGACATTTGCGTCACTTTTGAAAATTGGTAATAAAGAATTTAAAAACCCAATCAGAAATCGAAGCCGACTCGATGTGAAAAAGCGAAACACAGCGTACGTACACAATGCCACGCGACCCTGGCGCCCGTAACGCGCGCGCGAAAAGCGTCAGAAAATCGAGAAATAAATCTCCAAAATCAGTTGACTAACGAACCTACCAACCTACCTACCACCCAACCAACAGTTTTTTATTATATAGATATCATGTGAAACTAAAAACTTTAATATAGCTTATAGCATAAGTAACATAATAACCATAAGTATGACAATAAACGAGATTTACAACGAAACTGATTTACATAGTTATTGCGCAATCAAGATGTTTTACCAGCACTTTTTCTCGGCGCCACAAGCTCAAGTATGTTTTATTTGCACGCAATCTTCAAAACAAAGCCAAAGCCCCGCGCGACTCCAGAACGTGCTCTCCAATATTAGGATTAAATTTTTATCAAAACGTAATCGTCAAGGAGAGCAAGTTCCTAGTCCAATTTTGAAGAGAGTATCAGTGCCGAAAAAAGGTTCGGCAAGGAAATTAGCATTAAAGCAATACGAAGTGTTATACTTATTGGCATTATGTTACTTATGCTTCCATAAGTACATAAGTAAACGTAAAAGTTAAAAAACTCTAACCTCTATATTTTCGTTGTATTTTGCTACAGAGTCTAAGCCAGCATCGGCTGAAGTCCGTGAGATTTCCTATAATAATTTATTATAAGTAGCAAAATATTGATAATATCAAGAATCTATTGACGTACTAACAATATGTGTTTACAGCTTCAGCCTGTCATCACATTTTTACTTTTACCATACCTTTGCCTTTTCCGATGGTTTTGGTTTTACGATAAGTTTTATTTTTTTGAGTTTTTTTCGGTTTTGCAAGATCCCGGTTTTGACTTTCCCTCCAGACTTCGCCTTTTTAATTGTTGGACCTAAATATTTTTTTTCAAAATCATCTTCGACGTCCTCGTCTGGTTTAAACATATCCAAATCACTATCTGATTCCTCGGACAGTTCAACCTGTAAATATCAGCATATAGCATAATTTAACATTTAACTAAAAAATATAGGCACTCACATAATGTTTTTCATGGTCCATAGTTGGAAAATTGGGAGACGTGACTAATTCATTACTTTCCGTTCCCTAAATTTAAGAATTTAAAAATTGAACATAATAAAAAATAATTAAAAATAATTCCGATTACTTACATTTATAGATTTTTTTCCTCTATTTGTAACTGGTATTTCCTTGTTGTTTGAACAGGGAACCTTTCCGGGAGAACATTTACATAGCCCTGTGCAATTTATCCCCAATGCCCGGCACGGACAACCACCTCTCCCAGCGGCTCTTCCGCAAGAGTTCCTACACTTGCAGGGAATTAAATCTGATTTATCTATTACCATATCTAATGGCATGTCCGCGACTTCTTCCATAATAAAAACAGGCAGAAATCGAATGAACTGAAGTAGTTAACTAGAGTAAAAGCGTCGTGAATTTGCCCACTATATCTCTCTTCGGAATTTTTTTATCACTAATCCTCGCTCACCTGTTGTAAAGAGTTGAGACCCCGATACTCTTAACGGGGGGGGGGGGGGATTAAAAAAACCAAAAGAAAAAACCCGGAAAAGATCGAACGCGGACTGTGCGTGCGTCATATTTCGGGGTGCATTTGAGGGGGATATAAAAACTATGGTCCTTCGGTCTGGTTTTTCCATAAAGCCATGGGGGTCCCTGCGCTCTACCAACTGAGCTATCAATGGCTCTCGGAATCCAGGGTCAGCTAAGTTCCTGACCTAAATTTAACCTCTTTCGCGTATCTCCCGTTCTCTTCCCCTCTCTTCAACCTTGAAAATAGTTCAAGGAGTGGCCACAAAATTCCGAGGGCGACACTATGCAGAACGTATAAAAACATTCATTTTTCGGAAAACAATTCGGGTCAACACCGATTTTTTTTCGGTGATATAGTGCCTTTAAGCGGTACTTCGGCCGGTAGACCTTCGAGGCGTTTTTATTGAAAGGCGATGCTAGCGTCACATGGCTGTCGTACTGTACTAAATAGTGTGGCAAATTTAAAGATTTGGCAGTCATTGGCTCAGCTGTAAAAGATCCTTGTACATAAAAAGCCACATTTTTAGATTTTTGTCCAGGCCAGTGGAAAATACTGGCAAATAGTGGCTAATAAAGAAAATATGCCTTTTGAAAAGAGAATAAGTTGAAAATCTAATTATTAGTTATCAATAATTCACTTTTGAAACAGCCCAAATTCTGGCTAGTATGTATAGATATTTGTATTTTATAGCCCAAAATGCAAAAACTTCAATGTTGAAATCTTAATAAAAGTAAAAAATATTTTTTCCACTTTTTTCCACTAAATACTCTTTGGCCAGGCCGTTATTTACCATTGAGTTGGGAATATTAATCTAGAGTTACAATCAAAACGTCGGATTTCAGTATTTTTCGAAAAAAGTTTTTAAAAATAAGAATACTGTCGTCTGCTCCCAAATGACGAGAAAACGTTATCATTCTACCCATGGCGCCATCTATATCTCAATGGTTCGTTCAAATAAGACGCGTTTTCCGGCTAAAATATTTTTTTTTAAAAATAATGGATGGCGCCACGGGTCATATGATAACCTTTCCTCGTCATTTTAGAGGAGACGACACATTCGTAATTTCCAAAAACTAGTTTTGCGGTGAGCCGATTTGAATGGACCTCTAGGTTAATATTCCCAACTCAATGGTATTTACCACTATTTGCCGCATTAATTTCCACCTGGTATTTACCACCCCGGAACCCTAAGGTCCACCTGTTAAAAATATAACTGTACTTTTAATTTTATCAATTAATTTTAATTTTATCTATAAATAATAAAAATCTTGCTCATTAAATTAATATATATAATAAATAATATAGAATAAATGTGGTTAATGAGTTCATAAAAACGTAAAGGAAGACGGACTTTTCCCAAAGTCGTTTGTATAAATATCGTTGGAACATAATTTACCGTAACACAAAAGTAAAATAAAAATGGAGTTGGAGAGAAGAAGCCCCATACATACAGAACACACAACATTCACCCTTGTCTGAACACAAACACACATTACACAAAACATAACAAAAGCACGAATTCGTAAACAAACGTTCAAAAGCTGGTTTACACTAACAAATTAGTCAAAACCGTCGTTACGGTGGGCGTTAAAGTTAAAAAATATATCAGATGAAACGAGGAGTTTAGCCGTTACTCCTGTTTTTCTCTGGTGAACCATTTCCAAAGTTCATGAAACTGTCAACGCGGTGAATACACTTTGCCAACAGACACACCACAAAATTGTAAAACCCCTTCTAGGGAACTCTGTTATGGAAAAGTCTTATTAGAAGTAGGAGTTATAAAATATTAGTCTTGAAGAATTTTAAATATAATAATGCAGATAATTACTAATAAACCAGACTGTAAATACTGGCAACTAGCTACTTTTTATAAATTTTTAAGACACTTACATTAATACAAGAGGACTTTTTTTTTAAACTTTTCTGGATCCAGCTGGATTGCTGGATGAGGGATCCAGCAATTGCAATCCCTATATGGCGTGTACGAAGGACAAACCATCGCGCCCGAAAGAACCAAGAGTTTCAACGGCTACAGCTTTAAACAGAAAGCGTGACTAAAGGCCTATGATGGTGCCAGTGAATTAGTGCATGTGAAATCCCACACCACCGATTTCCGCCTGACCAAGTTACAAGAGATATACCATCGGGACGTTTCCCATCATCTTGAATACCCCGAATTTGTTGTCAATTTAAATCCCAAAGACGTTTCTATGAAATACTACGGTGCGGGGTACTAGTTTTTGTAACGGTTTAACCTCTGTTGTTCACCGTAACTCAAGATGCTTATAGACTATGCGCAGTGATAAGTGATTCGGTATCTTGGTAAAAGATATCAGATAGAGAAATAAAACAATGTAATGTAAATGTATCAGAGGTATCTACCGGTAAAATTCAAAAAGATATTTTCCATCGATTAAAAATGTAGCTATGACTAATTTTTTATTTTTAGTTATTGTTAACTAGTTTCTTTGACACAGTAACGTTAGGTAGAAATATATGAAATTAGATATACAAATAAGATACTGATTTCTAATTTAAAGGGTGTTTTTTTTTCTCAATAAAGTGATTTGTTTTTCAAAAATTTGTTCTCTAGAAAGTTCAAAGCCTTAGCTTTCGTTATCCATACCAGGGGATTTTCGTTAGCGAAATTTCATTAAACTCGTAAAACATGGTCAGCTTTTTTTGAAAATTTAATTTTCCACCGTTAAGTGTTACATGAAAATATTTTTGAGAAAATTTTAGAGCGTTATCAAATAGAGGAGAAAATGTCGAAAGAAGGTATTAAACTTAGATTATTTAAATTAGGTATGTTGAATAATTATTAGAATTTTCGCGAAAAAGTAAATTTTTTATTAAACAAAATCCAAAAAAAATTAAAGGTGTGTGTTACCCCTGTGACGCCATATTGCGAGAAGTTTTTTTTATCTTTTAATTTCTTTATTTAAATCGAGGAAGAAAATTTGTTTAGTGTTCATTGTTTTTTTTGTTTGTCAATTAATCTTTTTTGTTTTCTCATATCCTCAATAACAACCGAAACCCCGCATAACGGGAAAAACGAAACAAAATCGATTTCTCCTAACTATAAAAGTAAATAATAATAAGTAAGCCAACAAGAAAATTCAAAAATAAAGTTAGTTAAAATCAAGCCCCTATAAACATATTTAAATATTTATCAAATTTAAATAAAATAAACTATTTAAAAACCCCTAGTTAAAATAAAACCTATAAAATCATCATCATAAATATTAATTGTTTCGTTTGTTAAGTATTAAGTCTATGATTTTCATTGTGTGTTCCATTTATGAATATTAATAGAATTAAGTCTGTTTTTCATGTGTGCCCCATACCCCTATATTTGATAAAAATCCCATAGTGTATATTAAGTTTAATCAAAAATCCCCAATTAATAAAAAGCCCTTAATACACTTAATTAACCCCTACGATACTTGATATGTCATATGTGGTATGGTTAGAAAGCCCCGGAAAAATCCCAGAAAACAGATATAGTTTATAATTCTAAATATTAAAACTAAATTGAAGAAACCCCATAAAACTGAAAAGTTTATTTAAAACCAGAATTTAGCGAATCTATTCTATTCTTTGTCCCACCTTAGTGTTAATTTCCCCCGATAGACAATCCGGCGCCCAGAAAAATAGACAAGAAACCCAGAAGGTCAGATTGCACCATGAGTCGACAATTCCAACAGGAAAGAGCGTCCGAATTTCACCCCTTTTCCACGCAAACTATATAGCGGCCAACCTTACACCTGCCTTACAGTGTGAAAGGTCATATTTGGCTCTGGAAAAATCCCCGAAATTTAGTTGCCAAGGACGAAAAATAGAAAGTCATCCAAAAGGGGTAGAATCAGAGACCCCTCCGATATAATAACCACGCCTTCCAAACCCCGAGAAAAAATGACCACCAGAAAAATCCACTATCAAGCCTACACTTCCGACACCCGACTTTTCCACCCCCCTAGATGGAAGAAAAACAAAACCAGAGAACGCAAAGGAAAAAATAAGAGATTCTAACAGGAAGAGTTCCGTAACAGAATCGGAACTAGAAGAGATCCCCAAACCAGTCCGGGCTTAGGTTGCGATATCCCAAAAATGTAGTCCCCGATGTCCCAATAAAAGATGCATAATGCACAACCCAAAAGAGGCGAAATGCCCATCGCGTTTAATTTCAAATGAATCCCAAAATCCAAGAACGTTTTTTCCCGTGATGGAAAAACTATCAGCAGATCAAGTCAACTAAAGGCACCCCTTCAAATCCACTTGTCGTCGAAGTATCATACGCGTGTGCGTGTGTCTTGCGTAATCCGGAACCCCGTAACCCGGAAGCTCCCGTAACCCGGAATCCCGTAAATGGAAGAGCAGCCACGAAGAAAATGCAGTAATCCAGATATTCGAGACACCAAGAAACAGAGCCAGCGAAAAGAAGACAAAATCCCATAACAGCGAAACCGTAACGTTGAAAATTTCCATGAAACCCCCCCCCCTTACTATTCCCTTAGACGAAAAAAACAACGTTTAAGAATACACGCTAATCCCAGAGAGATTAAAAGATTGGGTCTAGAACCCCTAAAGCCATGTTAAACCGATGCTCCCCAATAATTCCTTTAATACCAAGTTAGAGTATTTTGTCAATTTCCTGTCCCAAGAGCGAGAAAAGCCCCGTGTCGAGAGCCCCGAACAATACCCCTTTATTCCAACCCGTATAAAAACCAAGTCCCCAACCAAAAAAAGTATCTTAACAGATTTCTACCTTCTCGACGCCAGTTAAATTTAGAGCTACTCTTCTCAATAATTTTAGTAAATCTTTTAAGTAAATTTAAGCGCTTAACACAAGTTTCTATCTTTCTTTATCGCCCCATTTTTAAAGTGTTATTACCATTATCATGGCTGCCAGGTATCCGAGGATACGCCAGATTTACGTAAGAGATCCCATTTTTAATTAATCATTTATTGTTCATTTTTGTGTTATTTTATATATATATCAATAAAGACAATTCGATCGAGAATTTCATTGAGTATCCTAATTACTGTCCGTTATCATCATCTTTCTTTTACTTATTATCACTAACGCACTGCAACGTATCGTAAATAATAATCGATATACGCGCGGGAGCGAAGGGGTAATATGTGGTTCAATTACACCATCATTGACTATCATGTAGGCATGGGCAGGAACAATCAAGGCCGGAGCACACCATCTTTTAAAATCTTATGATCGGCGGCCCTCCATTTGATGCGCCCGGGGGCGTCGCCCTTTCACTTCCCTAATTCTAATACAGGTGGAGGGATGGAGTGATAATTAATTTTTTTTAATATTGAAGGTTAAAGTCAGAAGTGCTAATGCGTTAGAAAGAGTACTTTTATAAAGGATGTAAGAAGAAACGCCCCCTTAAGGAAGTCAGTAACAAAAGCATATTTCTCGAAATGCTTTTTTACTACTCGCCCTGCGGCCTTAGTAATTTCTATTAGCAGTTACATTCGTAATCTATGAACTAGCGATAAAATACCGAAAAACGCGGGCAATAGTACTTTTTAGATGCGCTACTGGTAAACACCTTTGGTGAACCTTCATCTTTTCTAGGGTCGATGACACTAAAACGACCAAAAATAAAAATGTGTTCAACTTTGAGACTATTACAAGTGTTTTTAATATTACGACTTCATTCTTCATAATTAGTTCTTTACTCGAGACCACGAAATGCTTTGTTTTCATTTCAAAATTATGACTTCTGACACGTCGTTACTTTTGAAATCCGTGACGTAGAAGTCGTTGCTGCGTTTTTAGGACGCCCAAAAGGAGAAAATAAATCACTTTCAGACTCTTTATTTCAGATTATAATTTAGATTGATGATACGAACTGTGCTCATTGCGAAGCGCTGTATAACCACGAATGGGGAAACGAAAAAACAAATTTTCCAGTAGTTTGATGAATAGTATACTTTTTACTCATCTCACTACAGAGATATTTAAAATTTGGAGGAAAACACCGCATTTTCGGTACGCTGAAGTCTGAGCTTCGTTGTACTATTAAAACGGAAAAGATATTTAACATAGTGTGAAAAAGAAGGTAAGAGAAATATTTATTTTACATTCTTATGGAGGTCTTATTTGAATATAATATCAATTTAAAATACGAATTTTTTTTAAAGACTTATAAAATATGCCCGAATCCCGATTTTAGAAATATACGACTGTCGAAAAACGTATATTATATAAACAAATTTAATGAAAATTGAAGGGCTTATTTATGAAAGTAGTATTTGTTCCTGCCCCGAGTTAAGCACGGACCCGAATTGCGGGAAAATTGTACTATTAGGCGTCAGCCCCCACTTTGTTTTTATTTTAATTTTTGTTAAACATTCTCTGAAGAATTCAATTTTATTGAAAATAAAACCCCGCTTTTAGAGAATAATTGAGAATTAAAGTTGCATTTCTAACTTCAAAAATTCCGCTATTTTCTCCAATATATTATATAGGTCGAATATACAGTGAACTTTGGTCGTATAAATATATTTCGATAAATCGTAACACGACGGTAGTATTACTTATTTTAGACGTATCTTCATTTTGAGTTTTTGTTATAATATAGAATTGTGTACGCTCGAATCAGACCTGACGAAGCCCCCGAACGGGTATGGCGAAACTAGTCGTCTCCTTTTAATAAAAGTAATTATTATACAATATGTGGACTTATTATTTTACTCTATTTACATGTATAAGTGCTGTCAATATCAATATTTATATTATTAGAATATTGTTATAATATTTTTATTTTCGACGAATTTGGGTGCGGATATATTTACTATCTTGGATAATTGAATATATGATTGTGCCACAATAATTTTCGTTTTCGGCATTTTGAGCAGTTGGAGCACGTGATGCACGTGCCGTTTTTTTAACATTAGCTTAATATTGGACTAAAGTAGCCGTAGAAGTGGGGTGGTGGAGTGGTTAGCACTTTCGCCTCGCAGCAAGAGGAGCCGGGTTCGATCCTAGCTTGTAGCACTGGGTGAAAACTCGGGAAAAAACCTACTGCGTTGAGTTTGCAAGTTATCTCCCCACTAGTTTAAGGGGTTATCCTCCGAGTTCTTCGGTTCCTCTTCCATAAAAACCTGTGTATGGAGCTGTTGGCTCGATCTCGGGGCATGTAGGGCTTGCCACCACCCTCCTACACATTGTAACCCGGCCACCCGAATTAAGGGCTTTAAAAGTCGCATGATGACTTAGGCCTAAGGTGGTGCCTTGGGTATTAGCCTAGCTGATGATTATTATTAGATATCTTAGGTTTCCCAGGTTTTTGGCCTAAAAAGTCAATTTCGATTTGCTTTGCATATAATAATTTTTTTCATGGTGATTAGCAATTCTTCTTGGCATTGCTGCAAAGATAAAGTGTAATATCCATTACGCTGGGGTGGCGTTTTCCCAATCGGCTAAACTCAAAGCGGGCAAATTTAACTTATTGGGTAGGTGTTGAGTGCATTACATTATTGATTTTAGGAATTTACTGTTAGGTTTCCTTACGGGTAGGTGTAATTGTTAGTAGTCGGTTAAGATTAACATAAAATCGCAGTATTTAAGAAAAGGTGTCGTTTTTGTTAACTAGATCTAATTTTAAATAGCAATATGTTGGAAAAGGGGTCATTTTTGTGGCAGGTGCTGAATTTAAACAACAATATTTTGGGAAAGGGGTCGATTTTGGTAAGAGGCACTGAACTTAAATAGCGATATTTTGAAAAAAAAAGAGCTATTTTTGGTTGCAGGATCTAGTTTTAAATAACAATATGTTGGACATGGGTCATTTTGGGTGGCAGGCACGGAATTTAAATAGCAATATTTTGGAAAAGGGGTCATTTTTGTGGCAGTTGATGAATTTAAATAGCAATGTTTTGGATAAGGGGTCGATTTTGGTGAGAGGCACCTCTTTTAAAAAGCAATATTTTGAGAAAGGGGTAAATTTAGTGGAAGGATCTAATATTAAATAGCAATATTTTGGAAAATGGGTTATTTTTGTGGCATTTAAATAGAGTATAATGAGTGTTATAAAATAACGAAAAATGGTAGAAAAGTCCATATTAGAAAGGGGGAAATAAAGCTAAACCCTATCAAATTTAGATAAAACGTCGAGAAAACCTCGGACAAAATAAAAACGCGAAACTCGGACCATATAGGCCTTCGAGTGTAAAATGATAAAACTAACAATAAATAGCCAGAAATTTCACCAGTAGACTGGTTTCACCCTAGTTGCGGCTCGTCAGTACTGGGTAGGCATCTGGAGAGCGGCTTACAAACCGATCTTTAGCTAAGCCTAACTTTAAATACATTTCAAAACACGCGCCGAAGCTGCGGATAGCCGAAACACGGGTGTCGGAGATGTAAAAATTACGGGAGTATAAGTCCATCGGCGGCTCTTCTTGACTTCTACGCTTATAGATAGTGTTAGTATCTTTAATTAAAATTGTATTAATGAAGTATCGTGTCTCGTTTATACAATTTTAATTATAATTTCACCATGACTTTTAAATCCTTCAAAATCAAAGATTAGTATCTTTAAGTACCCTAAAAAAATTAAAAATGTAACAATACACATTCCAATAAGTATTATTCAAAAAACCTCTTGTGTATTTGTATGACTGAGATAACACAATAAGAGGTGGGCAATCTTCCTTCACACATTTAAGAATTAAATTTATTCGTATTGAGATTGAAAGGAAAGCTTTAGAAATTGATAATTTCAAACCCAGATTATTCTTTCCGTGAAGAGATAGTAGTGAAGAAATATTCATTACCTTTACAAGAAATCTTCACTTTATGAATCCAAATATATTAATAGCTTCGGTCGTATAAAAAATATCAAAATTTCATTATAACGTTTTTATTTTGAAATTAAAAATAATTATAATGATTTCGAATGTGTTTTGAATTCGATTATTAAAAAAATGAATAATCTTCCTAGTATTTTAATTTTTACACTTCCTACACCCCTATACCGTCACTGAAAAAGAAGAGGCGATAACGGAAGCGCATACTTATACACCTTCCCGATAAAGGTTTTAACAAATTTTATGAATCCTCAAACATGATTCGTCGCGTGATTAAGAAACTATATTCGTAGCTTTTGTTTATTCCTTCACTCTGTGAAGGTTCGTAAGTTAATTTACTGTTTCTTCGTAGTAAGGCACTTAATGAAGAAAATATGCCCACTTCTGAACATAATTCATTTCATAATTCTTGTTGAAAAATATACTTTTCCCAAAAATCTGCTTTATAAATTTCGTACCTGCCAAAATGTTATTTCTTTTCCATAATATCGTTATGTCAAAATTAAATAAACTCTTCCAAAAAGATTTTTATCCTTCCTGCAAATAACCAAAGACCTAACGGTAATTAAGTCAAAATTGGCTTAATATAGAATTTTTCTCTATGAGCTAATAAGAGTTTAGTAAATTGCACAAAACTGTGTTCATTGTCAAGAATGGCTGACGGTGTTCTGTAACAATATAATTAATCACTTTATACTTATTCATTAGGCATTAAGCGGATACATAGCAGAACATGCAATGCAAATCATACTATCGAACGATACGGCACTTTATCGAAATTGACTTTTTATTCCAGATACCTTGAAAATCTACGATATTTCCCAATATTTGTATACTTTGGCCCGATGTTAAGAGAATGTTCAAAAAACGACACGTGCATCACGTGCTCCAACTGCTAAAAGAATTGAAAACGAAAATTATTGGGGCAAATATTAAGATATTCCCCACCCTAATCCCTTATATTTAGCCCTTATCCTGTTAGGTGGTAGAACAAAAATAATCTGGCCAAAAACCTTAAGGTTAAAATTCGCAAGGACCTCTGCCATACACAACGTCCTAATGTCCCAGCCCATGAACGTAGTGAAATCAAACCAAGGGCAAGGTCTTAAATTTTCCGCCAGTATTCGTTGTCACAGTGCCGTAAACAAGGGGGTTTCCGTATCTAAAACCCTCTCCTTGGATCTACCTTTAACTGTACTAAATTTTCACTAATTTCGCTACCCCCTCTTAACATTCACATACTTCGACCCCCTCCTTGACGTATATCTGAACACGCCACTGCAAACAAGAAATATGGACTAGTTCTATATGGGTCTGTTCATAAAGAAAATCCCGCATATTACGCTACTTGACAATAAATACGCTAAACCTTGCGCGGCCTTTTCTACATGTTTAAAAGAGATCTTGTAATTAAAATTACAACCTTAATTCTCAGTTATAAGTGGGGGTTTATTTCCAATAAAATTGATATATCCAGTGAATGTTTCACAAAAATTAAAATAAAAAAGAAGGTGGCGGATACCAAATAATACAATTGTACCGAAGAGGCTACAAAAGTTTCTGTCCAATCTTGTTTTAGAAGTTTCTTCTAAGAGGAAAATATTCCCGCTGTTGCAGAGTCCTTCATCGAAATGAAAACCATTTCAAAAAATTAAACTCCAAATTTTGAAACTCTACAGAGTAAAGATTGCTTGCAGTGTCGTCGGAACATTTCTGGAGCTGGGGGCAAGGACGTGGAAATATGTACTTATGAATAGGGATGTAGCCATGGGGGACGGGAAGAGGAGTAGTCCCAACTTTTTTTTCCAAAGATCACGAAATTTAGCAGAGATGGCAAAATCAAACATTCAACAATAATTATGAATTTAGTTTAAAAAATTCAGCTTTAACCGTAGTATAATACTCAATTCACTAAAAAAAACCCTACTTTGGTCAAAATTTATAATATAATTTCTCATCTAGAAGTGTGTCACTGTTATTAACCGCCGTATAATTAAAGCCTTCGAAATTTCAAGACAAAACCGTGGACTTTGAACTTTCCTGGGTCAATCTCATTTTCAAACGCAAATTTAAAAGTAGGGGTGTAAACCGAGTAATACAATATAACCAAATATACTTGTAACACAATTAAAATTTACGTTACGTTACTTTAAATACATACGTAAAATATATTACAAATATCCAACAACATATATTATAGACACTGATCTAAAATTGCAATAAATAGAAATTATTCGCCTGCTTCCATCTAGCAGTCAAAGCCTTCTTAGGGCATGGGCTATCAGGCCAAGGCCCCCGATCGGTTTAGGGCCCCGGTACAGGCAAGTTTTATTGGCCTACCACGTGTATCTGCGGTTGAAAATCTTTAATTTAAAAATTTTATTTCGTCTCCTTGTGTCTAAACTATTGTTCTCTTGTTGCGTATCATGCGTTATCCCAAAATTTAATAATGTAGAATTATGCTGAAATCTAGCTTACTAAGTTCCTTAGATTATATTTTAGTATTCTTAATATATCAATATCATACTGTTCGTACATTTTATATTATCTAAACGTTTTTGACTACCTTAACGCCTAAATATATTTATATTCATTGTTCACTGTATCTGCACCTTAGACGGCTCCGATAGTGGAATGCTTCTCTTTGTCCCACTTTTATAACTGTCTTATATCGGTATTCTGAAGGATGTCGCATGTTTAATCCGCGATGATTACTACATTCGTTTTGTTTACTATTTCCAACAGTTTCATGTAAAATGGGAAGTTATGTATGTTGACGTTAAAAAACCTTGAAGGGCGTTCGGCGGGATATTCAAAGGGATATTAAAATTTCTTGCTTTTAAAATTGCAATGGTTTTTGAAACATACGTTTTCTTTAAGCATGACTTACACGTTTTTTTTGGCAAAACAAATTACCTATTAGTTACTCTAACTGGAAAACTGAGGGGACACTGCCCCTCGGATTTCGCAGTCGGGGGGGTGATCGCCCCCCTGCCCCCCGGTTCCGACGCCACAAATCGCTTGTTTAATTTGTTTAAATCTTCCACGCGTTTATAGATATTTTAGCATCCATTGTCTCGCGCACTATCTAAAGTAAATAAAAAGATTGTTCCATTTACGCATGAAACATTAGGGCAAAAGGTACAACTTCATCAACAGTTACGCAAGAGCCAAATAATTTTGGTAGCCTCTATTGGTCTATATCCTTAGCAATTGATGTTAAATTTGGGATAAATAAAAAAAACATATCTATTGCTCTATTATTTCAGAAATAAATATCTCAGGAAAGAAAACACTTCAGTTGAAAAAAAATCTTATGTGTTATTTACCAAAAATATTTCTCTTTTAAACTTCCAATATTGTCCCATATTTAGAAGAACAAGTTGAAAATACCGTACTATTAAGAATAAATATAATCTACAGGTACGGTGGTGTGTACAACTTGGTTTCAATTTTATAATTATAGAGATCGTCGTTTAACTAAGTTCGTAGCGCTTTTACATCTACAAACGCGTAGGCTGAGTCTTCGGGCGACGGGAACGATATCGAGTTGGCACGAAAGAAGGTTCGCGAAACGCGGTTACGGTAAAGCCTCTGCGCGTACACTCAATTCCCGTACGTGTCGAAATGATTTTTAACCGTAATACACTCTGCGTTGCCACGCTATCCAATCAATAAGGGGTTGTTCACAAATAAAAAAGTGTGTTAAGGGTGTTTAATGATTTAACCAACGTATGTTGTCGAGTTGGCACGAAAGAAGGTTCGCTAAACGAGGTTCCGGTAAAGCCTCTGTGCGTACGCTCAATTCCCGTACGTGTCGAAATTATTTTTAACCTGAATACGCTCTGCGTTGCCACGCTATCAAATACATAAGGGGTTATTTACAAATAAAAAAGTGTGTTAAGGGTGTTTAATGATTTAACCAACGTATGTTCTCGAGTTGGCACGAAAGAAGGTTCGCGAAACGAGTTTCCGGTAAAGCCTCTGCGCGTACGCTCAATTCCCGTACGTGTCGAAATTATTTTTTACCTGAATACGCTCTGCGTTGCCACGCTATCAAATACATAAGGGGTTGTTTACAAATAAAAAAGTGTGTTAAGGGTGTTTAATGATTTAACCAACGTATGTTCTCGAGTTGGCACGAAAGAAGGTTCGCGAAACGAGGTTCCGGTAAAGCCTCTGCGCGTACGCTCAATTCCCGTACGTGTCGAAATTATTTTTTACCTGAATACGCTCTGCGTTGCCACGCTATCAAATACATAAGGGGTTGTTTACAAATAAAAAAGTGTGTTAAGGGTGTTTAATGATTTAATCAACGTATTGAAATGATTTCGTGTACCGTGCTTCATGCAAAGTCCCAACTACGTCTGGACGAAACCGAATTAACTTTGATCTACATCTGCAATTTGGAACGAGATAAGTGATGCTGCAGTAATTTTTTTCTACGCGCAGTAGAATTATGTCGTTGGCATAATTTCTAGCTGCGAGCTCCGTGCTCACGAATCTACGAATTCTACGCGTCATACGAACGTAATATTTTGATTCTTCAATTCATCTAAATCTTTCAACGAATTCAACGCACGTTATATTACTTTTGAAGCCTTTAAAATTTACTGAGCGGCTAAATATTGTCAGTTGAGTTTTATGATTTTAAATCTTTAACGTAAGTTATGTTTATTTAAGTTATCATTTCGGTGACGGGGACATGGAATTTTCACTGCTACTTTCCTACCCAAATCTTTAGTTCCTTTTATTTTAGATAAATTCAGAAATTTGATTCCGGTTTGACAACAAGTGTTTTTGTTTTGACGTTTGCAAAACCAGACTAAAATATTTTTCTGTGGAATTATAGATTTTTTCTGTATGCTTTAAAAAAGTGTACCTTTGCAAACAAGTAAAAAAAATGATCTCTTAGAAGGGACGAAACGAAGTTTTGTTTTGAGTATGCTTTTTAAACTTGCACAAATGCCAATTATTTCGTTTTGTATGGTGCTGTGCATATATTTGGCATTAATCGGCATATTGTCGCACTTGGCTTTTAAATCAAGACATTTATTTTTTATAAGATCTAATATCGCAATAAAGTTTCCTCTTTTCTATAAATCGCAGTTTCGCTTACTATGGCCTAGTTCAATCGGTACCTATTTTTGAATTTGATACTTAGACGCCGCGTCTTTAGTGTCATATCAGAAATACATTATCCGAAATTATCAGCGTCCTTTTTTTCTAACACAGGAGGCAAGTCTCCGTTTTCCCCCACCTTAGTGGCCACGTGTCATCTTCCCCTCCTCGAAAAGAGAACCTCCCCACCTCCGCGGTGAAGGTTTGAATACGCTACCTGGCGCCGGTCGAGCGAATCTTTGTCGAAAAACAAATAAATAAAATACGATGCTGGGGAAAAATTAAAAGTGCATCATGTGTAAGTGGAAAAAAGGCTGTCACTATAAGAAGAAACGTCCAAGGAACGAATAGCTCAAACAAATATCATCGTAATCAGTTTATTGTTATTAATTAGTGAAGCCCAGTTAACGACTAATAAAAACTAGTCTAACGTGACAACGTTAAGAATTGTAAACCATAAATATTTGTATTATTTTGTTAAAATAATTGTACTTGTTTCATTTGAAATATAAATCTGAATAGCAACGTAAATGTAGCCTTACTCGTAAACGAAATTATCATTTTTATTGCTTCTACTAGTTTTCTTGTGGTTTATTTCAGTTTTTTCTTCTTCCGTAGACTTATATTTCTTTGCTCTTCCCATATTCTTTGCTACTGCAAGCATGTTGCAGGCCTAAATATTTTTATCTGGGTTTCATATTTATTAAGTAGCTCCTTTAAGTAATTGGTATATTTTCTGATTCTAATAAAACTAAGTATTTCTCTGTTCTTTCATACATAAATGGTCTGGTAAGATTAGTTGAAAAGGTTATAATTCATCTCCTTTTTCCATTTGGAACAGCTGCTGCAGCTACCGCCCTTTACTGTTCGACTGACCTCTATCAAAATCAAAACACGGCTAAGCCTAGGTTTCCTCTCAATCTATCAATTGATTTGATCTTGTTGGTAGTTTAATCATTATATAATATTAAATTATCGGTAGAACCGAAAGAAAGACCAGACTCCGGATAATTTGAAGCCACTTGTTTGTTGTGAAATTAGTCAAATTGGTCATATAAGGTTGTGAAGCCTGGAAATTGTCGGCTTATGTCTAACCATGTACGAGAGTCGAACTGTAAAATACTCTTTATTAATACTAATATTTATATTTACCAAAGATTACAAAGCCTGGCAAGCAACTAATAACTATGTCTAGAAGAGATAATAGTAAGGATTCGACTGGTTAGGTGGCACTCCGGAACCAAGAGAGTGAAGAGTGTCCCCACGTCCCTTACATAGCGGGTCCCTCGGATAACGCTTCCGTTCTCCATCCTAATTGACTGGAGAAGAAAGCCCAGCAAGAAATCTTTGCGGACTCACTGTGGTGCAATAAATAGCGTCACCTGTAACTCTACTCCGCTCTTATTCTTTCGGAGAAGACGCGAGTGAGGATGAGTTATCCTTACCTTCCCCAGCAGCGTTGTCCCAAAACAACGAGAGAACTCTCTGAAGTTAAGGGAAAGGCTGTTAGGGACAAAGCCTACATTTGCAGATGCAAATGCGGGTTCCCGGGTCCAAACCCATCCCCCGGGTTTAAATTAACTCCCCTTTCTCAACCCCCCTCTTAACATTCACGTACCTCGACCCCCTCTTGACGAATTGCTGACTACGCCAATGGAATAAAGGTTGTCTTTTAAAGATAGAAATTAGCCTGGTTAGAGAAACGAATCGGTAAATTTACCTGGTAATTAACACGGTAAATTACTATGGTAACAGTAATTTACAATTTTCTCGGGAAAATTACGGAAAAGATAATTGCCCTGGTATTTAAAAACTTGTTGAGGTTAACGGTAATAGTGAAAGTAGAGAACTGTTGGCTCGCGTGGCTTGCAGGGCTAGCCACCACCCTCCTACGCATTGTAACCCGTCCACCTGAATTAATGGCTTTAAAAGTCGCTTGATGACCTATGCCGAAGGTGGTGCCTTCGGTATTATCCTAGCTGATTAAAGTACTTTTTGCTTTTATAATTATTGTCTATTCCTAAAACTGAGAACCTTTATTTTCTACCTACACTCTCGGGAAAAAAGGTTTAATTTTATTCCTTTTGGGTGGAAATTTTTTTTTCTCCCAAACTCGGCACTTTTAAGGTATATTTAACTTCTGATTTCATGCCGTGTTTAGTCCTTTTTAAGAACCTTTTAAGCCTTTAAAAAGTACTTATACACCTCTTTTAAATCAAGATTTAAGTCAGTTTAAATAACGTTTTTATACCTTTTTAGTAACGTGTTTAAACTTTTTTAATAATGTTTTTAGTAACGTTTTTATACTTTTTTAATAACGTTTTTAAACTTTTTTAATAACGTTTTTATACTTCTTAATAACGTTTTAACTTCTTCTTAATACCTTTATTATTTCTTTTTTGTTACTTTTATATCATTTTTATAGATCATTTTTATTCCTTATAGAGCACATATTTATATATTTGCAAAGTATCATATAATATCATTTATGGAACTAGTTTATACCTTTTGAAGACCTTATAGAACACTTTTAAAGAACCAGTTTGTACCTTATGAAAACCATATTAATTCCTTTTAAAGAATCAATTCGTACCTAATTAATACCTAATTAGGACCATATCGATTCCATTTACAGAACAAATTTATTTTTTTAAATACAATTTAATATTAAAACATTTTCATTACGAAGCTCATTTCAGTTATTGGATTTTTTATATTTTAAAATTCAATGTTTTTTTATTATTTTCGCCATCTTATTAGTAAAATAAGAATACACCTTTACACAAAAAAGTATATTAAATTGGATCTATTATTTGTTTTATCACGCGTAATATTTGGTGAATGGTTAAACCTAAAATTCCTTTTTCGAAAAAAACTAATGTTTTCTTTAACATATCATTATATTCAATATTAAAAATCCAATAGCACTCGAAAAATGCGATTAATGCACACGATATATCATTGGTTTTTCCAATTTCAACACCGTCAACATGAATTTCAAAAACGTCAATTGCTACAAATGTTTTGCCACTATAGATAATAATTGGGCCAGCTGGAATTTCTTCTTTTTCGGTTTTTTGGTGGAACATCCTTTGAACTTTTTCATTAAAAAATGATAGAATCAATAGTATGCTACACAAATTTTTAATTTCTAAAAAATAAAATAAAATGTAATTCAAAATATTAGTTATATAATTTAGAACTTTTACTTCTTGGTGAATCTCCGTTAGTTTCTTTTGTGAAAAGCGACATAATATTGGACTTTAGCTCTTTCACCACTGTTGATTTCGGGGTGTTGTTCCAAATTTTGTCACTGCACTTTTCCAAAACATCAAAAAAATTTAACTCTGCTCTAAATTAATTTATTCTTTTGAATTCTAAGGGAATCTAGAAAGCAAAAAATTAAAACTTAGACAAATTAATTCAAACAAAACATTCACTTGATTCAAATCCCTAATAGCTGGATATTCTGGCAATATAACATAAATTTTATTTGTTTCTCTTACCTCCTTCGTTCTAAAACGAAACGTTCGATTCATTTTCGAGTTAATTTGCAACCAATCTACACTATTTCTCTTCAGTAAAGCGTACATATCGTTTTTGTGCCTTTGAATCGAAAGATCATCTTCCATGTCCATAGAATCTTCTGACGGATCTTCAATCTGTTCAATTTTAGGATAAAAAATATAGGTAAAATAAATAATAACAATTTTGTATAGAATGAAAAGCAATATTTACTTGAAACCTAAGTCAAGTTTTACTTTGGTCGTTTTGGTTTGGTACTTCAATTTTCTTTCTGCCAAATGTTTCCCGCATTTTATCTTCTTCCTCGTCTTCATTTTTTTAACTTCAACTCTGGCATTTTTAAATTTCGTCTTAAGGCGAGTCCACCAAATAGTCTAGCGAAAAACTATGATTTTTAATCTTAAATTTAATCTTATAGCTCAAGAACTCAGTTATGTATCTCAAAACAAAGGATGCGACCATTTTATAGAAGCTCTAGGATAAAACTTAGTTGTATGAGCGTTTTTGGACGTTAAGAGCAAATAATAGTTGTTTTCATAAAAAGTTCTTGTCCATCTTCTGCTGTGTATTTGTTTTCTCTCCTACTAAAGAGCAAATGAACTCATTCTTAGGCATTGGCTCAACTATCCCTGAGCGACATTTCAACAAGTTGGGCGAGCGTAAATTTTTTTTTATAAAATCAACTATTCAACATATTTTTGTCGCCCCTTGAAATAAAAATCCAACGTTCAAAGTTACAAAACTTATTACTTACATAGCGAGGTCCAGGTCCACATTTTAAATGTTCGTACTTATAAACCAGTTTCTGAGCGACAAACAGATACTTTCCAGGATAGCTAATTTTAAAAATACAAATAAATAAATTCTAATAAATATATATATATATATATATATAAATTTACAAAATAAATAAAAAAATACAAATAAATAAAGTAAATAAATAAGTAAATTTAAATACATAAATATATTAATTTTAAAAATAATTAAATAAATAAATTAATAAATAAATAAAACATTTAAATATTTAAATAAATATATAAATTTAAAAAATAAATAAATAAATAAATTAATTAATTTAAAATTGAGCGTTATTAGCTAGCGGCTACTTTTTAAAGCACTTACTAGGAATATTTTGCTTTTAGGTCATTATACAAAATTGAAATTATTTCGTGAGATACCCTATTTTTTTTCTTTTAGAGTTGAGCAAGCGTTTTTATAAGATTCTTCATCGGAAATATGTTTTGGAAAATCCGGAAGTTCATATTTGACCGTTAAATCGTTTTTTATCTCATTGGCCTTCATTTTTTCTTTATTGTTTTTAAATATTCTATAATGTTGAAAGTTATCAATAAACGTCAGTTTTAAAGTATTCCGAGATGTAATTTACAAAAGGGAATTGTTTGCTCCGTTTCCTTCGGAACTGCTGGAAGATTCTCTTAAATTTATCACCTATTAAAATTATTTATTTAGTAACATTTTGAAAATAATCAATTTCAGAAATTGAAGGGATGCTGAAAACGTTAAATAACTGTCTCGGAATTTTTCAATTTAAAAAAAATGGATTTAAAGTATTTTAACTAATGAAATATTTAAATAGACCTTAATTTCAAATGAATAATCGAATAATAGTAAGTTATTAACGTTTCAGTATCCCTTTAATGGTTCTGACTGCTCGCATTCAAAATTAAAACAAAAATTACCTCATTATCTGTTTTCTCGTCGGAACGTTTCTTAAAAATCGGAATCAATTGAACTTTTCACCCAAGCCAATTAAAAATTAATATATTTTAATATTTCATTTATATTACTCTTCCTTTGATGTGGATTACATTCCCATTATTTATTATATCACTACTATCCAAGTTAACCAAAATGTTTAAAAAGTCGTCAAGTATCTGTAAATTACAAACTTATTTATTAAAGATTTAAATTTAAATTTATTTATTATATCACTATTATCCAAGTTTACCAAATATTTATAAAGTCGTCAAACTTATTTATTAATTAGGTTATTATTTTTATACAACCTTCCCTAAATAGTTTTTTACTTGCTGGGTTCGGTAAAGTTATCTAGAGTTTCAAAACAATTATTCTTACCTGATATGTGATTTCCTCCCCGGAGTTAAATAAATCCTTTAGAAAACAAATGTTTTCTATTTGAGGTTTTAGAATTTGGATTGTAGTTCCGATTTTTAGGGTTATCCTTTTTGCGTTATCTTGATATTTTATACCACAGAAAATTGTTCCGTTGCCTTCCATTAAGATGTTTACTAAAATTCGCGAAAATTGAAGCAACGAACACTCTTTAAATAAATAGAAGAGCTCGTTTTTCCTGACGTCTTCCCAAAACGATTTCGACCGTATTGCTACGCGAAAGGCAATACAACTGAAAATTTCCAAGTAACTAAGTAAAGGATGGTCAAAAAAAAACTAGTACCACTGGGGTTTTTTTCTTGGAAAGGGTATGAATAACCCAGTTTCCTTCGCTCTCTCTCTAACACTGGTCAGAAGTTCCAAGGTCAAGCCCTAAGGGATCAAATTTTATCAGCCGCGCAGAGCATCTCGTGAAAATCTTTTGTAGAGTTCATTTATTCATTTTCAAATTAAAATGCCGTTGTAACGTCTTCTTTCTTCAGTTGTATAGTTCGCGAGATAAGAATTTCTTGCGCGACGATGGAGTTGCGCTGCCAACGTTGTACATTTTTTGCAAAAACTTTTAATCGTCTCATAACTCATACCAAAAATGTACATGAATGTGAAAAAGACTTTAAAATATTTTGCGGCTTTGATGGTTGCGGTAGAATATTTAGGAAAATGGACACATACCGGCGACACGTCCATTGAAAACACGCTGACGTATTTAATAAAGTGGACGATGCTTATAGCATAGACGAGATAAACTCTAGAGAAATCGAGGAAACAGAACAAAGTGATCAAGGTTACGATATGGAAGGAATTCAAAGTGAAAATGGTGATCAAAATACAACAAATAGATTTGAAAATAAATTAAAAACCTTTGAAATAAGGGAAATTATACTGAAAATATTTCTTAAGTACAGAGAGAAACATATCATTCCTCATTCTGTTATTGAAGACCTAACAGATGATTTATTACAATTCTCTATCGATCTTCTTAACGTTCAAAGCTCAAATATTCGGGAGGAATTTGTTACAAAAAACATATCAGTCACAGGAATTGACTTTAAAAAAACAGAAATCCAAGTTCAACTTGCATTTGAAACTCGAGGCACAAAATTAAAGTGTGTAAAGAGAACTTCGGTTTGTTAGAACCGGTACAATTTACATTCACGGATGGCAGTGATAATTAAAAAAAAACAGAAATTTCATTATGTCCCAATTTTGAAAAACCTAGAAAAATTGTACGAAATTGGAAATGAATTGTTTTACCACACCATAAGTGGTATTACTCTTAGTACCCAAGACGCGCTGTTCTCTGGGACGTGTTCTCCCACTTTTCGTGACGTCAGCACGTGAGGTAGTTCAGGGGGCCGTTGCGAGCGCGAAAAATCCTCGAGAAAATCGAAGAGAGAAAGATTTGAATTTTATTTCTGCTAGTGCCGCCCACTAGTGTGAAAAACGGGAATTAACGGGGCGGAGGGTTAGGCCCGAGGTTAGGCCGTTTCTCTTGTATAGGAGATTTTGGGGGAAAGAATATTCTGAACTATCCCCCTCTCCGCGAATCGAGCCGAGCCTCGGGAATCGAGAGGAAACTCGAGATACATTCGTTTTTTTCTTCCCCTTCGGTTTTCTGGTAACCTAACACTAAAGCGTAAGCCTACCGCGGCAATGGTTAGCATTCATTTTAGTAGCAGCTATAGATAGTACTATTTTAGAGAGAAAGAGTTTGGCACACGGACAGGCATGGCCCCCATAGAACCCGTTCGAAGTTGGGTACTTAGAGTAATACCACTTATGACCACACGAATAGCAATTTATTACCAAAAGATCACGTGTCACATTTTGTTCAAGGAGAAATATCTGCTGCTTATGAGCGATGATAATTTAAAATCTGAAACTATACAACTACAAATTTATTCCGATGAATTTGAAGTAGTAAATCCATTGGGATCAAAGCGAGGCAAAAAAAGTGATGGGCTGTTATTTTTCAATATTAAATAGAGAACCAAAAAACCGCGCAAAAATAAGTGATTTACACCTCGTATTTTTAGCAAAAGCAGTAGATATTGATCTATATGACTGGTCAGATGTTTTACGGCCATTATTATATGATTTAAATATTTTAGCTACAAAAGGTGTGTATATTAAAGATTTGGGGAGATATGTAAAAGGGTTTGCTTCAGTGTTTACTGGCGATAATCGTGGTTTACACAAACTGGCCGGATTTAATCCTACGTTTGTAAGCGGTCGAATATGCCGTTTCTGCATGATAAACCATAGCCAAATAAGCCAAAAATTAAAAGAATCTGAAGTAACTCTGAGATCTTTACCACGGCATAATTATCACCTAGAGTGTATTTCAAGAGATGAGGGTGATTGCTCAATTTACGGTGTAAAGTTTCGAAGCGAGTTAATGAATTTAGATTATTTCGATTAAACAAAGCAACTACCACCTGATATCATGCACGATATATTAGAAGGGGTCATACCGTCAGTTTTAAAGCTAATTTTGAGCAATTTAATAACCAACCGAAAAATGTCACTAATTGATTTTAACAAAAAGATTGAAGATTTTAAATATGGTAAAACCGAATAAAATCGACCAGAAAAACAGAACCGTACGTCTTTAAGCGAAAAGGGCCATATCAAGGGATCAGCGAGTGAAATGTTTTGTATATTCAGGCTTTTACCTTTTATATTACATGAATTTATTGATTTTGAGGCTGATGTCTGGGAAGTCTACTTAAAATTAAGACAAGTGTGTGATTATATTTTTGCAAATAGTTTGCCTGTTGAAGTTTTTCCTTGTCTCGAAGAATTAATTTCGAAATTCTTAATAAGCGTACGAGAGACATTCGGAGCTAATGTTATGACCCCAAAATATCATTATCTAGTTCATAATGTATCTGCTATAAAATTATACGGACCTTTATCCTCTATTTCGTCTATGCGTTTCGAGAGTAAACACAGATACTTTAAAACTGTGGCTAATGCTTCGAAAAACTTTATTAATATAACCAAAACCCTTTCAATGAGACATCAGTTCTACGAGTGTTACAATTTGCGCTCAGATAGTATACCAGGTATTCAAGACATTCGAGGAGGAAGATTTTTAGAAACCAAAAAGTTACCGATAGGTTTGCAAGAACATTTACCCCAACATTTACCAAATCCAATTTTTACGGTACAATCTGCAACGTACAACAACGTCCATTATACCGTAGACTGTTATTTTATTCATTAAGTTGAATAAAATAACAGTCTACCAATTTAAACCTCCCAATTCTCTCAGCTAAAATAAATAGTAAAATTTATTATACTCTCTGCTACAAATGTGCAGCTGAACAATGTTTCGAATGTACCCATACTGATCGAGAGCGTAGCATAACCGACGTGTGGACGACCCCCGAGTTTTATCTAGCGATAGAATACGGTTACAAAATTATTACAATTCACGAAGTACATCATTATCAAGAGACCTTCGATAAAGATTGTCCGCTATTCGATGACTATATTCGGCTTTTTTACAAAATCAAAGTTCAAAATTCGTCGTATCCAAAAGACATAATTACATTAGAACAAAAACTTAATTATTTACGAGACTTTAATGAAATTGACGGGTTAGATTTAAATTTAGAGGATATAACCGATAATCCCGCTTTAAAGGCTATTGGTAAACTTAGTCTAAACAGTCTGTGGGGCAAAAATTCCATTAATTTAAATCGAGGCCAAACTGTTTTTATTAATTCTTATAAGGAATTAGTCGAAATTTTGGCCGATCAAACCAAAGAATTAACTGATTTTAAACTACTAGACGATGATATAGCCTTAGTCACCACTCGTTTTCGGGAAGACTACGTTCCAACTTATCGGAAAGGGTCACCAACGATAGGCGCGTTTGTAGCTAGTTACGGCCGTATTAAATTATACAAATTAATGGCTCAAATTGGTCCTAATTTAAATTATTTAGATACTGACTCTGCTTTTCTTTATATGAGTAAAGACTTGAATATACCGCTAGGGACTACCCTAGGTACATTAGCTGACCAGTATCCCAATGAAAATATAAAAGCCTTTGTTTCCTTGGGATGTAAAGCTTATTCAATTTTATTCGAATCTGGAAAGATTGTCACTAAACTGAAAGGCATTACGTTGACTAAAAAAAATCAGTCAATTCTAAACTTTCAAGCTTTAAAAGACCTCGCTACACGCAACCAACAATTGAAATACAGCGTCGAAGTCCCATTTAACGTGAAACGTTTAAAAACGGGGCAGCTATTCCAAAAACCAGCTGAAAAACTCGTTGGATTTACGTCTAACAAGCGAATCTTCAAGAGCGACGGTACCAGTATCCCTTTTGGCTACAAAAATATTATTTAAAATTAATTGTATCTATAAAAATATGCATTGAGTTTTTCACTAATTTGAATGTAATTAAAAATATTTTAATTGTATAAATTATTTGTGTTTTTTAATAAATTAAAATGTACCTATAAAAATTGATTCATTTCGAAAAATGGGGCCGCTGAATAGTGTCGAAAATGATTAGTTTCTCTTAAAAAGACACTGATCAAAAGGCTGGGACAAGCTGGCGTGTAAAAAGCGAAAGTTGTTGCCGTTCTAGCTCTATACGTTAAACGAACGCTCTCCATCCGCCCTGTCTAAGCCCGCAGGATATCTCGGCGCTGGCGGTTTGGCGAGAGGGAAGACAGAGGGAGGCGTTACGCACGCGGTGAAGTTATTCAAAACACACATTCCTCATTCTACGGGGAAAAAAACGTTTTTATTAAAATATCTCACAACCGTTATATAAACTCTAATACAATTAGAGCATTGGTTTTAACATCGGGGGGATTGTACTTAAATGTCCATGACATCCGGAGGAATAACAGCTCATGAAAAACGGGATCTGAATATCTCATTTCGGATTTTTATTCTTTTTATAAATAAAACTTAGTAGGTGTTGGTAATAAAAAATCGCGATTGGTTTAGTATACAAAATAGCCGATTATCAACTCGTACAACAAAAAGTAATACAAATCGTAGACCTAAACAGATTTAAAACTTTGTAAATATCTGATAACCGTAAACTACCTAAATTTCTAATAAAATATTTTATTAATATTTCTGGTAGAATATGAACTTTCAAAAACAATTAATGAGAGCTATTTTGGTCAGTTATTGAGATTGGATTGAATTCATATTTTATATCTCACGTTTCAAAAACTTCAAAGCTAGATAGTAACTTGTCTTAAAGTTGAAAAACTTCACGTAATGTTCTATATCAACCATGTACTTTTAGATTTTCTTTCCATTGCCATTAAAAATATTCAATGTGCTATTAAATTTCGTTGTAATAATTTGATTACAGACACATAGATTAAAAAATTAGGTAGTTGTAAAACACAACGATTTTTTTTTATCTTATTCGCTTTTTATACTAAGAAACGTATTCTTTGCCACGATATTGAAATCTCCTAACAAAAAAGTCCTGAAAGATTAAGAAACTAGTCTATTAAATAATAGCCAGGCTAAAACCCAAAGCGCCACCAAATCGTGAAGCGACTTTTACATTAAGCAGGTATCAAACAAAAAACTTGTGTTTAAGTTGTTGTACACATGATTTTCTGCGAAATGAACCTAAAGTTTAATTGCCAGCAATATTAACTAAAATATCAAATCGATAGGCTGCTACGTTTTTTGCAAATTTCGTTAAAAATTAACTTGATTAACTGAGTGTTATATTATAATCTAAATAAAATAGTTATTAAATGTCTGTGTAGTATTTCTGTTATGTAAATTTTTTAAAGAAGCTCTTATGTAAGAAAATAGTCTTTGGCCATTTATCTAGCTGTACTTTTTATTGTTCGTATAATATATAAGTTGATATACTATATAAAGTATGTCATAATTTAAAACTACATTACCCCCTCTCGGAATAAATTGCAACTCTATTTGAAATCTTAATATAATTGACAATATCGATTAATAATAATTCCCATTGAACCGTATAGGAGTGAAAATCTCAATAACTGACCACAACACCTATAAGTTTAAAAAGATAACAAATCACCCTCTAAATAGCTCTGTATTTAGAAATTATGTTAATGCTATTAAAAGGATGAATCTCCTAGTGGTGAAAAATGGCAATTAAATACAATAAGGTTCTAAATATGGCTGCCACTTACGAAAATTAACGAACCGTACATGTTAAAGTCTATTAAACCGCTGCGGAAACATTACTCGCGCCGCTTGGTTAACACGGAATAATAATATACGATAGATTAGGGGATTTTTTAACGTTTATTGTGAGTGCGAACCGACCTTGTTATGTAAATATTTCGTATAGTGGCCACGTATTCATAAGTTCTTAATACTATTATGTATTCAATACGCGAACTTATAAATGCATTATATTTAGAAGAATCGTTAATGTTTCAATAGTAACATATCCAGATAATAACAAAAGTCTGGTACTTCAACCCGCGCTAATCCTAAGAGTAAATACTTAGTTTATTATATGATTAAAGACGATAGTTTCCTATCATTGTCCCATAACTAAAACATGTCCGATTGGTAAAACTAAAAGGTTATATGTTACGGATATACGTAAACTAATATTTTTGAAGGAAATGTACACGATGTGCGTAAAGACATTGTATACAATGAAACATTTATAAGGCCAGAGCTGCAGATGTTGTTAATAAGACCAAGCTTATTCGTAATATAGGGACAACTTGTTTCAAACTGCGAGGTTAACGAATTTAACATTGAACTTAGTTTTCTAAGGCTTATTAAAAATATTATTCACGATGACCACGCTCGACAAGTAATACAAATTTTACCCCGTTATGTAAGATGCCATTAACGCATTGACTATGTTAAAAACTTGAAATATCCAAGATGGCCACTAAAAACTTTAACTCCCTAGTTAATTTCTTCACCCCAAAAATACCCTTGAATACACTGTGTAAGACAAAACGAATTATGTGCTTAAAGACAATGTTAGATTAATAACCTATAAAATCTTTAAAAGGGACCCCTATTAGGGGTGACTTATATTTGAAAACATGTACCCGAATCCATATATACCAGCCTAGTGGCGAAAAATGGCAGCATTGCATGATTATAATAATTTAATTTATGGAAGACCCCTTTCAATAACCGTAAATCAGATGATCACGTGACGCGGCTTTTTGATCGAACTATCTAGGGAAAACGTGTTCTTGAAATGTCTTTTGGCCACGCTAATATAATTCCCCATTTTCAACACATGTTTACGTGAGATGACCCCAAAGACCCTTCCTAACGGACGACAGGATATACTATCTTTACCCCGTTATTATCGTATTGACTATGTTAAAAACTTGAAATATCCAATAAAAAACTCCCTAATTTCTTCACCCCAAAATAACCTTGAATACACAGTTTACATTTCATAAATTTTAGGCTTATTATTTACGATGGCCAGGCTTAACAATAAAACTTTACCACGTAATGCACAATGTTTATCGCGCGTCCTCATTAACGGTAATATAAAATTAACACATGATGCATTGTCATAATATTTATCAGCTTACACCCAAGGCACTACCTTAGGCCTAGCGACTTTAAATTCGACGTTTTAGGTTAATATATATAAAAAATTGTTAGCAACAACTTGTTAAACACAAACTTGATCTAAAGTATATATGGCAAATTTCCTAAAAATAACAGACATGGACACCCTTTTCAATACACAGAACCCGTTTAAATATGAATCATTAAAGATGGCTGCCAAAACATGTGAATTTCCAACCAAAATTACTAAGAGTTCATATAACAACCGTTAAAAGAGAGACCAGCCTCCAAACTTTACCCCGTTCTGTTAAGTCTTTTTTACCGCGCTTCCTA
Organism: Leiobunum rupestre; assembly: GCF_980474605.1. Lineage (NCBI taxonomy): Eukaryota > Metazoa > Arthropoda > Arachnida > Opiliones > Sclerosomatidae > Leiobunum > Leiobunum rupestre. The sequence goes on along the minus strand of NC_143393.1, from coordinate 3,652,437 downwards.
ACGTTAAAACACAGCTTATAAAACTCTTTAATATTTACTACTTAAGACCACTTGTTGATTAACCCCCAAGACGTTGCCTAACTGTTATAAACAAATATACTGATTTACCCGCCAAATGGCTAAGAGTTCAGCCACGTGACCTCTATTTCAATACACCCTACAGAACCCGTTTGAATATGAAACATTAAAGATGGCGGCCAAAATTAAGACCACTTGTTGATTAAACCCAAGACGTTACCTAACGGTTATAAACAAATATACTGATTTAGCCGCCAAATGGCTAAGAGTTCAACCATATAACATCCACTAAAAGAGATCACTTGTTCAGGTCCATAATCCCAAAGACGCTTCCTAACCGTTGTCAGGTAATTAAACCATGCAAACTTTTATACTATTAAATAAAAACTTTACCCCCCTCCACTTGTTCATTGATCCTTTTCGCGCTTACATCATCATAAACGCATGTTAAATCCCCGCCAAAAATGATAATGAGTTGTTAACCATATAGCTACCAGTTCAATTACCCCTAACGGTTAATTATAAAGGTACAAACATGTAATAGACCTATAGAGTACAAACTATATCCGTTTCCCCGCCAAAATCATGTATCCAGAAAGACGGGGGTAAACTACTAATGTTTTTCAAAATCGCAAAGGTCGTTAAAATGAAAAATGAAAGACAACGCAAATAACTCGAAACCAAATCGTGTTATATCGAAATTTGCTAGACAAACTCATTATGGTGGTCGTCATGACAACAACATTTAAAAAAAATTTCAAATGTCATTCTATTTTACGCTAAGCCTAATATTCATTCGAAATTTATTTTAGTAACCACAAAGTTAATTTTTTCTTTAGAAATAATAAAGCTGTGTATGCTATTCGAGAAAAAGGTGAACATTTTCGGTTATTTTTTGAAAATGGGAGAAATGCGCGCTTAGCATCGGCAATTTTTCGGCAGGGTCATCCTCGTTTAACACTTTTGCACAATACGATTTTGCGAGCAGTCAATCGATTTTGATTAACAGGCAATGTTAATGGATTAATTCGAGGAGATTATCGGGTAAACAACCTGGACATCGATATCTTAGCTTATTTCAACGCTAATCAACGTGGATTAGACCTACAATGTGACGTGGAACACTTTTCAAATTGGAACCAACTTTCTAACACTTAGAATTTATAATTGCCTTCAACTTAGCTCTGCTTTCGATGTAATTTTTCCATTGGGTATTATATTTACGTTATAAAACTGCAAAACATTCTTCAAATAAAATTTTCCTCTAAATCGACAGAATATGTATTGCGCATTGCCGAACCTTTTTTCCTTATAATTTTGTCATCCATATTCTTAAAATTAAATAAAAACCCAATCCGAGAAAAAATTTCATCGCAAGCAGTTTTCGTTTTATTAAATTCAGTTACGAGCTTATCGATAATAACATAAAAGGAGTCAATTCGAAAATCTTCGTCTTTGTTAAAATTTGTTTTATCAGATCTACCTTCGTCAAACTGTCTTTTTACTTTTATTTGGAATGCGTCGCAACCCGATGAGTCAAATCCTTTATTTTTGTAATATTAAAAACTCTATTCCCCAGTAAACACAAATCGTCCCAGCATGGTCCATAGAGCCCAGCTTGGTCCCGTCCAAAATTCGTCCTACGGGACGAATAACGGACGTCCCATTTTAGTCCTCGTAGAACCAATTTCGCGACATCCGATATTCAGCCCAATCGACGTCGCATGGATCTCCACTATTCGTCCGAAATGTTTCGTCCATCAATGCTATCTAGAGGTGCGTTTATCAGCAATAAATATTAATTTTTCACCTGTATTTGTATTTGAGCTGATAATGATTAATGAACCACAAAATATTAATTTTATGAAGAATATTATTTAAATTTACGAGTTTATTTAACGTAAATTAATGAAATTACGTGTTAAATCAAAACTACTTAATTTTTTAATTAATTTTATCTGTTCTTAATTTTTATCTTTTTTTATATTATTATTTTCTTAATTTTTATTTCCATTATTTTCATTTGATGAATTATTTCTACAATCACAGCCAATTACTGCGAAAAAGCTGATCTAAGTTGGCCGAGCTAAAGTCCTTTTAAAATATCTGGTAGCCCAGTTTGTAGTTTCTTTTGTACGACGCCATTACTCGATAGTTTGGAATCTGTCACCATAAAGTTCATAATGCGTTCAACACAAACGTTACAGAGGTAGGAAGAAAATATGTTTGATCAAAGTCTATTCATTTTGGACCTGTACATGTTTCAATTTAACTTTTTAAGTTTATTATTCATTACTCTCACTGAACGGTTCGCCTAAAGCTTTATTTCATTTTGTTATATTTTATATATTGGATTTGGAATTCCAAAAGTAAGATTTGCGTTGAATTCTCCGAATGTAAGGGAAGGTTCGCTGTTTTTAAAGTTCATTTTGGACCTGTTTATGTTTCAATTTAACTTTTTAAGTTTATTATTCATTACTCTCACTGAGTGGTTCGCCTAAAGCTTTATTTTACACTGTGATAAAATATGTAGTTAAATCGTAATTCCAAAAGTAAGATTTGCGTTGAATTCTCCGAAAGTTAAGGAAGGTTCGCTGTTTTTAAAGTTCATTTTGGACCTGTTTATGTTTCAATTTAACTTTTTAAGTTTATTATTCATTACTCTCACTGAACGGTTCGCCTAAAGCTTTATTTTATACTGTGATATTTTATATAGTTAAATTGTAATTTCAATAGTAAGATTGGGATAGATATTAAAATTAAGCTTCGAGAAACAGTAATTTCTAGAGTTCATTTTTCATCCGATAGTCTTAATTTTTTTTAAGGAATAGTATTAAATGGCTTAGTTTTATTTTGCTTCTGATTTAAATTAATTTTATTGTTTTTTTACATTTGTATAAGGAAGGTTATTTAATTTTTTAATAGTTTAGTTCGAAATTTATTTTGTTATATAAAAATTAAATAACGATATAAGTTTTGTAATTTATATTTTAACTGCTAATACTTGCAGAGTTCGTGTTATTACAATTAATTTGTACACTTGTTGCTGGATTTTTTCCATTATCTTGTATTTTAATGTTTTGAATAAAATTTTAATATCAAGTTTGGCTTTTTAAATTATTTGTTCAGAATACGATATCCAATGAACGTTCTAGTTTCATCCCTATTGAGCCATGATTAAACCAAATTAAAGGCCTAAAGACATCTCTAGGTTTTATAGAAAGACATCCAGGGGACGACCGCCGTAATCTCCGTTGGACGTCCGAAAACTCGTCCCCGGGACGTACTACGGCTATAGACAAACCGGACATTTTACGTCCTTTAACGTCCAACCGACGTCAACCCCGGATTTTGGGATGTCCTACGGACGAAGGCAAGATCCGAGTGTGACGTCTATCGGATGTCCATAGGACGTGTTTGAGTTTGCTGGGTCATTACGTTTCTCTTTTCTATATACTTCTAATGAATTATATAACGAAACTATGTTTTGAAGATCGATCTCAACTTTCTGTAGGAATGCATTTACTTAGTTCATATTTTTCAAAATACCATTTCAAAATAAAATCAACACAGCCGTTTCCAAGGAATTAAGATGTTTTTCGAAAGTTTTGGCTTCCAGTTTAGCTGAAGCTTTTTGCGTAGAATTTTCAGATATGTCTTTCAACGCAGTTATAAAATAAGTATATCCAGAAACTATCGGTTCAACAGCTTAAGCATGTGCTGACAACGCGTATTGTTTAACGTTTTTTGTACTTTACATTTCGAAGGTAAATGCTTCCATCTTCCTGTTGAACCAGAAAAAAATATAAAAATTTTGTACAAACATAAATAATTTTGTGGCTTCTATACAGCTTTCCGCTTCTGATTCACCAATTAAGTTTGTAGAATGGGCTGCGCAAGACACATAAATAGCAAGTTTATTTTTAATTTTTAAACGAGCTTGAAGACCATTATATATTACTGACATATTGGAAGCGTTTTCATAAGATTTCCCCCTGCAATCTTAGTTAATATCCAATTTTGATAAATTTTTTAGTGTACAATTTTCCACGTCCTCACCTTTAAGTCCTACATTTTCTACAAAACACCAAAACCTCTCTACTGCCATTCCAGAGGAATAAACATATCTAATTACAACAGTTCCCTGGTCCGTATGTGATATGTCCGGTGTTGAGTCGACTATCAACGAATAGTTTTTTGCTTCTTTTAATTATTTAAGAATAATTATTCCCTAAAATATCAATAAATTCGCCGCATATATTTACTGATAGATACCTGGATTTGCGATATCAGATAAATGTTTTTGTAACAAGGGATCGAATTTTGCTAATAGCTCACTACAACCCAAGTAATTGACATTATTCTTATCACCACTAATTTGATTACTTCCCTGGAAAGTCAATCCCCTTGAACTTAAAAACTTTATCACTTAAACAATCCTTAGTAATTTTTTTTCCAATAATTTATATTTTTTGTCATCACCAATGCAGAAATGTTTTAAAAATATTCTTATTCGTTATTTAATAGGTTTACATATATTTTGGTATTTTCTTTGTGATAATTGGAATTTTCATGTTGCGAAATTATTGTTTTCGCATGTTTCCAATCATTAAAACCCGTGCAGAATTTCCCTCTTGTTTTACAAAATAAAGTACAGGGAATACAAAAAAAAATTTCCATTAGTATAAAATAAACAATTTCTCAATTGCTTTTTACCATTTAGTAGCACACGATAAAATATCGTTAAATTTGCGAATCCATTTTGAGATTTATAATCTACTGCATTTTGAGATTTATAAGTAACCTTCGATGTACTAAAATCCAGTTTGGTAATATCAATTGGTGATTTTCTATTATCATTTAAGGCAAGCCATTTCGTTGGATCATTAAAGCAATCAAAATATATAGTAATTTGTTCGATTTTCTTTTCCTCGATTCTTTGTTCTTTGTTTTCTTTTTTCGCGTTTCGGTTTTCTAGTTCTACGATCTGTATACTCTCGATTTCCACATTTTCAAATAATGTGCTCTGTGAATTTGTATCTCTATTATTTGAGTTCTTCGAATGTTTCTGAAGCGAGACAGTACCCGCGTTAGGATGGTTATCACGCTTTGGAAAAAAGCAATCCAACTTTTGGTTTTGCTCATTAATGTGTCGTGTCCCTTATTCTTTTCTTCCATTAATTTACGAGATTCGTGACCACTCTTTTTTGTCATATTTATGCATAAAGTTAAAGTTTAATGCCTAAGCGAGATGAAAATCATGAAATAAATATTTACATTATACTTTCTTCCAATCACACTTCAACTTACATCGTTAGTTGGACTTTAAGCTTTTGGTGTAATTTTTTGGGAAAGAATTTCAAAAGAGTTTTAACAGTAGAGCGACAGGAGCTACTTTCATAACGACCGTCTATTGGCAAAATTATTAACTTAATTTAATTAAAAGTATAATTTTCCTCGTGTAATAGTCGCTGTGTCACTGCTGTTAGTACCGCAGATTCAGAACCCCTTTATTAGACAGCTATAGCAACCCAGGAAAATTTACAAACACGAAAGTTTTTTAATTCTTCAAAGTTCAAGTTTGGTTTCAAAATTTTCAACAGCGAATACGGTAACCCGTAAATGATTTCAAAGATTTTTCGTGATTGAAAATTTGTTAAAATAGAAATAAGGTAATAAAAGTATATACTAAAGTAACTTGAAAATAACTTTGGTATTGTCCAATTTCAATTATTCTTCGTCGTGTAGTCTTCTATATTACAAAATGATTCTTTTCCAATAATAATCTTATTGCCGAAACAGTCAAGAGAAAAGGTTGCACCGTCGACAAAAGAAGTCTCCCGACTCTTTGCTAATTGAATTTTAAACGTGGATACTAACGGCAAACTTATTATTTGTTTGTTTGGGTGGGGTTATTAAAGTGTTTGGGTGATGTTATTTAACTGTTTGGGTGTTGTTCGAAGGGTGTTATTATATATAACTATAACTGTTATTCTAGTGTTAAAAAGTGTAACATTGGTGGTTAAAAGGTGTTAAGATAGTGTAAGTCAGTATTTGAAAGGTGTTGAATTGGTGATTTTACTCGTGTAACTTACGTGGATAGTAAATGCGTACACACGTAATTTAGGCGGACACGATCGTCGTGGACACACGTGGATGTAACACGTGAAATAATTTATTTCAAAATTCGTGAAAAACAGGTCATTTTGCTACCTAGGAAAGAAAACAAAAACAAAACATTTTCGAGAACCGTAGCGGTTCAAATGACGATTGTAATAATTTTTCAAAAGTCAAATTTTCTTTTAAGGGAGTATAATCTTTTTCGTGCCAGCGAGTGTAAATCAGTGCCGCAGCCGCAAATAATTTTGTTTGGAATCATGATCTTCCTTGCTGGGGTTATACCATCTTAAATAATTAAAACAAAACTAAATTTATAATGTAACTCTACCAGTAAATCTCCAATCACTGCTTATGTTTTGTACTTCATTCATACTCCTACGAAGACTCGCGTTGATTTTCGTAAATATATTTCGGACGAAACACATAGTCAAGGCGCAAATACGTCGTAAGTTACTTTTAACGACACATATATTGGAAATTTTATTATAAAAACTATAAATATCTCTCACTTATAATGCATGGCCAAGCGAAATAAAAATAGGTAATTTAAAGGCCGTTTTGTGGTGTATACATCCGCGCTTTTGGCAGAAAATTAGGACCCAATGGTAACTCGTGAGTAGAGAAGGACTAAATATGAACCATTTTTTTCAAGATGGCCGCCAAGATGGCCGCCATAACCCCCCCAAAATATTTTCCAAAAACAAAATTTTTGTCCTTGGAAAAATCGAAAAACATATTTTTGTTTTCAATCTCAAATTTCACCTTGAAGATGATCTTTGACCTCGATGTTCGAGCACTGTCCACCACCTCTAAGCCTCGGTCTATCACCCCAACAAGTTTGGTCACGATCGGACAAGGTCGGACCGAGATATCGGCGGTAATATGTGACCCCACCAAATACTTTCACTTATTCGAAATAAAATACAATTTATTTACATTTGAAGATACACTGTTTTTAACATTTGCAATACAAAGGTATAATTTTATCAGGGAAATTGGTTTTCAATAGTACACTAATACATTCTAAAATAATATAATCAAATAAATTATTTTAAAATAATAAATTAATAACATAAACAATCAATAAACATTTTAAAAACATTACAATGAACTTAATCGGTCGATATCCGCCAGAGATATAGTCACTAATGTATTATGAAAAAATTTAATTTATTTTCTTTTTAAGCAATTCAAAAGTATAATGTTATCCACCTACAATATAAAAATAATTCTTATATTTTTGAAGATAAAATGTTGTTTTTATTGTTACTCTTGATAGTGTTCGCAATTGCTTATTCATTATCCACAAATTTTCCGATTTATTTTCAAAAAAGATGGGCAAAAGAATATCACTTTAACTTATTTAATTGTGTTTATTACGCGACCATGCATTTATTTGAATAAAACGGTATTTATTTAAGTAATTGTTTTTGTTTTTATTTAAATAATAGGCTTATTCACTTTCAATTATTTAAACATTTTGCAATTTTTATTAAACTATTGGTTATTTAAATACATTTTGAAATATAGCCGAGCTTATTTTATTCATGGATAAAAATTAATCGACTGCCGAACACTAACTTTTGCAACTCAAAAGACTATAATTTTACCCAAATGGATGTCTGGTTAATTTTTAATAGTAAAATAATATATTCTAACGTTGGAAAAACATTTTCAAGTTACATAATCAATAAAAATTCCAAAACCCATTTATTTAAAATAAATAAAAAATAATTAACTTTTTTTAAATTAAAAATAGCAACATTGTGAATACACGTAGATAGAATTTTCTCTGACTATACACAGTAAACGAACGGGTATTTATTGGTGGCTAAATTAAAACAAAATTAAGTTTAATAATTTTAATTATTTTTTAATTAAATATGACTTACTTTGATTTATAATTTTAACTTTCTGTTGAACAGCGTTACTAGAAGCACGCTCTATGAAATTCTGCCTGATTGCGAGCGATATCTTTAAATTCATAAATTAAAACTACCTCTAGGATACAACTGGTTCAACATTCTATTGCATTAGCCTTGTAAAACTGATTTTATAACCACACGCTAATTATCGTCATGCGTAGAATTTATCCACTCATTATAACCTTGTAAAATTAGTTTGGATTTTTTCAACAATTTACTAACGATATCACACTTTCAAACGCAAAAATCTTTATAAAAACAGATTTTACCCTTATCTTGTCACCTACATTGTAACACATCTCCGCGGTAAAACGATAAAATTATAAACCCAGATCACGTTTCGCCAGGAGACATTCAACAGATCCAGTGAGAAGAAAAAACTGGTTTTTACAAACAACCGCTAGATATTAATAAAATATCAATTAATAAATCCTCTAATTTGAAAAAAATTGTAAATAAAAATGAATGGTTTTAAAAACAAAGCTTATTTACAATTTACTTTTTGAAGATACAATCGTTTATAATACTTAACAACTATTAATAATAATACTTCTTTCGCAAAAGACTAAATGTATTGGTTACCAGGATAGTGTAATAAATAAATAAGATAAAAAATTTACACCAATAAAATTATTTTTTAAACAATTGCAAATTAAATTATATAAACAATAAAGATTAACAAAACAATCTCAAAATATGTACAAAATAGCCTATTAAATTAAGAGATAATTAGTAATATGAAAAAAATTAAAGGTTGTAAATATAGAAATTTAAAAAACAAATTATAAGGACACAAATAAATATAGTTATATTGACCTTAATTCGTAGAAGATATTTCTTTACTACGAAATTAGGTATCAGCTTTGAAATTCGGGCTAAAACTTGTAATTGTTAATTAGCATAATTAAATTAATATGATGATAAATATTAACTAACAAATTATTTGATATTATGCTGTTGTAATGTGTTTACGTAGTTAAAAGAGCGGTTTTTATGCTGAATTCTCCCTACACATTACATTTGAAGAACAGCATCATTGGTAATAATGGAATGTATTTGGTTTTGAATATAAAAATGTTTTTAAATTTAATTTTTAAAAACGTAAAATATAAATAAAAACAGTATCATTTTTGTATTTTTATATTGTCAGCGTAGTTTCTATAAATCAATTATCTGTAAAAGCTTTTATTATAATTTAATATAAGAATCATTATTAAAAAATAGCAAGATTTGGAATGTCTTACTAGAATTAAGTGAATTTTCTCAAAAATACTTTTATCTTATATTAATAAATAATAAGTGTAACCTGGCACACTATCGAATGTTAATTATAAAACAATTTAATTTTATCGTATATGTTTTTATATAGAGGGAATTATTTACGTGTTTAAACAGGCAACGTAATTTGTTGAACTTGTGTGCTTTTTCGAATGTACGGGCGCAACGGTCTTAAATTTTGTTATTCTAATAAAAAGATAAAAACCAAACATTAATTAACACAAATGATATTCTGTTTTCAATCCAAGGTATCAGATTATGAACAATTTAGCTTAAATTATTATTTACTAATTATACGACATGTTCTACAACCTGTATCATAAAACCGTTTGATTTATGGATTTCAGTTTTAAAAGCAGATCCGTTATCGTATTTCCAATCACAAAGACATTTCAACTGTTAAGTACACGTTTTTTAATTTTACATTAACTGTGGAATTCAAAATATAAATATTAATTGCAGAAACATGATCCTAAAAAGGGAAGATATTTAAGTCGATTATTTTTTGAATTTTAAACCGTTATTAACGTTTCATTATTAATTCTGTTAAATACACAATGCTCTTCTGATTTCATCTGTTTGTTATTAAAATTTAAATTTTCAGTTTTTTATGATTGCAGAGCGAATTTCGCCAAAATACATTAAAAAAATACTGATAGAGTTAAAATATTAATTTAAAATTGATAAAAAGTAAATAAAACCTTGTAAAGAATCTAGAGACTTTAGTTGATTAATGAGAAGGGTTGGTTTCTTCGTAATACCCATCTCACATGTGGTTCGAAAATTTCTACAGTCGGTGGTAGGATAATAATATTGCTAATACGAGATTAATAAAAGATCAGTTTGAATGGTCTGAAACTCCATGTAAAGCCTGCAAATAAATTGACAAAAAAAGAAATTTAAGGGTAAATTAAACTTAAAATCAGATAAATGAATATTGTAAGGTACCAGACTTTACGTACGCCTTATAAATGGAAATATTAGGTATCTTAAGTACTATATGCATATTAAAACTTAATTTCATATATTTTCCCGCATGAAAAATTTGCATTCGTGAACTTTTACTCTTCGTGTATTGAATAAACGTAACAAATTAAGAATATAAGTTCTTATCTTATCTTAGTTTGTTTATTGTATTTGTACATTTTCCGGTTCAATAGGCTACAACAAGTTTTGAAGATGACATATTGGGGTTTAAGATATTTGAACCGTATTGTATTTAATAACATTTTTACATAACTTTACCACTAGAATTAATTATGGATTCATCTTTTACCCGATTAATGTTTTATTGCATTTATCAGAATTACGTTTACATAACATGAAATATTTGACTTGATTTCATATTGTCTCGGATATATTTTAGAATAAAATGTTTTAATTTTTATTAATTTTGTGTAAAACATTTGCAGTTACACCTTCTGTTAAAATTAGAGTGAATATATATCTTAAATAATAGTATAATGGTTATTTATCTCCCGTCTTTTAATGTAAACAGCGTATATAAATATAATTAATCTTAATTGTTTTTAAATTTATTTAATAAAAGGTTATAAAATGTCAATAAAAACAGTTAATAATTTTGTAATTTTTATATTGTTTCGAGGAGTTTCTATACATCCTTAATTTTAATACAATATTCTCGTAATTACCGTTTCCTCTTTGAATACAAAGTTGTTTTCAAAATAAATTTGCTCAGTTTTTAAAAAATATATAAAATTATAACTATATACTTGCTTCTAAAATACCGTGCGTTAATTATAGTAGAAATTTTTATATTCCAATATTTATAATACGTATAGATTTTTACATGCTTTAACAATCCAATTAAAAATCTAAGAATTTTCTGATTTAAAATGTATTCAGAACTTAAAAAATAGAATGTAAATCATTCGGGGAAAAAACGGATATTCAACCTAACCACGTTTAAATTTTTAACTATACATACAATTTCCGTGAAGATATTTTTTCCAAAAATCTCTAGTCGCTTATCTCTTAATAAATCAGAACCCAAATGACAACCAAATTATTGTTAATTGAATATTATTGGTACGAACTATTTGTAAGTTTTTAAATGTTTTTAAATTTGTTTAGGGTTTAGCTTTTATCCCTTTTCATAATGGAGCTAATTATATTGTTCTTCGTTGTACCGACCACACAAATATGATTTTCCTTAAAACTTGAAGGAATGTTTGACAGGAGATTAATAGATCGGAGTCTGTAACGTATTTTTCTTTCACAATATGTATCCCTTTTCAAAATGAATATATATCCCGAGGGGTTCTGGATTTAACAAGTGGGTTCTATAATACTACGTAAATAACGGGAAAACTCCGTCTGTATTGATAGAGTTTAAAGTGCAGGTTTGTTATACGTAATTTTTTTATTATGTTTACTATTAAATCTAGAAGTTACATACCGCGGTCCAATTATTTTTCACTTTAAATTGAAAGCTAAAGTAAAAAAACGTAAAAAATAAAACAAACAAATAATCGGTAGCCGTAACAAATTCGAATAACGTAAAACAACTGAGATATGAAACAATTTATATAAACACTATTATAGGAAGCGTCTCCGATACGCCATCATTTTCTAAAACTATAAACGTTCTTCAAACTACTGCTAAGGTGGAAATGTTTAGGATCACACAATTTCGGGCCATTACAAAAGTTGAAGACCAAAAAAGCAATTAAACGGACATAATTACCGCCTCACGACCAATGTGAACTAATTTTCTCCTTAAACGTAACAATTCGGCTCGATTCATGAGATTTCTATTGCCCTTTTGTTTCTGAAATTATCCTCGCTTGATAGAGAAAACACTTTAAACTACAAAATAACATTAAGGTTTGAACGATGTACCATTATAAGTCGTATTCCTTTAAGTAAAAATAGACACTCGGTGCAGTTCCTGAACACAATTTGATAATTTACTGTATAAAACCGGGTTGCAAAGGTTTTGTCTTACACACATTTTGGGTTTTAGGGTTGTTCAAACGTTTTTTTTTCTCAAAATATAACGCTAGTTAGGTATTTGTTTGTATTTCGTTTAAAAAACCAGCCGGTTAATACTAATTGATTTTTTTGTTAAAGTTCTATATGAAAAATAATGCCGTTCGTTAATAACGAATTATCACAGAGGCCTATATATCAAACATACTCGTCGTGGAATTCAGATCTTTTATCGAAATACTAAAAACACCATACAGGAAAGCGCAGTTGGTATTGTTTTAATCAATCATTTAGTGATAACAAGTCACTAACGCATAAGTTTTTATTAACAATTGATCGGATCGACCTCAATCTAAATTTATATTTCCACACAAAATTATTTTAAATCATTGAAAATGTGGAGCATGTATTAATAAAATATTCCACAAAGTTTGTAAAAAACTGGATTATTTAATAATAATAATAATGTTACTGGAAAAGCCAAAGTTTTACAGTGTAATATTATAGGGCAATTTAAAACAGCTACCTATTTTCGACCTAGTGGTAGATTATACCAACTGTTTTAAAAACACTTGGCACAAAAATTTGCAAAATATATCATGCTCCGATAAAATCCGTAATTATTCTACAACAATTCTGTCATTTTGTTCGTTGCAAGTACTCATTTATTTACAAAAATAAAACACAAATTTATCCAATATTTATTTTAACCAGATAATATGTAATTTTTCCCACATTATTCCTATGTACCCAGTAGTAAATGAATTTACACCTTGTAAATTGAACTTAGTCAAAATTAATAGACTGTAAACAAAATGATATTAATTTGCTTTTCCCTTTGGTTTGTTTTATGTTACATCTAGTTCTTACATCTATAATATCAAATTGATGGATTACTACTTTTATAATGACAATTGCATATTCCATTAAAAACGTCTTCTATGAAAATGTTTCTTAATGCGATATTTTTCTATAATTTTCATAAATTAACACGAAAAATAATTATAACATCTTTTAAAGCTTACTACACGCCACAATGTTATATATAGTATGTCAAATATGTTATGATAAATTTTATATTTTTAAACTTTGGCCATTTATCCAATAAAGCTTTTTTGACCTAGCAATATATTACATAGAACACCATTTTTAAATAAATTTTAAAACCTTAACGCTATAAAGTGTATATGGCAAATACATTAATAATCGCCTAATACCAAGGTTGACAGAATCGGCAACCCACTAACCTCACAATATAACCATAGGCTTGATTGGCTCCATTTTCATCACTTTTACTCAAAGGTAAAACAACTAGAAGTCTATTACCTATCCTTTAATAGTACCGCCCAAGGCTAAAATGCGCTTATGTGATTCATATACACTTCTCCCCGGTAACTGGTACTTATTTTTGTTGTTATATTTGAAATATTTTACGAATTCAAGTATTTAAAGTTTTAAATAACCCTAAACATCACGATAACGAGATTAATTCTTATAAGATTTAATCATACGGTTACTGCATAATACATCAACACATGATTTTCTAGAAAATATACTAATATTTTCGTATAAGTGTAAATCTTCTTGTCCTATAATAATCAGACAATTTGTATTTTAAAGCCGAACTAATAAATATACAGGTACTGTGTAGGAAACTGAATTACAATGCGAAAAATTAATCACTAAATAAATTTGTTTTATTATGTGTGTATATATTAATAAGTAAATAAATTTGTTTTTTATTATGTGTGTATATATTAATCACTAAAAACTAAAAGCAATATTTTTATGTTACATTTTAATTACTTTTTGCTATTTTTGAGAAACACTTTTAAAATCAACAACCACTGCTACGGTTTCTTCAAATTAAGTTCTGAATATCTTGAACTCCGTTATCTGTGTCGCCAATTCTAAGGTTTGTACATCTATAACTATCGCCAAAAAATAATTATAATCTAATCAATAACAGATGGCAAACTACAAAATGTGTTTTAATAATTGTGCATCAGCGGCTCATCATTCTTCCAACGCTTCTTAAGTTTTTTGTTTTTTGCAAATTTCAATTTATAAACAATTTCCGCGATTTGACGGTTTATATACTTATTTTTTTAAAATTTTAATTACAAATTTATTTAAATACAATGCTGGTTGTTTTTACTCTGTAAATAATTAATTTTTATGTTGTTTTTCTATCGAAAAAAACGGGTTAATACAATGTAAAGGAGGTTAGTTGACATATTTCATTCGTACTATATTTGAATATCATTTAGCGAATCTTTTAATTAGAATAAACATTTGTTATTATGACAATCGAGACAAGTTGCTGCATTTAAGGGCAATCACCTTGAAATTTTCCGTCGTACTTGGAAGATGTTACTTTACCTACATAATTTACACGTTCAACCTCCCAAAAATATAAAATATAAAACAAAACTCTCATGTTTCTCCTTTCTTATATTATATTTTTTTTAAATTAGATAATTGCGTTTTTATTATTTGATGCGTATTATGTTTAAAATAAAGTTTGGTAAAAAATAAAGCTAAAAAATAAAGTTTTCAATTGAGTTTACTCAAATAATTTAAATTAACCATAAGGTAAACACTGATCAAAATGATACCTTGTTGTATGTCACTTCTAGATTTAATAGTAAACATAATTTAAAAAAATTACGTATAACAAACCTGCACTTTAAACTATCAATACAGACGGAGTTTTCCCGTTATTTACGTAGTATTATAGAACCCACTTGTTAAATCCAGAACCCCTCGGGATATCTATTCATTTTGAAAAGGGATACATATTGTGAAAGAAAAATACGTTACAGACTCCGATCTATTAATCTCCTGTCAAACATTCCTTCAAGTTTTAAGGAAAATCATATTTGTGTGGTCGGTACAACGAAGAACAATATAATTAGCTCCATTATGAAAAGGGATAAAAGCTAAACCCTAAACAAATTTAAAAACATTTAAAAACTTACAAATAGTTCGTACCAATAATATTCAATTAACAATAATTTGGTTGTCATTTGGGTTCTGATTTATTAAGAGATAAGCGACTAGAGATTTTTGGAAAAAATATCTTCACGGAAATTGTATGTATAGTTAAAAATTTAAACGTGGTTAGGTTGAATATCCGTTTTTTCCCCGAATGATTTACATTCTATTTTTTAAGTTCTGAATACATTTTAAATCAGAAAATTCTTAGATTTTTAATTGGATTGTTAAAGCATGTAAAAATCTATACGTATTATAAATATTGGAATATAAAAATTTCTACTATAATTAACGCACGGTATTTTAGAAGCAAGTATATAGTTATAATTTTATATATTTTTTAAAAACTGAGCAAATTTATTTTGAAAACAACTTTGTATTCAAAGAGGAAACGGTAATTACGAGAATATTGTATTAAAATTAAGGATGTATAGAAACTCCTCGAAACAATATAAAAATTACAAAATTATTAACTGTTTTTATTGACATTTTATAACCTTTTATTAAATAAATTTAAAAACAATTAAGATTAATTATATTTATATACGCTGTTTACATTAAAAGACGGGAGATAAATAACCATTATACTATTATTTAAGATATATATTCACTCTAATTTTAACAGAAGGTGTAACTGCAAATGTTTTACACAAAATTAATAAAAATTAAAACATTTTATTCTAAAATATATCCGAGACAATATGAAATCAAGTCAAATATTTCATGTTATGTAAACGTAATTCTGATAAATGCAATAAAACATTAATCGGGTAAAAGATGAATCCATAATTAATTCTAGTGGTAAAGTTATGTAAAAATGTTATTAAATACAATACGGTTCAAATATCTTAAACCCCAATATGTCATCTTCAAAACTTGTTGTAGCCTATTGAACCGGAAAATGTACAAATACAATAAACAAACTAAGATAAGATAAGAACTTATATTCTTAATTTGTTACGTTTATTCAATACACGAAGAGTAAAAGTTCACGAATGCAAATTTTTCATGCGGGAAAATATATGAAATTAAGTTTTAATATGCATATAGTACTTAAGATACCTAATATTTCCATTTATAAGGCGTACGTAAAGTCTGGTACCTTACAATATTCATTTATCTGATTTTAAGTTTAATTTACCCTTAAATTTCTTTTTTTGTCAATTTATTTGCAGGCTTTACATGGAGTTTCAGACCATTCAAACTGATCTTTTATTAATCTCGTATTAGCAATATTATTATCCTACCACCGACTGTAGAAATTTTCGAACCACCTGTGAGATGGGTATTACGAAGAAACCAACCCTTCTCATTAATCAACTAAAGTCTCTAGATTCTTTACAAGGTTTTATTTACTTTTTATCAATTTTAAATTAATATTTTAACTCTATCAGTATTTTTTTAATGTATTTTGGCGAAATTCGCTCTGCAATCATAAAAAACTGAAAATTTAAATTTTAATAACAAACAGATGAAATCAGAAGAGCATTGTGTATTTAACAGAATTAATAATGAAACGTTAATAACGGTTTAAAATTCAAAAAATAATCGACTTAAATATCTTCCCTTTTTAGGATCATGTTTCTGCAATTAATATTTATATTTTGAATTCCACAGTTAATGTAAAATTAAAAAACGTGTACTTAACAGTTGAAATGTCTTTGTGATTGGAAATACGATAACGGATCTGCTTTTAAAACTGAAATCCATAAATCAAACGGTTTTATGATACAGGTTGTAGAACATGTCGTATAATTAGTAAATAATAATTTAAGCTAAATTGTTCATAATCTGATACCTTGGATTGAAAACAGAATATAATTTGTGTTAATTAATGTTTGGTTTTTATCTTTTTATTAGAATAACAAAATTTAAGACCGTTGCGCCCGTACATTCGAAAAAGCACACAAGTTCAACAAATTACGTTGCCTGTTTAAACACGTAAATAATTCCCCACTATATAAAAACATATACGATAAAATTAAATTGTTTTATAATTAACATTCGATAGTGTACCAGGTTACACTTATTATTTATTAATATAAGATAAAAGTATTTTTGAGAAAATTCACTTAATTCTAGTAAGACATTCCAAATCTTGCTATTTTTTAATAATGATTCTTATATTAAATTATAATAAAAGCTTTTACAGATAATTGATTTATAGAAACTACGCTGACAATATAAAATACAAAAATGATACTGTTTTTATTTATATTTTACGTTTTAAATAATTAAATTTAAAAACATTTTTATATTCAAAACCAAATACATTCCATTATTACCAATGATGCTGTTCTTCAAATGTAATGTGTAGGGAGAATTCAGCATAAAAACCGCTCTTTTAACTACGTAAACACATTACAACAGCATAATATCAAATAATTTGTTAGTTAATATTTATCATTATATTAATTTAATTATGCTAATTAACAATTACAAGTTTTAGCCCGAATTTCAAACCTGATACCTAATTTCGTAGTAAAGAAATATCTTCTACGAATTAAGGTAAATATAACTATATTTATTTGTGTCCTTATAATTTGTTTTTTAAATTTCTATATTTACAACCTTTAATTTTTTTCATATTACTAATTATCTCTTAATTAAATAGGCTATTTTGTACATATTTTGAGATTGTTTTGTTAATCTTTATATAATTTAATTTGCAATTGTTTAAAAAATAATTTTATTGGTGTACATTTTTTATCTTATTTATTTATTACACTATCCTGGTAACCAATACATTTAGTCTTTTGCGAAAGAAGTATTATTATTAATAGTTGTTAAGTATTATAAACGATTGTATCTTCAAAAAGTAAATTGTCAATAAGCTTTGTTTTTAAAACCATTCATTTTTATTTACAATTTTTTTCAAATTAGAGGATTTATTAATTGATATTTTATTAATATCTAGCGGTTGTTTGTAAAAACCAGTTTTTTCTTCTCACTGGCTCTGTTGAATGTCTCCTGGCGAAACGTGATCTGGGTTTATAATTTTATCGTTTTACCGCGGAGATGTGTTACAATGTAGGTGACAAGATAAGGGTAAAATCTGTTTTTATAAAGATTTTTGCGTTTGAAAGTGTGATATCGTTAGTAAATTGTTGAAAAAATCCAAACTAATTTTACAAGGTTATAATGAGTGGATAAATTCTACGCATGACGATAATTAGCGTGTGGTTATAAAATCAGTTTTACAAGGCTAATGCAATAGAATGTTGAACCAGTTGTATCCTAGAGGTAGTTTTAATTTATGAATTTAAAGATATCGCTCGCAATCAGGCAGAATTTCATAGAGCGTGCTTCTGGTAACGCTGTTCAACAGAAAGTTAAAATTATAAATCAAAGTAAGTCATATTTAAATTAAAAAATAATTAAAATTATTAAACTTAATTTTGTTTTAATTTAGCCACCAATAAATACCCGTTCGTTTACTGTGTATAGTCAGAGAAAATTCTATCTACGTGTATTCACAATGTTGCTATTTTTAATTTAAAAAAAGTTAATTATTTTTTATTTATTTTAAATAAATGGGTTTTGGAATTTTTATTGATTATGTAACTTGAAAATGTTTTTCCAACTTTAGAATATATTATTTTACTATTAAAAATTAACCAGACATCCATTTGGGTAAAATTATAGTCTTTTGAGTTGCAAAAGTTAGTGTTCGGCAGTCGATTAATTTTTATCCATGAATAAAATAAGCTCGGCTATATTTCAAAATGTATTTAAATAACCAATAGTTTAATAAAAATTGCAAAATGTTTAAATAATTGAAAGTGAATAAGCCTATTATTTAAATAAAAACAAAAACAATTACTTAAATAAATACCGTTTTATTCAAATAAATGCATGGTCGCGTAATAAACATAATTAAATAAGTTAAAGTGATATTCTTTTGCCCATCTTTTTTGAAAATAAATCGGAAAATTTGTGGATAATGAATAAGCAATTGCGAACACTATCAAGAGTAACAATAAAAACAACATTTTATCTTCAAAAATATAAGAATTATTTTTATATTGTAGGTGGATAACATTATACTTTTGAATTGCTTAAAAAGAAAATAAATTAAATTTTTTCATAATACATTAGTGACTATATCTCTGGCGGATATCGACCGATTAAGTTCATTGTAATGTTTTTAAAATGTTTATTGATTGTTTATGTTGTTAATTTATTATTTTAAAATAATTTATTTGATTATATTATTTTAGAATGTATTAGTGTACTATTGAAAACCAATTTGCCTGATAAAATTATACCTTTGTATTGCAAATGTTAAAAACAGTGTATCTTCAAATGTAAATAAATTGTATTTTATTTCGACCGGGGTTATACATAAGTGGTTATATCTCGGGCGAATATTGACCAATCAGCGCCATTGTAATTTGTTGTGTTTTTAAAATATGTATTGATTGTTTATAATGTCGTTATTGTATTATTTATTTATCTCCAAAAGTAAATAAAGTTTCATTTCAACAGGGGTAAAACATAAGTTATATATATATAAGTTATATGTATTTTATTTCGACAGGGGTAAGTTAGATAGCACGTGACAGACAAACTTGTCAAGGCTATAAAGCGAAGGTTGCGAATTCGTTTCCCCATCTCGCAAATAACTAATTAGCATTTTAAATGGCGAAAAAACGGAAAAAAAACAAAGAAACGATATCAAAAGTGAATAAGTGAAAGTATTTGGTGGGGTCACATATTACCGCCGATATCTCGGTCCGACCTTGTCCGATCGTGACCAAACTTGTTGGGGTGATAGACCGAGGCTTAGAGGTGGTGGACAGTGCTCGAACATCGAGGTCAAAGATCATCTTCAAGGTGAAATTTGAGATTGAAAACAAAAATATGTTTTTCGATTTTTCCAAGGACAAAAATTTGGTTTTTGGAAAATATTTTGGGGGTGTTTTTGGGGGGTTATGACGGCCATCTTGGTGGCCATCTTGGAAAAAATGGTTCATCTTTTGTCCTTCTCTACTATCGTGACTCCAGGCTGCAAAGTTTAACTGTTATCTGTTAGATGAAAACTTCTATCGTAGAGATGTTTTATATACCTCTGATTAAACTTATACAAATTTTGCTTTTGTTTTACAGAATCTCCTTCTCGACATAATGTACCTTCGCCGATTTAGAAATATTGAATAACAGTACTAAAAACCAAAAAAATGATATTCCAGGTAAATATTTTGTCTTATTTAAAAACCTCTTATATTATTTTATTTTCAATTTTTTATTTTATAGAGAAAAATTATTCTAATTCAGTTGGGATGCAAAATTATCAACATTCCGTAGGTGCGGTCGTGTTAACGTTGTTATTGGTAAACGATTAATAGTTATTATCAATATCTATTCCTTAAATGTAGAAAATCGAAGGAAATCTATTATGTATTACACCAAAGTAGTTGCATTATAAATTAACAACTTGCAAGTTTCTTTAATAATTTATTTCTATTTAAATTTTCAAAATAATCTCGACCATGAATTGTAAATTTTCGGTTTGAGTCTAATATATGATATCTTCGATTAAGTTCCTAGGATTTTGTTGAGGTACCACTTCATCTCCATAATTTAACTTTATTTAATTTGCTTTCCATGTGAGGCTTAGATATTGGTGGGTAGTTATAAATAGTATTATATTTTACATACTTTGACTAATTGTGAAAGATACAGTCTTACAAACACAATACTAGATTTATCTAAATGAACCGGGGTTTCAGAGATATGTGAGCCGGTTATAATAGATTGGCTTTCTTTTCGGATATATCTGTTAATAAAAACATAAGTTTAACAAAAACAACGGTAGATAAATTAGTTTTGCCTCCTCTCTACATCAAATAGGTTCGGCCACACACCAAAGAGCGAAGTTGAGACTTTGCTTAAAGCACGGTAAACGAAACATTTCAATTCGTTGATTTAATCATTAAACACCCTTAACACACTTTTTTATTTGTGAACAACCCCTTATGTATTGGATAGCGTGGCAACGCAGAGCGTATTCAGGTTAAAAATAATTTCGACACGTACAGGAATTGAGTGCGCGCGCATAGGCTTTACCGGAACCTCGTTTCGCGAACCTTCTTTCGTGCCAACTCGACAACGTTCCCGTCGCCCGAAGACTCAGACTGCGCGTTTGTATATGTAAAAGCGCTACGAAATTAGTTAAAGGACGATCTCTATAAGTATAAAATTGAAATCAAGTTGTAAATTATATATATTTTTAAGAGTACCGTATTTCCAACTTGTTCTTCTAAATATGGGACAATAAAGGTGGTTTAAAATTAAAATATTATAGGTAAGTAACGCCGAAGATTTTGGTGGCGGCGACTTTAGATCCAAGTGTTTTCTTTTTTGAGATATCTATTTCTCAATTATTTCAGAAATAAATATGGCTATTTTATTTATTAAACAAGTTGGCAAGCCAAAATATACCTCTCCTCGGAAAATTGTCCCTAACGGTATTAATTTTTCGAGATGACTTTTAAAGATATATCTCCGCAATTCTGAGTTATTTACTAAAAACGTAATCCAGGTTCAATCCCGCCCGGTATAAAATTTTATTTATTATTGACATAATTGAGACGAAACAACCGAGTATAATTTATTCAGAATATTATAAATTAAGTAGTTACAACAGCGAGTTAGCCGTACTAAAACCATGCACAATTGAATTAAACGATATTTACGGTACAAGTTTATCAGTTAAATATAATACTAAGCTAATATTAATGAAAGAAATATCTACAGAGGGTATTTGTATTTTTCTCGCTTAAGAAATACTTGCCGCATCTTTAACGCTCATTTTATTTCAAATTAAACATCTTAATCAGTCGAGAAAACGTTTAAAATAAATTACGGAGTAATGACGACCCAGTTAAAAACCAGACCAACATAAGTGTAAGCGCACGATGTATACAACTCGATAATAATAAACGACCTAACGTTATAACTTTGTAAATGACATTTGCCATAGCTGTTTTTTAGAAAAACACCGTAACTTAACAAGCGTTGGTGGTTGAGTGGTTAGAGTAAATCTCTTGTACGAGGCAGACCCAGGTTCGATTCCCGGCCGGCGCCAATAAATCGCCAATTGATACTAAGACGAATACCGTGAACAATTGGTGGAAACCCTGCCATTTGACGTTGAGAG
Source organism: Leiobunum rupestre (assembly GCF_980474605.1). NCBI lineage: Eukaryota > Metazoa > Arthropoda > Arachnida > Opiliones > Sclerosomatidae > Leiobunum > Leiobunum rupestre. The sequence continues at coordinate 3,629,985 of NC_143393.1, read as the reverse complement.
GTTGCATAACACTCAGCATTCGGTCCATCCCAAACTCATTAAGTAGAAGCTGGAGAGAAAACGCCCGTACAAACACAACAGCCTCAACATCCACAACCGTCATAACACAAACACCACAAACTCTACACCCACAACCATCATAACACGAACTCAACATTCACAGCCTACGCATAAACATTATAAAAACGTAATACACAAAACCGTTACGACGGTGAGCGTTAACGAAAAAACACCAACCAAACGAAACCGCAAATGAATCCGTTAACGCTCACCGTCACTCGGTGGTTTTCCAACCCTTCGAGAAGCTGCGAACGCAGAGATTTTGAGAAACTGCGTACGCAATGATTAACCTTTGCAGGGAAAATGCGAACGCGTTCGCAGGACAGACCCACAGACAGACAGACAGGGTGATTGCAATACCCCTCCAGGGTACAAAATCCCTCGGAGGTAAAAATATATAATAAAAACCAAATCGAATAGAAAAATATAATAAAAACCCAATCGATCAAGCTTCAGAGACAAAATAACGAATAGACAAATATAATAAAAACCCAATGTATCAAGCTCCAGAGGCAAAATAACGAATAGAGAAATATATAGTTATAACCCAATCGATCAAGCTCCAGAAACAAAATAACGAATAGAAAAATATATAGTTATAACCCAATCGATCAGGCTTCAAAACCAAAATATGCAATAGAAAAATATATAATAAACCAATCGATCAGACTTTAAATCCAAAAAATTAAATAGAAAAATAAATAATAATAAGCCAATCGATCAGACTTCAAAACCAAAATATGCAATAGAAAAATAAATAATAATAAGCCAATCAATCAGACTTCAGAACCAAAATATGCAATAGAAAAATATTTAATAATAACACAATCGATCAGGCTTCACAGCCAAAAAATGCAATAGAAAAATATTTAATAATAACACAAACGATCAGGCTTCACAAACAAAAAATGCAATAGAAAAATATTTAATAATAACACAATCGTTCAGGCTTCACAGCCAAAAAAGGCAAAAGAAAAATATATAATAAACCAAATCGATCACGCTTCAGAGCCAGAATAACAAATGGAAAAATATATAATAATAACCCAATCGATCAGGCTTCAGAGCCAGAATAACAAATAGAAAAATATATAATAATAACCCAATAGATCGGGCTTCAGAGAATCAATCCATACACCAACACCAATAGAAAAATTAATAGCAAAAAGCCAAACACCTTACCTTTGACAAAGAACAGAAAAGGCACTTAACTGAATTTTAAATATTAAAAGTTACACCAACACCACCGCAATAATACAACAGTATCACAAATTTTAAGTCGATAGGAATACGCATTAGTAAATTACGAACTTTCGACCCAGTTATAATCAAACCGCGGAGCTTGAAAATACGACGTATACACTTTGAAGGTTCCATCAAAAATGATCCTTTCCGAAAACGTAAATGTTCTCAAAACATTAATAGACAAAAAATAAGTGACAAAAAGGTTCCTCCAAAAAAAGGGAACCATTTCGCGGAAGAAGTAAATAATTTTAAAAGAATAAAAGATAAAACAAATATACAACAGCAAAAATAAAACGTCAAATAATAGAAGAAAAAATCTTTAAAAAAAAGATTAGGCCTTCAAAATTTCATTCGTAAAAAATTCAAGACTTAATTAACTATTATGCTTACGATAAGTGTCTTATTTGCAGTATAGCTAAGGAGTTATCGTTGGTTCTGTGGTAGAGTGCTCGATTGCCTGACTAAACGGCCCGGGTTCAAAACCTGGGTCGCGCATTTGTTTTTAATCAATAGAGAAATCGCTAAATTAGAATTTCTTCGATGTAATAATTTAAATCTTACACGAAATCTTGTTCTATTTCAATTAAACCAAAATTTCATACTCTATTAAATACGCTTCTGATAAAGCTGACCCAGGTAGCAATAATGCGTGTTTTACACGTATCTGAGAACAGTGTAGATTACGTGTTCACTAAACGTGTGTCCACGATTGATCGTGGCCGCCTAAATTACGTGTTTAAACACAACTTATCAACGCGGATTACACGTGTAAGAACACTTTCCTTACACCACTACTACATTTATCCAACACTAACTATACACGTACAAAAACACTAATTTCCCACCTTCCCAACACCTACGTTACACCTTCCCAACACCTACGGTACACCTTCCCAACACCTACGGTACACCTTCCCAACACCTACGGTACACCTTCCCAACACCTACGGTACACCTTCCCAACACCTACGGTACACCTTCCCAACACCTACGGTACACCTTCCCAACACCTACGGTACACCTTCCCAACACCTACGGTACACCAACTATTATTACTATATATGAAGAAACAAGTATCTTTTCTTTCATAATGTTTGAATAAATAAAGATAATTTTTAAATTTTTAAAAAACTTGTCATTTTAATAATGCCAAGACGGTACAATTATTAAGGTAATTTACCTATCGTAAACAGATTTAAATGAAATTAAAATAATTTGAGAAACTGACTGTTTCATCTGTTGTCAAATTTTAGAAGCGAAAGCAAATGGAAAAGGAAGTAAGCATTTTCTTTCGGTTTTTTTTGCCAGTTCATCTGACAAAAATTTCAATTAATGATTTAGTTCACAATTCCCGTCTTCTCCTAGTTGTGATTCTGTTGATTTTTTTGTTTATTTTTGTTTGAATTTTTTATTCTATTTGTAGCTTGCTTTAAACATTCTTTAACAATATCTTCTATGTCAGTTTCCAGAGCCTTCTTGAAGCAATTGTTGGTTCGTACAGCACCTTTAAATGAATTAGTAAAGTATAAATGACTGACGATTAGTCGCTAGCTTAAATCAAGAGTCACGCAAGTCTAGAAGTGCAATATTGATGACATTGTTTTAAATCTAGAGGAATAACAATGGTAATCTTACACTATTGATGTACAAAAGTAAATATCTAAGATTATTTTGATTAAAATTTATGTAAAGTAATCTTTAATAAATAAATCAAATTTCTTTCTTAAGTCATATATATCTTGATTAGCTTCACTCTTGCTTTCAACTAGCGCAATAGGCTTTTACATTAAAAGGTGCTTACTAATTATTAAATCTTTGGTCAATAATGTCTTAAATGACAATTTACCATGCCCTGCCCAGTTGTACGTTTGTGCCGTTTTATCACGAAGTAGTGTGGATAAAATCCTTCTCGTACCATCACCAAAGTTCCTCCCACCTAAGCCTCCGAGAAATGATATCTAGAAAGGAATGAATAAGAATATGGTAACCTTGAAAAAAAAAGTTGGAGGTACACACCAATGTCAACTGGTTATTTTTATCAGCAAGAAATTCTTCCAAGTTTTCTAGAGATGCTTGAGAGTTTACTGGGAAATTGAGATGGTCTACATCAAATTTAGAGCTTTTGGGGTCGCTTTCAACTAAGAGCTTGTTAAGCATTCTCGCATTAGCTGCAATCTGCTCCAGATATCTAATTGATACATTCAAGAGTATTTAAATTTAAAATCATTTACGATTTAAACACTTCCCTAAAGAGATAATAACAATAGTGGAATCCAACGCAGCCTTATCTAGTCTAACGCTGAACCTCTAGAAGACTCATATTGCCATGGGTTTTCCCCCATAATGATTTAAATACTTTAATTAAAATAAATTTTTTATTTAAAATTCAATATTGAATTAACAGAGAGCATCGCAACTCTATCCAGTCTAACACTTCCATTAATATCAATTTCAAGAAGACTCGTATTGCCACAGGCTTCCCCCATAATGATTTAAATACTATAATTAAAATAAATTTTTGATTTAAAATTCAATATTGAATTAACAGAGAGCATCGCAACTCTATCCAGTCTAACGCTTGCATTAATATCAACTTCTAGAAGACTCATATTGCCACAGGCTTCCCCATAATGATTTAAATACTATAATTAAAATATATTTTTGATTTAAAATTCAATATTGAATTAACAGAGAGCATCGCAACTCTATCCAGTCTAACGCTTGCATTAATATCAACTTCTAGAAGACTCATATTGCCACAGGCTTCCCCCATAATGATTTAAATACTTTAATTAAAATAAATTTTTGATTTAAAATTCAATATTGAATTAACAGAGAGCATCGCAACTCTATCCAGTCTAACGCTTGCATTAATATCAACTTCTAGAAGACTCATATTGCCACAGGCTTCCCCCATAATGATTTAAATACTAAAATTAAAATAAATTTTTGATTTAAAATTCAATATTGAATTAACAGAGAGCATCGCAACTCTATCCAGTCTAACGCTTGCATTAATATCAACTTCTAGAAGACTCATATTGCCACAGGCTTCCCCCATAATGATTTAAATATTATAATTAAAATAAATTTTTGATTTAAAATTCAATATTGAATTAACAGAGAGCATCGCAACTCTATCCAGTCTAACGCTTGCATTAATATCAACTTCTAGAAGACTCATATTGCCACAGGCTTCCCCCATAATGATTTAAATACTTTAATTAAAATAAATTTTTGATTTAAAATTCAATATTGAATTAACAGAGAGCATCGCAACTCTATCCAGTCTAACGCTTGCATTAATATCAACTTCTAGAAGACTCATATTGCCACCGGCTTCCCCCATAATGATTTAAATACTATAATTAAAATAAATTTTTGATTTAAAATTCAATATTGAATTAACAGAGAGCATCGCAACTCTATCCAGTCTAACGCTTGCATTAATATCAACTTCTAGAAGACTCATATTGCCACAGGCTTCCCCCATAATGATTTAAATATTATAATTAAAATAAATTTTTGATTTAAAATTCAATATTGAATTAACAGAGAGCATCGCAACTCTATCCAGTCTAACGCTTGCATTAATATCAACTTCTAGAAGACTCATATTGCCACAGGCTTCCCCCATAATGATTTAAATACTATAATTAAAATAAATTTTTGATTTAAAATTCAAAATTGAATTAACAGAGAGCATCGCAACTCTATCCAGTCTAACGCTTGCATTAATATCAACTTCTAGAAGACTCGTATTGCCACAGGCTTCCCCCATAATGATTTAAATACTATAATTAAAATAAATTTTTGATTTAAAATTCAATATTGAATTAACAGAGAGCATCGCAACTCTATCCAGTCTAACGCTTGCATTAATATCAACTTCTAGAAGACTCATATTGCCACAGGCTTCCCCCATAATGATTTAAATACTATAATTAAAATAAATTTTTGATTTAAAATTCAATATTGAATTAACAGAGAGCATCGCAACTCTATCCAGTCTAACGCTTGCATTAATATCAACTTCTAGAAGACTCATATTGCCACAGGCTTCCCCCATAATGATTTAAATACTATAATTAAAATAAATTTTTGATTTAAAATTCAATATTGAATTAACAGAGCATCGCAACTCTATCCAGTCTAACACTTCCATTAATATCAACTTCTAGAAGACTCGTATTGCCACGGGCTTCCCCCATAATGATTTAAATACTTTAATTAAAATAAATTTTTGATTTAAAATTCAATATTGAATTATCGGAGAGCATCCCAACACTATCTTGTCTAATGCTTCTATTATATCAACTTCTAGAAGACGTATATTGCCACGGGCTTCCTCCAATAATGATTTAAATACTTTAATTAAAATAAATTTTTGATTTAAAATTCAATATTGAATTATCGGAGAGCATCCCAACACTATCTTGTCTAATGCTTCTATTATATCAACTTCTAGAAGACTTATATTGCCACGGGCTTCCTCCAATAATGATTTAAATACTTAAAATGAAATAATTTTTGGTTTTAAAAGTCAATATTGAATAGGGACTTTTCAATAGTTTTTAACGTGGGGACAAATATATGACCACAATGGCGGCCATGGCCAAAACTACGGAGTGCCAAGTCTCTATTAACAGAGAGCATCGCAACACTATCTGGTCAACGGCTTCCATTAATATCAACCACTAGAAGACTCATACATGTATTGCCCAACCCAAGAAACAATTATTTAAATAAGAAACCTTGAAAAATTACCTTCAGTGGAATGGTGGAATAGAAAGTTTGGATGTTTCAATTTATCATTTACTGATGATATCATATGAATTTTCTGGCAAAGGTACTAGAACTAGGCTACAAGTCGCCTATGGTGCGGAAAATTAATTAACAAAATTATTATACAAAACTACTTCATTTAAATTATAATGCTTACGTTCTGTAAAATCTTAGATGCAAAAATGAATTACCACGACATCGATACTAGGCGTTAACTAAACTGATAACTTAACAATAAAAAATAAAACTGAGCGCTGACGAACATCCAAAGGCAAGGCAACACGAAATGAAAAATGGCTACGAGCGTTCTCAGCACACCACAAAGAAAGTCACACGTGCTCTAAATTGGCCAACTTAAACCACGTTTAGCTGTACCTCGAGCTATTTATGAGTTTACGTGTACTGTGGCGTCGCTAGGTGGTTTTAGGCGGCGCTTTAGAATCCTGTAATATTTCAAAAGCGCGAGCTAAAATGTCTTAATAGCGCCAGCTAAAATGTCCTAATAACGCCAGCTAAAATGTCTTAATAGCGCCACCTAAAATTTCTTAATAGCCACACCTAAAACTTTTTTAAAAGCGCCTCCTAAATACAGTACCTACAAGCTATTCAGCTTCCAAAACTCCATCTTTTTCTATCACACCGTGAATGGTAACCCTTACAAACCCCCGTAGATCGAGTGAAAATTAACACGTATTGATATTCGTGTATGGCAACCCAAATCAACACGCGTATACCTCGTGTAATTTAACACGAATACCACACCGTGTACGGTAACCCTTACTAACACGTGTAGATCGAGTGTTAATTAACACGTATGATATTCGTGTATGGCAACCCAAATCAACACGCGTATACCTCGTGTAATTTAACACGAATATCACACCGTGTACGGTAACCCTTACTAACACGTGTAGATCGAGTGTAAATTAACACGTATTGATATTCGTGTATGGCAACCCAAATCAACACGCGTATACCTCGTGTAATTTAACACGAATATCACACCGTGTACGGTAACCCTTACAAACACGTGTGGATCGAGTGTAAAGTAACACGTATTGAGCTTCGTGTACGGAAAACCTAACAAACACGTGCAGGCCACGTGTAAAGGACACGAGGCACGACTTATCCACCACAATTACCAAATATCCACCATAACAACACGTGGCTTTGCTACCTGGGGAAGGTCTAATTTTCAATGAAGCGTAATAAGCGTCGGTGGCTCTGTGGTAGAGCGCTCGTCTGCCAAGCCGAACGGCCTGGGTTCGAAACCTGGGTGGCGCATTTGTTTTTAATCAATAGAGAAAACGCTAAATTAGAATTTCTTCGATGCAATAATTTAAATCTTACACGAAAGCTTGCTCTATTTCAATTAAACCAAAATTTCATACTCTATTAAATACGCTGTGGTAGAACGTCCGCCTGTCAAGCAGGCGATCTCGGGTTCGAAACACGCCCGATGCGATCGCAAATTGATACTAAGACGAATACCGTGAACAATTGGTGGAAACCCTGCCATTGGACGTTGAGAGGTTGCCATAACACTCAGCACTCGGTCCGTCCCAAAGTCAATAAGAAGGAGTTGGAGAGAACGCACCCATAACAACTGGCGCGACGGTGAGCGTTAACGAAAAACAAATGCAACTAAATGCAACCAAACGCAATGTAATCGCAAATTTAGCCGTTAACGCTTATCGTCACACACTGCTAAAACGGTTATTCGACTGCGTACGCAATGATCCAAGAAACTGCGTACGCAATGATTACCCTTTGCCCCGAAAATGCGAACGCGTTCACAGGCCTGACAGACAGACAGACAGACAGACTGACACGGTGGTTGTATAACCTCTCCTAGGGTACAAGGTCCCCTCGGAGAGGTAAAAATGTATTCGAATATTTAATTGAAAAAAGCGATTGATCCCAAATTTAACGTTTTTACCTCTCCGATGTGGACTATGTCCCTAGACGAGTTTTACAATCACCGTGTCTGTCACTATGAGGGTGAGGGTGTGTGTGTGTGTGTGTGTGTGTGTATGTGTGCGTTTTGTATGTATGGGTGCTTTATCTCTAACTCTTCTTATTGACTTTTGGGACGGACCGAATGCTGAGGTTTACGGTAAACGTCTCAACGTGCAAATGGCACGGTTTCCACAACTTGTTTACGGTATTCGTCTTAGTATCATTTTGCGATCGCATCGGGCGGAATGCGAACCCGAGCCCTCCTGCATGACAGGCGAGTGTTCTACCTCAGAACCATGTTACGGTTCAAAGAAAATTATAAGTTCAGCTTAGGTGGAAGTGTATATTAATAGTTTTTAAAGTCAAAAAGTTTTACGTATGAAAATTTAAAGGTCAAATCTTGTTTTAGCGCAGTCAGCAGATAAGATGGTTCAAGAGTAGAACCCGTTAGTATTTTGTAATTTAATTCATTTTTCAACCGTATATTTTTATCTTTTGTGTGTTTAGCGTATTAGTATTCAAGCGTAAAAGTTCATTTATGAAGAAAATATCGAGATGAATACATTTATATATATGAATACATTTATGTTGGTCTGGTTTTTAACATGGGTCGTCATTACTTCGTAATTTATTTTAAACGTTTTTCGACTGATTAAGATGTTTAATGCAGTTAATCAATTGGGTACGTTTGTTTTTATTTATAAAGAGCCCTAACTCATCCATCTACGGCCATTTATTGATATTCGAGCTGTCATTTAGTCAAGTGGCTTTCTGTGCTTTGTGAATGGTTAGTTTTTCGCTTCTTGTTAATACATTTTTTATTGGTGTGGATATTTGGACATCTACGATTCCTAATGCACCCATTGTTTCCTGGGTGTGCGAATCATTATATGATATTGGAAATTGGACAGTTTTGGTCTTTTTCATGCGGTATGTGTCACAACTTCAACAGGAAGTCTACGAGCCGTCCTCTACCAGATGTCGAATATAGTGTTTCTACGGTATCTTCATCAAGGGCGAGTGTTGAAATAAAATGAGCATTAAAGATGCTCAAGTATTTCGTAAGCGAGAAAAATACCAAAAAACTAAAATTTGTTTCGTATTATACCCATACCCGTAACTGCGTTTTCTTTTGATATTTTTAACTATATTAGCCAAACAAATAGGATAATTTGAAATAAGATTGCATAATTTTTACGTTTGTTTTTATTTACTAATCCAAATTCCATTCCACGTAAGAAATGTGTTGAAATATTTTATGTCCCAAAATTAAATTTAACATCTAGCAAAGTCGTTAAGCGTGGTTTTTATAATCCCAGTGAGACGTTTTGGAATATCAATTTTCCGAAAATGTATCTACCTGAAACCTTACCATAGGCGTTGCATATTCGTCATCCTAAAATTTAAAGTTTAAGTAGCCCAGCAAACACAAAAACGTCCTTTGGACATCCGATAGACGTCACACTCGGATCTTGCCTTCGTCCGTAGGACATCCCAAAATCCGGGGTTGACGTCGGTTGGACGTTAAAGGACGTCCAAATGTCCGGTTTGTCTATAGCCGTAGTACGTCCCGGGGACGAGTTTTCGGACGTCCAACGGCGATCACGTCGGTCGTCCCTTGGATTTCTTTCTATAAAACCTAGAGATGTCTTTAGGCCTTTAATTTGGTTCAATCATGGCTCAATAGGGATGAAACTAGGACGTTCATCGGATATGGTATTCTGAACAAATAATTTAAAAAGCCAAACTTGATATTAAAATTTTATTCAAAACATTAAAATACAAGATAATGGAAAAAATCCAGCAACAAGTGTACAATTTGATTGTAATAACACGAACTCTGCATAAAAATTAAGAATTGAAATTTATTATATAAGGTTATTAAATTTTTACGATAGGTTTTCGAAAGTTGGAAACTCAAGTATAAGCAGTTAACATATAAATTACAATACTTATATAGTTATTTAATTTTTATTTAACAATATAAATTTCGAACTAAGCTATTAAAAAATTTAATAACCTTCCGTATACAAATGTAAAAAAACACTTAAATTAATTTTCAAATCAGAAGCAAAATAAAACTAAGCCATTTAATACTATTCCTTAAAAAAAATAAGAATATCGGATGAAAAATTTTCTCTAGAAATTGCTGTTTCTCGAAGCCTAATTTTAATATCTATCCAAATCTTACTTTTGGAATTACAATTTAACTATATAAAATATCACAGTATAAAATAAAGCTTTAGGCGAACCGTTCAGTGAGAATAAGGAATAATAAACTTAAAAAGTTAAATTGAAACATGTACAGGTCCAAAATGAACTTTAAAAACAGCGAACCTTCCCTAAATTTCGGAGAATTCAACGTAAATCTTATTTTTGGAATTACAATTTAACTATATAAAATATCACAGTATAAAATAAAGCTTTAGGCGAACCGTTCAGTGAGAGTTATGAATAATAAACTTAAAAAGTTATATTGAAACATGTACAGGTCAAAAATGAACTTTAAAAACAGCGAAACTTCCCTAACATTCGGAGAATTCAATGCAAATCTTACTTTTGGATATACATTTCAATATATAAAATATAACAGTATGAAATAAAGCTTTAGGCGAACCGTTCAGTGAGATTAATGAGTAATAAACTTAAAAAGTTAAATTGAAACGTGTACAGGTCCAAAATGAACTTTAAAAAAGCGAACCTTCCTTAACTTTCGGAGAATTCAACGCAAATCCTACTTTTGGAATTCCAAATTCAATATATAAAATATAACAGTATGAAATAAAGCTTTCGGCGAACCGTTCAGTGAGAGTAATGAATAATAAACTTAAAAAGGTAAATTGAAACATGTACAGGTCCAAAATGAACTTTAAAAACAGCGAACCTTCCCTAACATTCGGAGAATTCAACGCAAATCTTACTTTTGGAATTCCAAATTCAATGAATAAAATATAACAGTATGAATTAAAGCTTTAGGCGAACCACTCAGTGAGAGTAATGAATAATAAACTTAAAAAGTTAAATTGAAACAAGTACAGGTTCAAAATGAACTTTAAAAACAGTGAACCTTCCCTAACATTCGGAGAATTCAACGCAAATCTTACTTTTGGAATTCCAAATTCAATATATAAAATATAACAGTATGAAATAAAGCTTTAGGTGACCCGTTCAGTGAGAGTAATGAATAATAAACTTAAAAAGTTAAATTGAAACAAGTACAGGTTCAAAATGAACTTTAAAAACAGCGAACCTTCCTTAACATTCGGAGAATTCAACGCAAATCTTACTTTTGGAATTCCAAATTCAATATATAAAATATAACAGTATGAAATAAACCTTTAGGCGAACCGCTCAGTGAGAGTAATGAATAATAAACTTAAAAAGTTAAATTGAAACATGTACAGGTCCAAAATGAATTTTAAAAAGAGCGTACCTTCTCTAACATTCGGAGAATTCAACGCAAATCTTACTTTTAGAATTCCAAATTCAATATACAAAATATAACAAAATGAAATAAAGCTTTAGGCGAAGCAAATCAGTGAAAGTAAAGAAAAATAAACTTAAAAAGTTAAATTGAAACATGTACAGGTCCAAAATGAACTTTAAAAACAGCGAACCTTCCCTAACATTCGGAGAATTCAACGCAAATCTTACTTTTGGAATTCCAAATTGAATATATAAAATATGACAGTATAAAATAAAGCGTTAGGCGAACCACTCAGTGATAGTAATGAAAAAAAAACTTAAAAAGTGAAATTGAAACAAGTACAGGTCCAAAATGAACTTTAAAAACAGCGAACCTTCCTTAACATTTGGAGAATTCCACGCAAATCTTACTTTGGGAATTCCAAATTCAATATATAAAATATAACAGTATGAAATAAAGCTTAAGCGAACCGTTCAGTGAGAGTAATGAATAATAACCTTAAAAAGTTAAATTGAAACATGTACAGGTCCAAAATGAATTTTAAAAACAGCAAACCTTCCTTAACATTCGGAGAATTCAATTCAAATCTTACTTTTGGAATTCCAAATTCAATGAATAAAATATAACTGTATGAAATAAGGCTTTAGGCGAACCGTTCAGTGAAAGTAATGGATAATAAACTTAAAAAGTTAAATTGAAACATGTACAGGTCCTAAATGAACTTTGAAAACAGCAAACCTACCCTAACATTCGGAGAATACACTGCAAATCTTACTTTTGGAAATAAAAATTCAATATATAAAATATAACAGTATGAAATAAAGCTTTAGGCGAACCGTTCAGTGAAAGTAATGAAAAATAAACTTAAAAAATTAAATTGAAACATGTACAGGTCCAAAATGAACTTTAAAAACAGAGAACCTTCCTAAATTTTCGGAGAATACAGGGCAAATCTTACTTTTGGAATTCCAAATTCAATATATAAAATATAACAGTATGAAATAAAGCTTTAGGCGAACCGTTCAGTGAGAGTAATGAATAATAAACTTAAAAAGTTAAATTGAAACAAGTACAGGTTCAAAATGAACTTTAAAAACAGCGAACCTTCCCTAACATTCGGAGAATTCAACGCAAATCTTACTTTTGGAATTCCAAATTGAATATATAAAATATGACAGTATAAAATAAAGCGTTAGGCGAACCACTTAGTGATAGTAATGAAAAAAACACTTAAAAAGTTAAATTGAAACAAGTACAGGTCCAAAATGAACTTTAAAAACAGCGAACCTTCCTTAACATTTGGAGAATTCCACGCAAATCTTACTTTGGGAATTCCAAATTCAATATAGAAAATATAACAGAATGAAATAAAGGTTTAGGCGAACCGTTCAGTGAGAGTAATGAATAATAACCTTAAAAAGTTAAATTGAAACATGTACAGGTCCAAAATGAACTTTAAAAACAGCAAACCTTCCTTAACATTCGGAGAATTCAATTCAAATCTTTCTTTTGGAATTCCAAATTCAATGAATAAAATATAACTGTATGAAATAAGGCTTTAGGCGAACCGTTCAGTGAGAGTAATGGATAATAAACTTAAAAAGTTAAATTGAAACATGTACAGGTCCAAAACGAATTTTAAAAAGAGCGTACCTTCTCTAACATTCGGAGAATTCAACGCAAATCTTACTTTTAGAATTCCAAATTCAATATACAAAATATAACAAAATGAAATAAAGCTTTAGGCGAAGCAAATCAGTGAAAGTAAAGAAAAATAAACTTAAAAAGTTAAATTGAAACATGTACAGGTCCAAAATGAACTTTAAAAAAAGCGAACCTTCCCTAACATTCGGAGAATTCAACGCAAATCTTACTTTTGGAATTCCAAATTGAATATATAAAATATGACAGTATAAAATAAAGCGTTAGGCGAACCACTCAGTGATAGTAATGAAAAAAAAACTTAAAAAGTTAAATTGAAACATGTACAGGTCCAAAATGAACTTTAAAAACAGAGAACCTTCCCTAACATTCGGAGAATTCAACGCAAATCTTACTTTTGGAATTCCAAATTGAATATATAAAATATGACAGTATAAAATAAAGCGTTAGGCGAACCACTCAGTGATAGTAATGAAAAATAAACTTTAAAAATTAAATTGAAACATGTACAGGTCCAAAATGAACTTTAAAAACAGCGAACCTTCCCTAAATTTCAGAGAATTCAACGTAAATCTTACTTTTGGAATTACAATTTAACTATATAAAATATCACAGTATAAAATAAAGCTTTAGGCGAACCGTTCAGTGAGAGTTATGAATAATAAACTTAAAAAGTTATATTGAAACATGTACAGGTCAAAAATGAACTTTAAAAACAGCGAAACTTCCCTAACATTCGGAGAATTCAATGCAAATCTTACTTTTGGATATACATTTCAATATATAAAATATAACAGTATGAAATAAAGCTTTAGGCGAACCGTTCAGTGAGATTAATGAGTAATAAACTTAAAAAGTTAAATTGAAACGTGTACAGGTCCAAAATGAACTTTAAAAAAGCGAACCTTCCTTAACTTTCGGAGAATTCAACGCAAATCCTACTTTTGGAATTCCAAATTCAATATATAAAATATAACAGTATGAAATAAAGCTTTAGGCGAACCGTTCAGTGAGAGTAATGAATAATAAACTTAAAAAGTTAAATTGAAACAAGTACAGGTTCAAAATGAACTTTAAAAACAGCGAACCTTCCCTAACATTCGGAGAACTCAACGCAAATCTTACTTTTGGAATTCCAAATTGAATATATAAAATATGACAGTATAAAATAAAGCGTTAGGCGAACCACTTAGTGATAGTAATGAAAAAAAAACACTTAAAAAGTTAAATTGAAACATGTACAGGTCCAAAATGAACTTTAAAAACAGCGAACCTTCCTTAATTTTCGGAGAATACAGGGCAAATCTTACTTTTGGAATTCCAAATTCAATATATAAAATATAACAGTATGAAATAAAGCTTTAGGCGAACCGTTCAGTGAGAGTAATGAATAATAAACTTAAAAAGGTAAATTGAAACATGTACAGGTCCAAAATGAACTTTAAAAACAGCGAACCTTCCTTAACATTCGGAGAATTCAACGCAAATCTTACTTTTGGAATTCCAAATTGAATATATAAAATATGACAGTATAAAATAAAGCGTTAGGCGAACCACTTAGTGATAGTAATGAAAAAAACACTTAAAAAGTTAAATTGAAACAAGTGCAGGTCCAAAATGAACTTTAAAAACAGCGAACCTTCCTTAACATTTGGAGAATTCCACGCAAATCTTACTTTGGGAATTCCAAATTCAATATAGAATATATAACAGTATGAAATAAAGCTTTAGGCGAACCGTTCAGTGAGAGTAATGAATAATAACCTTAAAAAGTTAAATTGAAACATGTACAGGTCCAAAATGAACTTTAAAAACAGCAAACCTTCCTTAACATTCGGAGAATTCAATTCAAATCTTACTTTTGGAATTCCAAATTCAATGAATAAAATATAACTGTATGAAATAAGGCTTTAGGCGAACCGTTCAGTGAGAGTAATGGATAATAAACTTAAAAAGTTAAATTGAAACATGTACAGGTCCAAAATGAATTTTAAAAACAGCGAACCTTCCCTAACATTCGGAGAATACAATGCAAATCTTACTTTTAGAATTCCAAATTCAATATACAAAATATAACAAAATGAAATAAAGCTTTAGGCGAAGCAAATCAGTGATAGTAATGAAAAATAAACTTAAAAAGTTAAATTGAAACAAGTACAGGTTCAAAATGAACTTTAAAAACAGTGAAACTTCCTTAACTTTCGGAGAATACACTGCAAATCTTACTTTTGGAAATAAAAATTCAATATATAAAATATAACAGTATGAAATAAAGCTTTAGGCGAACCGTTCAGTGATAGTAATGAAAAATAAACTTAAAAAATTAAATTGAAACATGTACAGGTGCAAAATGAACTTTAAAAACAGCGAACCTTCCCTAACATTCGGAGAATACAGGGCAAATCTTACTTTTGGAATTCCAAATTCAATATATAAAATATAACAGTATGAAATAAAGCTTTAGGCGAACCGTTCAGTGAGAGTAATGAATAATAAACTTAAAAAGGTAAATTGAAACATGTACAGGTCCAAAATGAACTTTAAAAACAGCAAACCTTCCTTAACATTCGGAGAATTCAATTCAAATCTTACTTTTGGAATTCCAAATTCAATGAATAAAATATAACTGTATGAAATAAGGCTTTAGGCGAACCGTTCAGTGAGAGTAATGGATAATAAACTTAAAAAGTTAAATTGAAACATGTTCAGGTCCAAAATGAATTTTAAAAACAGCGAACCTTCCCTAACATTTGGAGAATACAATGCAAATCTTACTTTTAGAATTCCAAATTCAATATACAAAATAGAACAAAATGAAATAAAGCTTTAGGCGAAGCAAATCAGTGAAAGTAAAGAAAAATAAACTTAAAAAGTTAAATTGAAACATGTACAGGTCCAAAATGAACTTTAAAAACAGCGAACCTTCCCTAACATTCGGAGAATTCAACGCAAATCTTACTTTTGGAATTCCAAATTGAATATATAAAATATGACAGTATAAAATAAAGCGTTAGGCGAACCACTCAGTGATAGTAATGAAAAAAAAACTTAAAAAGTTAAATTGAAACATGTACAGGTCCAAAATGAACTTTAAAAACAGCGAACCTTCACTAACATTCGGAGAATTCAACGCAAATCTTACTTTTGGAATTCCAAATTGAATATATAAAATATGACAGTATAAAATAAAGCGTTAGGCGAACCACTCAGTGATAGTAATGAAAAAAAAACTTAAAAAGTTAAATTGAAACATGTACAGGTCCAAAATGAACTTTAAAAACAGCGAACCTTCCCTAACATTCGGAGAATACAGGGCAAATCTTACTTTTGGAATTCCAAATTCAATATATAAAATATAACAGTATGAAATAAAGCTTTAGGCGAACCGTTCAGTGAGAGTAATGAATAATAAACTTAAAAAGGTAAATTGAAACATGTACAGGTCCAAAATGAACTTTAAAAACAGCGAACCTTCCTTAACATTCGGAGAATTCAACGCAAATCTTACTTTTGGAATTCCAAATTGAATATATAAAATATGACAGTATAAAATAAAGCGTTAGGCGAACCACTTAGTGATAGTAATGAAAAAACACTTAAAAAGTTAAATTGAAACAAGTACAGGTCCAAAATGAACTTTAAAAACAGCGAACCTTCCTTAACATTTGGAGAATTCCACGCAAATCTTACTTTGGGAATTCCAAATTCAATATAGAATATATAACAGTATGAAATAAAGCTTTAGGCGAACCGTTCAGTGAGAGTAATGAATAATAACCTTAAAAAGTTAAATTGAAACATGTACAGGTCCAAAATGAACTTTAAAAACAGCAAACCTTCCTTAACATTCGGAGAATTCAATTCAAATCTTACTTTTGGAATTCCAAATTCAATGAATAAAATATAACTGTATGAAATAAGGCTTTAGGCGAACCGTTCAGTGAGAGTAATGGATAATAAACTTAAAAAGTTAAATTGAAACATGTACAGGTCCAAAATGAATTTTAAAAACAGCGAACCTTCCCTAACATTCGGAGAATACAATGCAAATCTTACTTTTAGAATTCCAAATTCAATATACAAAATATAACAAAATGAAATAAAGCTTTAGGCGAAGCAAATCAGTGATAGTAATGAAAAATAAACTTAAAAAGTTAAATTGAAACAAGTACAGGTTCAAAATGAACTTTAAAAACAGTGAAACTTCCTTAACTTTCGGAGAATACACTGCAAATCTTACTTTTGGAAATAAAAATTCAATATATAAAATATAACAGTATGAAATAAAGCTTTAGGCGAACCGTTCAGTGATAGTAATGAAAAATAAACTTAAAAAATTAAATTGAAACATGTACAGGTGCAAAATGAACTTTAAAAACAGCGAACCTTCCCTAACATTCGGAGAATACAGGGCAAATCTTACTTTTGGAATTCCAAATTCAATATATAAAATATAACAGTATGAAATAAAGCTTTAGGCGAACCGTTCAGTGAGAGTAATGAATAATAAACTTAAAAAGGTAAATTGAAACATGTACAGGTCCAAAATGAACTTTAAAAACAGCAAACCTTCCTTAACATTCGGAGAATTCAATTCAAATCTTACTTTTGGAATTCCAAATTCAATGAATAAAATATAACTGTATGAAATAAGGCTTTAGGCGAACCGTTCAGTGAGAGTAATGGATAATAAACTTAAAAAGTTAAATTGAAACATGTTCAGGTCCAAAATGAATTTTAAAAACAGCGAACCTTCCCTAACATTTGGAGAATACAATGCAAATCTTACTTTTAGAATTCCAAATTCAATATACAAAATATAACAAAATGAAATAAAGCTTTAGGCGAAGCAAATCAGTGAAAGTAAAGAAAAATAAACTTAAAAAGTTAAATTGAAACATGTACAGGTCCAAAATGAACTTTAAAAACAGCGAACCTTCCCTAACATTCGGAGAATTCAACGCAAATCTTACTTTTGGAATTCCAAATTGAATATATAAAATATGACAGTATAAAATAAAGCGTTAGGCGAACCACTCAGTGATAGTAATGAAAAAAAAACTTAAAAAGTTAAATTGAAACATGTACAGGTCCAAAATGAACTTTAAAAACAGCGAACCTTCCCTAACATTCGGAGAATTCAACGCAAATCTTACTTTTGGAATTCCAAATTGAATATATAAAATATGACAGTATAAAATAAAGCGTTAGGCGAACCACTCAGTGATAGTAATGAAAAAAAAACTTAAAAAGTTAAATTGAAACATGTACAGGTCCAAAATGAACTTTAAAAACAGCGAACCTTCCCTAACATTCGGAGAATACAGGGCAAATCTTACTTTTGGAATTCCAAATTCAATATATAAAATATAACAGTATGAAATAAAGCTTTAGGCGAACCGTTCAGTGAGAGTAATGAATAATAAACTTAAAAAGGTAAATTGAAACATGTACAGGTCCAAAATGAACTTTAAAAACAGCAAACCTTCCTTAACATTCGGAGAATTCAATTCAAATCTTACTTTTGGAATTCCAAATTCAATGAATAAAATATAACTGTATGAAATAAGGCTTTAGGCGAACCGTTCAGTGAGAGTAATTGATAATAAACTTAAAAAGGTAAATTGAAACATGTACAGGTCCAAAATGAACTTTAAAAACAGCGAACCTTCCTTAACATTCGGAGAATTCAACGCAAATCTTACTTTTGGAATTCCAAATTGAATATATAAAATATGACCGTATAAAATAAAGCGTTAGGCGAACCACTTAGTGATAGTAATGAAAAAAACACTTAAAAAGTTAAATTGAAACAAGTACAGGTCCAAAATGAACTTTAAAAACAGCGAACCTTCCTTAACATTTGGAGAATTCCACGCAAATCTTACTTTGGGAATTCCAAATTCAATATATAAAATATAACAGTATGAAATAAAGCTTTAGGCGAACCGTTCAGTGAGAGTAATGAATAATAAACTTAAAAAGGTAAATTGAAACATGTACAGGTCCAAAATGAACTTTAAAAACAGCAAACCTTCCCTAACATTCGGAGAATTCAACGCAAATCTTACTTTTGGAATTCCAAATTGAATATATAAAATATGACAGTATAAAATAAAGCGTTAGGCGAACCACTCAGTGATAGTAATGAAAAAAAAACTTAAAAAGTTTAATTGAAACAAGTACAGGTCCAAAATGAACTTTAAAAACAGCAAACCTTCCTTAACATTCGGAGAATTCAATTCAAATCTTACTTTTGGAATTCCAAATTCAATGAATAAAATATAACTGTATGAAATAAGGCTTTAGGCGAACCGTTCAGTGAAAGTAATGGATAATAAACTTAAAAAGTTAAATTGAAACATGTACAGGTCCTAAATGAACTTTAAAAACAGCGAACCTACCCTAACATTCGGAGAATACACTGCAAATCTTACTTTTGGAATTCCAAATTCAATGAATAAAATATGACAGTATAAAATAAAGCGTTAGGCGAACCACTCAGTGATAGTAATGAAAAAAAAACTTAAAAAGTTAAATTGAAACATGTACAGGTCCAAAATGAACTTTAAAAACAGCGAACCTTCCCTAACATTCGGAGAATTCAACGCAAATCTTACTTTTGGAATTCCAAATTCAATATACAAAATATAACAAAATGAAATAAAGCTTTAGGCGAAGCAAATCAGTGAAAGTAAAGAAAAATAAACTTAAAAAGTTAAATTGAAACATGTACAGGTCCAAAATGAACTTTAAAAACAGCGAACCTTCCCTAACATTCGGAGAATTCAACGCAAATCTTACTTTTGGAATTCCAAATTGAATATATAAAATATGACAGTATAAAATAAAGCGTTAGGCGAACCACTCAGTGATAGTAATGAAAAAAAACTTAAAAAGTTAAATTGAAACATGTACAGGTCCAAAATGAACTTTAAAAACAGCGAACCTTCCCTAACATTCGGAGAATTCAACGCAAATCTTACTTTTGGAATTCCAAATTGAATATATAAAATATGACAGTATAAAATAAAGCGTTAGGCGAACCACTCAGTGATAGTAATGAAAAAAAAACTTAAAAAATTAAATTGAAACATGTACAGGTCCAAAATGAACTTTAAAAACAGCGAACCTTCCTTAATTTTCGGAAAATACAGGGCAAATCTTACTTTTGGAATTCCAAATTCAATATATAAAATATAACAGTATGAAATAAAGCTTTAGGCGAACCGTTCAGTGAGAGTAATGAATAATAAACTTAAAAAGGTAAATTGAAACATGTACAGGTCCAAAATGAACTTTAAAAACAGCGAACCTTCCTTAACATTCGGAGAATTCAACGCAAATCTTACTTTTGGAATTCCAAATTGAATATATAAAATATGACCGTATAAAATAAAGCGTTAGGCGAACCACTTAGTGATAGTAATGAAAAAAACACTTAAAAAGTTAAATTGAAACAAGTACAGGTCCAAAATGAACTTTAAAAACAGCGAACCTTCCTTAACATTTGGAGAATTCCACGCAAATCTTACTTTGGGAATTCCAAATTCAATATATAAAATATAACAGTATGAAATAAAGCTTTAGGCGAACCGTTCAGTGAGAGTAATGAATAATAAACTTAAAAAGGTAAATTGAAACATGTACAGGTCCAAAATGAACTTTAAAAACAGCAAACCTTCCCTAACATTCGGAGAATTCAACGCAAATCTTACTTTTGGAATTCCAAATTGAATATATAAAATATGACAGTATAAAATAAAGCGTTAGGCGAACCACTCAGTGATAGTAATGAAAAAAAAACTTAAAAAGTTAAATTGAAACAAGTACAGGTCCAAAATGAACTTTAAAAACAGCAAACCTTCCTTAACATTCGGAGAATTTAATTCAAATCTTACTTTTGGAATTCCAAATTCAATGAATAAAATATAACTGTATGAAATAAGGCTTTAGGCGAACCGTTCAGTGAAAGTAATGGATAATAAACTTAAAAAGTTAAATTGAAACATGTACAGGTCCTAAATGAACTTTAAAAACAGCGAACCTACCCTAACATTCGGAGAATACACTGCAAATCTTACTTTTGGAATTCCAAATTCAATGAATAAAATATAACTGTATGAAATAAGGCTTTAGGCGAACCGTTCAGTGAAAATAATGGATAATAAACTTAAAAAGTTAAATTGAAACATGTACAGGTCCTAAATGAACTTTAAAAACAGCGAACCTACCCTAACATTCGGAGAATACACTGCAAATCTTACTTTTGGAAATAAAAATTCAATATATAAAATATAACAGTATGAAATAAAGCTTTAGGCGAACCACTCAGTGAGAGTAATGAATAATAACCTTAAAAAGTTAAATTGAAACATGTACAGGTCCAAAATGAACTTTAAAAACAGCAAACCTTCCTTAACATTCGGAGAATTCAATTCAAATCTTAATTTTGGAATTCCAAATTCAATGAATAAAATATAACTGTATGAAATAAGGCTTTAGGCGAACCGTTCAGTGAGAGTAATGGATAATAAACTTAAAAAGTTAAATTGAAACATGTACAGGTCCAAAATGAACTTTAAAAACAGCGAACCTACCCTAACATTCGCAGATAACACTGCAAATCTTACTTTTAAAAATTAAAATTCAATATATAAAATATAACAGTATGAAATAAAGCTTAAGGCGAACCACTCAGTGAGAGTAATGAATAATAAACTTAAAAGGTTAAATTGAAACATGTACAGGTCCAAAATGAACTTTAAAAACAGCAAACCTTCCTTAACATTCGGAGAATTCAATTCAAATCTTAATTTTGGAATTCCAAATTCAATGAATAAAATATAACTGTATGAAATAAGGCTTTAGGCGAACCGTTCAGTGAGAGTAATGGATAATAAACTTAAAAAGTTAAATTGAAACATGTACAGGTCCAAAATGAACTTTAAAAACAGCGAACCTACCCTAACATTCGGAGAATACACTGCAAATCTTACTTTTGGAAATAAAAATTCAATATATAAAATATGACAGTATAAAATAAGCTTTAGGCGAACCACTCAGTGATAGTAATGAAAAAAAAACTTAAAAAGTTAAATTGAAACAAGTACAGGTCCAAAATGAACTTTAAAAACAGCGAACCTTCCTTAACATTTGGAGAATTCCACGCAAATCTTACTTTGGGAATTCCAAATTCAATATATAAAATATAACAGTATGAAATAAAGCTTTAGGCGAACCGTTCAGTGAGAGTAATGAATAATAACCTTAAAAAGTTAAATTGAAACATGTACAGGTCCAAAATGAACTTTAAAAACAGCAAACCTTCCTTAACATTCGGAGAATTCAATTCAAATCTTACTTTTGGATTTCCAAATTCAATGAATAAAATATAACTGTATGAAATAAGGCTTTAGGCGAACCGTTCAGTGAAAGTAATGGATAATAAACTTAAAAAGTTAAATTGAAACATGTACAGGTCCAAAATGAACTTTAAAAACAGCGAACCTACCCTAACATTCGGAGAATACATTGCAAAACTTACTTTTGGAAATAAAAATTCAATATATAAAATATAATAGTATGAAATAAAGCTTTAGGCGAACCATTTAGTGAGAGTAATGAATAATAAACTTAAAAGGTTAAATTGAAACATGTACAGGTCCAAAATGAACTTTAAAAACAGCGAACCTTCCCTAACATTCGGAGAATTCAACGCAAATCTTACTTTTAGAATTGAAAATTCAATATACAAAATATAACAAAATGAAATAAAGCTTTAGGCGAACCAAATCAGTGATAGTAATGAGAAATAAACTTAAAAAGTTAAATTGAAACAAGTACAGGTTCAAAATGAACTTTAAAAACAGCGAACCTTCCTTAACTTTCGGAGAATTCAACGCAAATCTTACTTTGGGAATTCCAAATTCAATATATAAAATATAACAGTATGAAATAAAGCTTTAGGCGAACCGTTCAGTGAGAGTAATGAATAATAAACTTAAAAAGGTAAATTGAAACATGTACAGGTCCAAAATGAACTTTAAAAACAGCAAACCTTCCCTAACATTCGGAGAATTCAACGCAAATCTTACTTTTGGAATTCCAAATTGAATATATAAAATATGACAGTATAAAATAAAGCGTTAGGCGAACCACTCAGTGATAGTAATGAAAAAAAAACTTAAAAAGTTAAATTGAAACAAGTACAGGTCCAAAATGAACTTTAAAAACAGCAAACCTTCCTTAACATTCGGAGAATTCAATTCAAATCTTACTTTTGGAATTCCAAATTCAATGAATAAAATATAGCTGTATGAAATAAGGCTTTAGGCGAACCGTTCAGTGAAAGTAATGGATAATAAACTTAAAAAGTTAAATTGAAACATGTACAGGTCCTAAATGAACTTTAAAAACAGCGAACCTACCCTAACATTCGGAGAATACACTGCAAATCTTACTTTTGGAATTCCAAATTCAATGAATAAAATATAACTGTATGAAATAAGGCTTTAGGCGAACCGTTCAGTGAAAATAATGGATAATAAACTTAAAAAGTTAAATTGAAACATGTACAGGTCCTAAATGAACTTTAAAAACAGCGAACCTACCCTAACATTCGGAGAATACACTGCAAATCTTACTTTTGGAAATAAAAATTCAATATATAAAATATAACAGTATGAAATAAAGCTTTAGGCGAACCACTCAGTGAGAGTAATGAATAATAACCTTAAAAAGTTAAATTGAAACATGTACAGGTCCAAAATGAACTTTAAAAACAGCAAACCTTCCTTAACATTCGGAGAATTCAATTCAAATCTTAATTTTGGAATTCCAAATTGAATATATAAAATATGACCGTATAAAATAAAGCGTTAGGCGAACCACTTAGTGATAGTAATGAAAAAAACACTTAAAAAGTTAAATTGAAACAAGTACAGGTCCAAAATGAACTTTAAAAACAGCGAACCTTCCTTAACATTTGGAGAATTCCACGCAAATCTTACTTTGGGAATTCCAAATTCAATATATAAAATATAACAGTATGAAATAAAGCTTTAGGCGAACCGTTCAGTGAGAGTAATGAATAATAAACTTAAAAAGGTAAATTGAAACATGTACAGGTCCAAAATGAACTTTAAAAACAGCAAACCTTCCCTAACATTCGGAGAATTCAACGCAAATCTTACTTTTGGAATTCCAAATTGAATATATAAAATATGACAGTATAAAATAAAGCGTTAGGCGAACCACTCAGTGATAGTAATGAAAAAAAAACTTAAAAAGTTAAATTGAAACAAGTACAGGTCCAAAGTGAACTTTAAAAACAGCAAACCTTCCTTAACATTCGGAGAATTCAATTCAAATCTTACTTTTGGAATTCCAAATTCAATGAATAAAATATAACTGTATGAAATAAGGCTTTAGGCGAACCGTTCAGTGAAAGTAATGGATAATAAACTTAAAAAGTTAAATTGAAACATGTACAGGTCCTAAATGAACTTTAAAAACAGCGAACCTACCCTAACATTCGGAGAATACACTGCAAATCTTACTTTTGGAATTCCAAATTCAATGAATAAAATATAACTGTATGAAATAAGGCTTTAGGCGAACCGTTCAGTGAAAATAATGGATAATAAACTTAAAAAGTTAAATTGAAACATGTACAGGTCCTAAATGAACTTTAAAAACAGCGAACCTACCCTAACATTCGGAGAATACACTGCAAATCTTACTTTTGGAAATAAAAATTCAATATATAAAATATAACAGTATGAAATAAAGCTTTAGGCGAACCACTCAGTGAGAGTAATGAATAATAACCTTAAAAAGTTAAATTGAAACATGTACAGGTCCAAAATGAACTTTAAAAACAGCAAACCTTCCTTAACATTCGGAGAATTCAATTCAAATCTTAATTTTGGAATTCCAAATTCAATGAATAAAATATAACTGTATGAAATAAGGCTTTAGGCGAACCGTTCAGTGAGAGTAATGGATAATAAACTTAAAAAGTTAAATTGAAACATGTACAGGTCCAAAATGAACTTTAAAAACAGCGAACCTACCCTAACATTCGCAGATAACACTGCAAATCTTACTTTTAAAAATAAAAATTCAATATATAAAATATAACAGTATGAAATAAAGCTTAAGGCGAACCACTCAGTGAGAGTAATGAATAATAAACTTAAAAGGTTAAATTGAAACATGTACAGGTACAAAATGAACTTTAAAAACAGCAAACCTTCCTTAACATTCGGAGAATTCAATTCAAATCTTAATTTTGGAATTCCAAATTCAATGAATAAAATATAACTGTATGAAATAAGGCTTTAGGCGAACCGTTCAGTGAGAGTAATGGATAATAAACTTAAAAAGTTAAATTGAAACATGTACAGGTCCAAAATGAACTTTAAAAACAGCGAACCTACCCTAACATTCGGAGAATACACTGCAAATCTTACTTTTGGAAATAAAAATTCAATATATAAAATATGACAGTATAAAATAAGCTTTAGGCGAACCACTCAGTGATAGTAATGAAAAAAAAACTTAAAAAGTTAAATTGAAACAAGTACAGGTCCAAAATGAACTTTAAAAACAGCGAACCTTCCTTAACATTTGGAGAATTCCACGCAAATCTTACTTTGGGAATTCCAAATTCAATATATAAAATATAACAGTATGAAATAAAGCTTTAGGCGAACCGTTCAGTGAGAGTAATGAATAATAACCTTAAAAAGTTAAATTGAAACATGTACAGGTCCAAAATGAACTTTAAAAACAGCAAACCTTCCTTAACATTCGGAGAATTCAATTCAAATCTTACTTTTGGATTTCCAAATTCAATGAATAAAATATAACTGTATGAAATAAGGCTTTAGGCGAACCGTTCAGTGAAAGTAATGGATAATAAACTTAAAAAGTTAAATTGAAACATGTACAGGTCCAAAATGAACTTTAAAAACAGCGAACCTACCCTAACATTCGGAGAATACATTGCAAAACTTACTTTTGGAAATAAAAATTCAATATATAAAATATAATAGTATGAAATAAAGCTTTAGGCGAACCATTTAGTGAGAGTGATGAATAATAAACTTAAAAGGTTAAATTGAAACATGTACAGGTCCAAAATGAACTTTAAAAACAGCGAACCTTCCCTAACATTCGGAGAATTCAACGCAAATCTTACTTTTAGAATTGAAAATTCAATATACAAAATATAACAAAATGAAATAAAGCTTTAGGCGAACCAAATCAGTGATAGTAATGAGAAATAAACTTAAAAAGTTAAATTGAAACAAGTACAGGTTCAAAATGAACTTTAAAAACAGCGAACCTTCCTTAACTTTCGGAGAATACACTGCAAATCTTACTTTTGGAAATACAAATTCAATATATAAAAGATAACAGTATGAAATAAAGCTTTAGGCGAACCGTTCAGTGATAGTAATGAAAAATAAACTTAAAAAATTAAATTGAAACATGTACAGGTCCAAAATGAACTTTAAAAACAGCGAACCTTCCTTAACTTTCGGAGAATACAGGGCAAATCTTACTTTTAAAATTCCAAATTCAATATATAAAATATAACAGTATGAAATAAAGCTTAAGGCGAACCACTCAGTGAGAGTAATGAATAATAAACTTAGAAGGTTAAATTGAAACATGTACAGGTCCAAAATGAACTTTAAAAACAGCGAACCTTCCCTAACATTCGGAGAATTCAACGCAAATCTTACTTTGGGAATTCCAAATTCAATATATAAAATATAACAGTATGAAATAAAGCTTTAGGCGAACCGTTCAGTGAGAGTAATGAATAATAAACTTAAAAAGGTAAATTGAAACATGTACAGGTCCAAAATGAACTTTAAAAACAGCAAACCTTCCCTAACATTCGGAGAATTCAACGCAAATCTTACTTTTGGAATTCCAAATTGAATATATAAAATATGACAGTATAAAATAAAGCGTTAGGCGAACCACTCAGTGATAGTAATGAAAAAAAAACTTAAAAAGTTAAATTGAAACAAGTACAGGTCCAAAATGAACTTTAAAAACAGCAAACCTTCCTTAACATTCGGAGAATTCAATTCAAATCTTACTTTTGGAATTCCAAATTCAATGAATAAAATATAGCTGTATGAAATAAGGCTTTAGGCGAACCGTTCAGTGAAAGTAATGGATAATAAACTTAAAAAGTTAAATTGAAACATGTACAGGTCCTAAATGAACTTTAAAAACAGCGAACCTACCCTAACATTCGGAGAATACACTGCAAATCTTACTTTTGGAATTCCAAATTCAATGAATAAAATATAACTGTATGAAATAAGGCTTTAGGCGAACCGTTCAGTGAAAATAATGGATAATAAACTTAAAAAGTTAAATTGAAACATGTACAGGTCCTAAATGAACTTTAAAAACAGCGAACCTACCCTAACATTCGGAGAATACACTGCAAATCTTACTTTTGGAAATAAAAATTCAATATATAAAATATAACAGTATGAAATAAAGCTTTAGGCGAACCACTCAGTGAGAGTAATGAATAATTACCTTAAAAAGTTAAATTGAAACATGTACAGGTCCAAAATGAACTTTAAAAACAGCAAACCTTCCTTAACATTCGGAGAATTCAATTCAAATCTTAATTTTGGAATTCCAAATTCAATGAATAAAATATAACTGTATGAAATAAGGCTTTAGGCGAACCGTTCAGTGAGAGTAATGGATAATAAACTTAAAAAGTTAAATTGAAACATGTACAGGTCCAAAATGAACTTTAAAAACAGCGAACCTACCCTAACATTCGCAGATAACACTGCAAATCTTACTTTTAAAAATAAAAATTCAATATATAAAATATAACAGTATGAAATAAAGCTTAAGGCGAACCACTCAGTGAGAGTAATGAATAATAAACTTAAAAGGTTAAATTGAAACATGTACAGGTCCAAAATGAACTTTAAAAACAGCAAACCTTCCTTAACATTCGGAGAATTCAATTCAAATCTTACTTTTGGAATTCCAAATTCAATGAATAAAATATAGCTGTATGAAATAAGGCTTTAGGCGAACCGTTCAGTGAAAGTAATGGATAATAAACTTAAAAAGTTAAATTGAAACATGTACAGGTCCAAAATGAACTTTAAAAACAGCGAACCTACCCTAACATTCGGAGAATACATTGCAAAACTTACTTTAGGAAATAAAAATTCAATATATAAAATATAATAGTATGAAATAAAGCTTTAGGCGAACCATTTAGTGAGAGTAATGAATAATAAACTTAAAAGGTTAAATTGAAACATGTACAGGTCCAAAATGAACTTTAAAAACAGCGAACCTTCCCTAACATTCGGAGAATTCAACGCAAATCTTACTTTTAGAATTGAAAATTCAATATACAAAATATAACAAAATGAAATAAAGCTTTAGGCGAACCAAATCAGTGATAGTAATGAGAAATAAACTTAAAAAGTTAAATTGAAACAAGTACAGGTTCAAAATGAACTTTAAAAACAGCGAACCTTCCTTAACTTTCGGAGAATACACTGCAAATCTTACTTTTGGAAATACAAATTCAATATATAAAAGATAACAGTATGAAATAAAGCTTTAGGCGAACCGTTCAGTGATAGTAATGAAAAATAAACTTAAAAAATTAAATTGAAACATGTACAGGTCCAAAATGAACTTTAAAAACAGCGAACCTTCCCTAACATTCGGAGAATTCAACGCAAATCTTACTTTGGGAATTCCAAATTCAATATATAAAATATAACAGTATGAAATAAAGCTTTAGGCGAACCGTTCAGTGAGAGTAATGAATAATAAACTTAAAAAGGTAAATTGAAACATGTACAGGTCCAAAATGAACTTTAAAAACAGCAAACCTTCCCTAACATTCGGAGAATTCAACGCAAATCTTACTTTTGGAATTCCAAATTGAATATATAAAATATGACAGTATAAAATAAAGCGTTAGGCGAACCACTCAGTGATAGTAATGAAAAAAAAACTTAAAAAGTTAAATTGAAACAAGTACAGGTCCAAAATGAACTTTAAAAACAGCAAACCTTCCTTAACATTCGGAGAATTCAATTCAAATCTTACTTTTGGAATTCCAAATTCAATGAATAAAATATAGCTGTATGAAATAAGGCTTTAGGCGAACCGTTCAGTGAAAGTAATGGATAATAAACTTAAAAAGTTAAATTGAAACATGTACAGGTCCTAAATGAACTTTAAAAACAGCGAACCTACCCTAACATTCGGAGAATACACTGCAAATCTTACTTTTGGAATTCCAAATTCAATGAATAAAATATAACTGTATGAAATAAGGCTTTAGGCGAACCGTTCAGTGAAAATAATGGATAATAAACTTAAAAAGTTAAATTGAAACATGTACAGGTCCTAAATGAACTTTAAAAACAGCGAACCTACCCTAACATTCGGAGAATACACTGCAAATCTTACTTTTGGAAATAAAAATTCAATATATAAAATATAACAGTATGAAATAAAGCTTAAGGCGAACCACTCAGTGAGAGTAATGAATAATAAACTTAAAAGGTTAAATTGAAACATGTACAGGTCCAAAATGAACTTTAAAAACAGCAAACCTTCCTTAACATTCGGAGAATTCAATTCAAATCTTAATTTTGGAATTCCAAATTCAATGAATAAAATATAACTGTATGAAATAAGGCTTTAGGCGAACCGTTCAGTGAGAGTAATGGATAATAAACTTAAAAAGTTAAATTGAAACATGTACAGGTCCAAAATGAACTTTAAAAACAGCGAACCTACCCTAACATTCG